>NC_091929.1:33351917-33689417 GCF_041260155.1 Ptychodera flava
TCCTATGGTATTCAAATATAGGGTATGCAGCGTGGTTCCCAGTTGTGCTTTTCAGATGCAGGACTGAGTGTGTGCACAGCATTCTATGGACACAATCACAAAACCACAGCCTGGTACAAACTGGACAGGTGTCCCCACATTATTTTTTTTGAGGGGGTGGGGGCAACTGATGCAAATCAGTAGAATACGTTGTCGATGGTATGACTGAGGTTACATGCCCAAGTCATTACTCCATGATCCATATGGAACAAAGTCAATACATTTGATGCTATAGTATTAGAAAGGTGGACCGTGTATGTAATTCAATGACAAATTCATGCTTGTAAATGAAAATCTGTCATGAGGATGTTCTCCATAGTCTAGTTGTGACATCATTGTATCCCATGAAATTTGTAATATCAACAGTATGTATAATGGTGTGTGTATGATGTATGTAGGGGTAAAGGCAATGTCGGAATTGGTCATTATGTAGGCATGCGTTTTGCATGATGTTACTGTATGTGTGTTGGCATAATGCAGTTATTGGTCAACATTATTGCCTTGCTGTATGGCATTACATACATCATGCGAAATATGTCAATGTATTATTTTGATCTCAACAACGTTATTCCTAAATCTGGCTTCTCCAGAGAGTCAATCTTTCCTCCAGGATTGAGAAGAGGTCAAGCTTAGAAGGTAAACTATTGGCAAAGGTCAATCAACTAAGACAGGCTGCTGGTTTGAAAGAACTCTCCCTAGGGGCTTGGGTTGATGCAGAAGGCCCTGAAGGGAATATGCAAAGCACTCAACTCAGTTTGAAAGTAAGTCAATAACTTGGTATAGTTTTTTTGTTAACTTTGATTAATACTCACTTACACAGCACAGCAGGACACTCATATACAATGTCTTAGGGAATGGCAAAACTACAGGAACCAATCCTGCAGTGATTTTACAATAGTCATATTTGAACATCCATTCTGCATATACGATAGCACTCGCAGTAGTGTACTACACTACTTTGCTTTGAATTTCACAGAGTGACGTCATTTTCTTTTTTTTTTCGCTACAGAGATAACATCTTCTGTCTACTACATGTAACTTAAGCATTTATTTTTTAGGGGATTATTTTATCTATATAGGCATATTCCTATTCCATAGAACAATAGATAATACCTTCCCGAACAGCAAAAAAGTTAAATGAATAACTACATAATCAGAAATGTGCCTTGAGTGTGTACTCCTTTTATTATGATTTTGTCTGTTGGTTCATGTTACTTAGATACATGTACATGTTTCAATAATATTTATGGTTCCTTTTGTGAAACCGGTGTTTGTAAATCTCTCCTGACTTGTTTCAACTTTTGCAGAGTCCAAGGAAGACAGCAGCTGTAACGCAAGTTTCCGTCCCCAAGAAGGCAGCTGCCGTTCCAAAGAAAATGACATCGGAACAGATTGCCAAAGAGAAGGAGCGTCTTCAGAGACTTGAACGGGAGTTTGCTGAAAAGATCAAAAAGTTGCGCCAAGTTCAGGCGCTGACCGAGGCTAAAAATACTGCAACGGAATCATCCAACTTAACAAACAATGGTGCTCTTCAGCGTTTAGCTGAGATACGGATGCAGTCAGCTAGTCTTAAACCATCCATGCAAGAATACAAAAAGGACAAAATAAGCCTTGACATTGCTATAGAAACAGAGGAGGCGAACGATGAGGGGCCGCAGGTGAAGAAGAGGAGAAAATCCCTCCTCGAAATGAACCCTAGCACGAAACCAAATCTGATCACTGCCAAAGAGAAAAGCAAAAATGTTGACACTCCGACTGCAGCGGATGTGAAAGCGACATTGGCTGGTAAAACAGAACTCATAGCAGCTGATAAAGAAAACATTACCCAATTCAAAAGTGGGGAACAATCTGGGAAACATTCGAAGGAAAATCAACCAAAGAAATCCGTGGTATTCTCACTGCCATCAGAACAACAGCTGGACCGACTCAGAAGATTGCAACAGGAGAAGGAAAAAGTGGTCAAATTTGAATCAGTTTGGACTCAACAGAGGCAAGATTTTCCAAGAGACTATGTGTCACTCCCACCGTTACGCCTTGAAATGGACAAGGCAGGTGCTAATTTGAATAGTACTGACACGATGCAAGGACTGGGAACTATCAAAACTGTGCAATACAAGCCATATGAAAGCCCGCTTCAGCTCTTTAAGAGTTATCGGTGAGTTCAGCATTATTCTCTCATGGAAAATCTCCGAAAGAACGAATACAGATATGGTAAACTGTGAAAAATAATATAGTAAACTGAAAAATAAAATTGAGCATGATTTTCAATGAAATCCAGCCTGGTAATAGTGATTTTTCAATGCTTCATGAGACAAGGAATTAGTTTTACTTCAGAGTTGCCAATCTCCACAAGGGGATTTTGACGGTTGGGCCACCCCTCTGATTTTCAAACAATCTATTCATATGCTATTAACCAATCAAAAGAGCACATGTTCACGACAAAAGAATATGGAAATCATGTATTATTATGTAAATAAGAGCATTTCAGTTTTCATGCTCTGATTTCATATTTGACCCAGGTTCAACATGTATATTACTGGACAAAGGCCAAGCTGTCGCTGAGCTTGGTGACTTTCAGCAATAAAATCAATCCTTATACTAGAATCATGTATGTAGATTAGATTGTTAATTATTACTGAGAGGTACTGTTCAATTTTCATGCTCTGATTTTACATTTGACCCAGGTTCAACCCGTACTACCGGACAAAGGCCAAGCTATCCCTGAGCTCGGTGACTTTCAGCAATAAAATCAATCCGCATAGAATCATGTGTAGATTTGACATCAAGGGCACCTGCAATGACGAAGGCTGTCGATGGTTGGTAGAAATTATGAGTTGTGCAATGAGATGAGACATACCTTGACATAAAGTCAATACAAGAGTTAATGTTTCTCTCAGTCAAGTTTAAATTTGTTGAAGATGATTTCCTCCCAAGACACCCGTCCCAAACCTCTGAATATTCTCATTTCTTGTTTGATTTCATACATCTGTTGTTGGATGATTACAATTCAGTAATTTTGCCGCCCTGTATACTTGTTAGAGCAGTATTTGTGAAACTTAAAAAATTCAAAGTGTTAAGTCTGTGGAAGGTAAAAAAGGCCAGAAGTTTTGGGACATTTTATACCGGCAGCTTTGAAAACATGAACATATTGTAATTTGTATCATAAAAATGACAAGACATGAAAATGGTGTGCAAAAGTCAACAAAGATGTTAAGTTTTGTTTATCCATATCGAGCCCTGTCACAAAGAAACCAGCCAAATTTCCAGAACTATGATGGTGGGACTGTTGCCATAGTAACACTTTGTGTCAATTTACTGTTTTAGGCAACACAAGGAAGATTACAATCTCACCAAAGAAGAACTCTTTCAAGACATTGTGTCTTTTGCACCGAGGTTAGCAGGTGTCAAAGATATGGAGAACATCACAGAGCATGAAGAAAGGGTGTCAGAGTATGTGAACACTTTGTACAAACAGAATGGAGAGAAGATGACGGCAGACCAGATGTGTTTGCTTTTTGTCAGTAAAGTCAACGATCATCATAAAAATGGTAGGATCAAGTGTGACTGACTCAAAGTTGTATATGTATCATGTTTGTGTGTATGTATGTATGTGTGCTTGTGTGTGTGTGTATTTGTACATACAGGTTTATATTTACAGGTTTTTCCCAAATTTGTTTTTGAGGGTAACGTTTTCATATGTTAATATGTACAAAGAAATTTATTTTTACAATAAAAATATGCAAATTATGCATTATATAATTTGGTCACCCCTCTATTTTGCATTAGAGGGGAATTTTTCCAAGCTGTGGCAAACACTAATTTACATGTTCAGTAAATGTGCATAGGCAGAAAGAGGCAGATTGGCAACTGATAAGAAAACTGGAGATGATTGTGTAGATAGAAAGAGAGAAAAGAAAGTGATTCACACAAAACAGGGACATATGTTTCATTCGATGGTTGATATCAAGATTGAAACGAGGTGAGGCAGGGTTTGGGAGTACAGAGAGCTGAGACAAGTCAGGAAGTGGGGGGCTGTTACCCTCTCAGGCTATTTACGTCATTCATGGTGTAAACGTTTAACTGAGTGCTTACGATGAAGAAACTACGTTTTGCCGACAGTTGCACCTCACACTATGATGTATGAAAGACGAAAATGGAAACCCAGGCAGTCTGCAAAGAAACAACAAGAAAAGGATGACGACTCGTCGGCTGATATCAAGATGCCTGGTAAGTACTTCCAAATGTGTGGGAATCTAAATCCACCAGTGTTACCTGTGACTTGCAGGATTTTGTCATTCTTTCAGTCAACTTTGGAGTTTCTTGTAATTTCCTTGAGACAGTCCAATAGTATCAAATGTAATAGCTCAAATATTCTGACATAAAAGAAAACATTCAATGGTCAGTGTTGTTTCACTGTACTCGAATGGGTACACTGATATTCCCATTCCATGGAGTTTGTATTCTTCTGGAAAGTCCTCGAATTTTAAAGCTTCCAGTAAAGTCCAGGAAGAGTCCTTGAAAATGAAAATGAAATTAGAAAAGTCTGGAAAAATTGGTAATCCGCCCTCAGTTTTCAAAAATGATAAGATTTTCAGTCATAATATCATAAAGATGATCTGTAATAGTATGTGTGAAAATAATATGATGTGTAAATGGTATCTATCTTTTTGGTCTTAAAAATTCTTGAAAATTCAGAAAATGTTCTTAAAAGTAGTTGAATTTTAAGTGACTTTTAATGTATGGACCCGGATTGCAAGTTTTCATGGACACGAGTCCAACTACCATTTTGTAGGTTGGTAGTCCAGAACCTGTAACTTAGGATCCAAACCACTGTGTGCTACTCTTCAAATTGATGTCCAAATTTTGCAGAAATTCTAAATCTCTCAAGGAAATGCCCATGCAATAACTGATATTTCCTTTTTACAACAGACAGGAAATCAAAGAAATATGTGTCAAGTTTAGATACAACTTTCACAGAGGACGATCCACGGTACTTTACAATGGATGGTGTGGTGTGCCAAGACTTGGAATCAGCCGTAATGGAACATCCCACTGATGTACAGTTATGGTTGAAACTAGCTTATCAACAACTCTCAAGACAGGACAGGTAGATTTCATAACACTTAACTATGTGTATTTCACAATGCTAATCCCAGTTGTTTTGCGTGTTTTGTCTGAAATGAATGTTCATCTGCTCCAATCAAAATCTGCCATTGTTTTGAATAGAAAATGGGAAAATCACCAGAAGAATTAAATGGATACAAAATTTTCTCCAAAGAAAGGAAAAAATGCAATTCGTTAGGTTTTTTATACCGCTGTGTTGTTTTGACGGCTTGTTTCACTGTTATGGTATTGTCTGACACAGATGTTAGTTGACAATCCATTCTAGGACAATTTTTTCAACATCCTAAAGCAAGACAAAATGTTGGGCATATACTGATTAGTATTAAAAATTGAGATAACCCTAGGGAGTCCTGTTGTTCACAACACTGTGAGAGGGCACCCTAAGTAAACAGTTTATTCATAATGAATGTTGGGCGTAGTGTTCTCAAGGTGCATATCTCATATGTCACGTTGATTCAAGCTGTTCAACCCTAATTCCCTGTACACAAGTCCACAATCACCATTGATAACAATAAACTAGGACCAAACCATTCAGTAAATGGGTTAAGACGCCTGGTCTTTTACTCCTGCAGTGAATCCGACTCCCTGGACAAGGCTCTGAATGTGTTGTCCAGAGGTCTTGAAAGCAACGGTGGAAGTCCTGAACTATGGCAGCATTACCTGACCCTGTTCGCTAAGCGAGGAAGTGCCGATGAACTCCGTGAAATGTGCCAGGAAGCTGTCCACTTTGCTCCACACTATGATGTCTGGTCAAAGGTGAGCTGGATATCTGTTTTCTTACATTATGCAGGCTGGTCAAATTACTTTCCAAGTATGTGTCAGACTGTCATTCATAGATTGCTGAAGAAAGCAAGAAGTACATAATATGTGTTTCCCCTTCATAAATGAGAAACCTTTGACAGGGTGAACGCCAACCAAACTTAGATATTTGATGCCCAGCTTAAATTGTGAAATATTAACTTAGTCTTGGAGCATACCATATCACGAACTTTTAACACCACACTATGGTTTTGTATTTCCAAATTGCACTATTGCCATGTATGGAAATAAGTGTGAGAAGGTCACAGGGATGGAACTGCAATACTTTCTTCTTTTGTCTCATGTATAAGCAGTATCTTACTCTACATTATAGTCTATAATGAAATACCAAGTATTCAGCTAGTCACTGCACCATGATTGTGTGACGTGCAACATTCTAAATATACAATAGTAACCATAGAGTTGGCTACACAACTACACATATAATCTGTCTTGACAAAAAGAATGCCTGGCATGTCAACACTCATAAATGAAAACTTTCAATTATGTTGGCATTTTTCTTACAGTGTCTTGAGTTAGAAAAAACCTTCTCAGGGAAGGACGACCTATGCAAGAAGATTCTGGCATTCTTGAAGAAGAGACAGGAGGAAAACTTCAGCAATTTACAGTCTCACCAGCTACTGGAGACGTTACTCCACCGAATTCATTTACATGTACAGACCAGAAGATACAGTATAGCTTTAAATGTTTTCAGTGTAAGGCTTGCATCATTGCTATGGAGTATTCATTTCTATGTCATAAATATTGTGTATTTCTACAGTGTTGCCGCCAGGAGGCGCCCTTGCGACAATGTCCCCGAAACGGACCCCATTGACACGCACTCTTGCGTACTGCGGGTCACCTCGGGCGCACTCGTGAGTCGACTGTGTTGGGTATAGTCTACAAGTAATATCTGTTACTGACGATGATCTTTGTTTTGCTTAAATATTTTGAGGCTTACACAACGCACTTTCGGAGCTTGCTATGATTAAAAGTAATTAAATGGCTGCACTTTATATCATAATTTGCTTGACTGTAGTCCGTCTGAGCTCTGATTTGCGGCAGATATGGTATACTGCTTAAATTGCCTGAAATTCAAGCATACCGACGCGGTCCAGGTATCTTGTATTTTATTCAGTGAAACTGATGTGTTACGAAATAATGCAAAATTTGATTGACAACTGCTTGTTGTCCCTAAAATGTACAAAATGTCCCAAAAAATAAATCGTAGTGGGACACCGTGTCCCCTGATCTAAAATTCCTGGCTGCAACACTGATTTCTGTATTCATGATTAGACAGTAGGTTTTGTCTAAAATTCACTCAAAGTCAAACAAACTTGACAAATAGCATTGCCATTCCTTTGTTTCAGACAGGGATGGAAGGATATTTATATCAAAAAGGCCTGATGCGACATTTATGTCAAATATTCAATCTGTTCTTTGCATTCCAATTATAAGTTTAAGTTCTTTGCTTGTTCAAATAAATCAAAGGTTGTCAGTAGACAAGTACCAAATGTAAAGAAAATTTACAATTGAGTTCTTGTGTTGTAGTTTAGCCCATGCCCTTTTTAGTTTTGAAGTTTTGTAACCAGCTCTCTTCCACGGTCATAAGTAAAAATATAAGACTATATAAACAAATAGACTGACAAATGTGTTCATAAATAAATAGAATGATAAATCAGCGGACTACAAATAAATAAAGTGACATTTTGAGCTAGGAAGTGCAGAAAGAAGGAACTGAAACTTATCTCTGAACACAGAGTAAGAAATATCTTGAAATTTCTTTGTATCAGCTCTGTACCAGGGAATGCAATATGTGAAATTTTGTCTTGATGAAAGAGAACTTCTTAGGTCAGACAGATATAAATTTAGTGTAGCGGTGTTATGTTTCATGAATCTTGGAGTCAATTTAGGAATTTGTCTTTGTGACAGTTCCGTACCAGAGAATGTGATGTGAACCTTACTAGATCAAAGGAGAACTTTTCAGGTCAGAGACGTATAAATTTAGCTGAGAGGGCTTATTGGAACAGAAGTGACCTATCTGTCAGTTGTATTACGGACTAGTTACTTAGATAGCTGATCCGGTAAGACAGCCTTTTCACATTTCAATGAGTTTTGATATCACTGAAGTTGATTAATCTATTCTTTCAACAGACTTCATTGATGGATAAGTCTAAGCCGAGTGGAGATTCCAGCTGTCTTGGTCACCTGTTAGCACCCAATGATCGATGTCTGGCATGGCTGTCTTTCATCTATCTAACACAGTTCCACACTCTGCCACCCAGCCTCTATGATCCCATGAACAGCAATCCGGCCAAGATTGTCAGCAAGGTAGTTTAATAGCCATCTGCTGGTAAAAAAAACCTCTCCGAATACATCAGTTATACAAAATGAGTACCTATCTTTAAGGATAGGGGTCGTCCCGTCTTCTGCTGCGTTACTTCCTTGTTGATAAACATTGCCTATTCCCAAAAATTGGTGATGAATGCTGTGCAAATGTGAAGCAAATTTAGCATTTTGATGCATGTTCATAGTACAGCAGTTTTGTAGCTTTCCAATCACTGCAAGACTTTGCCGAGTAAACTCTTGTTGCTGCCCCTTCAGGAAAGTCATATTGTCAAAGGCCAATACACTTGTGCAGCCAACAAGTGAACATAAAAATAGTGCCCACAGACTACTTATACTCTGTCCACCAGAAGGAAAGATACTAGGTCATGTGTTTAGATTGGCTTCATAGAAAAATCTCACTTTTGATTCTGTCATTTCTCAGGAGCCCTTTATTCTGCCATGGACTGAAGACTCTGATCTCAAACCTGAAGTTTTGCTTGGACATTTTCAGAGTAAGTGGAGTATGGAAAAATTTTCTTTCAAAAACAATTTTTGTGATTTGAGAACACTACTGTTGTCCCATAGATTCAGCATTCTTCAAGTCTTGCCTTATGGTCTCTCAGCTCGATACTCCAAACACCAATAGACCCATAATGTGTAGATATTGAATGCTTAACAATGTGACTTGGACTGTGGCATCAATTCTTTCAATTACACAAATTAAACTAGTGTTTCCAATCAGGACAGGTACAACTGTTGCATGATTCCCAACTTTTTACTAGAATTGTAAAGGGGAATTCATGATTAATATCACAGTTCAACTGACATGTTGCGTATCAGAAGATGTTGCTTCACCACGACTATTTCGCCAGCTTCAGAACGAGTCGTGAAGCTTGAGACAATGATATGCCAACAGAATGCCCAAATATTGCACATACATGTATGTCTAAGTTACTACCTCAATGTAGAAAATCTTGACGGGTAAATCATTGTCAATTTCCCAAATAGAATGCTTTCATACAGTGAGTAAAGATAGAGCTCATGAGAGCTCTGGCTGGCCGTTTTGCCTGTACCCAGTGAAATCAACTCAAGCGTTAAGGTAGTGCGAAGGTGAAAGACTTGAAATTTTACCCAACTTTCCTCAATGAAACTTTCAACCATCCTCTTACCAAATTAAGAACAAGAACTGTGGGTGACCATACAAATTTTGGTACTATTGAAACAAATTACCTGACATTTATCAGTAATTGAAATTCAAAATGGCCGCCGACCCTGTGTTAACTCCATGTGGAAGTATGAAATTTTTCAATTTTTAAAAAACTAAGACTGAAAATTTGTCTCAATCCAAGAGCTTCAAAATGAGCCCCCACAAGTGGTAATCAGAAAAAACTTGTAAAAATATTTGATAGTCTGAATATCTGTCCCCAAGATGCATTTCACCTTTGTATACCGTTGACACCAAGACTGCAGGACAAAATGAAGTGATTACATGGAACCATAATCCCTTACATGCTAAATATCACCAGAGTTCCAAAGAGATTTAACTCTATGTTCCCACACTGTACTACTCTAGTATATAATGTCACCCTTCCCTATCTTGCTGTCATTAGATGCTTTGGATGCATGCATAGACCACACTCAACCTGCAGAGCTCAACACACTCATATGTTTACCACTCTATAAGAATGTACTCAAAATGAAGACACTGCTAGACAGGTATGTTGCAGTCTTCGTAATTGCCTACTTTTGTCACACTTTTGTTATTGCTTTAAAGCTCTCCTATGCTTGAACGTTTGTGTTCTTAAAAAGGCGCCCTTCTCAATCCCAGGTTCTCGCATTAGCAAATGTGTCAATAGCCCATTAACAGTTTGTCATTCTTTTGTTTTCCATTGAATCTTTCATCAAGTTACTAATATTTATATTAGATAAATCTGATAATTGTGAACGTTGAAAGGGTAGTAGCTGTAAGTTTTGATGATTTTTTTCAGCATGTCTTTTTAGCACCCATGCCGCCTTCAGTGTGAGTTCGTTTGCTGGGGACAGTGCTTGAAAGACACTCCAACTTACATGCTGGCTTTATGACTTAGGTCCCCACCTATCACCAACATGGTTTGGCCTAAACCATTTGATATCAATGGTGATTTTGGATCTGTTCACAGCAAAATCGGGGTGGCCAGGTCTCACATTTATTTTGACATACAGACCCAAATGACCCAAGTAATGCTATGTTTAGTGGGCAACATTTATATCTTTAACCCTTTCACCCCCAGTTCCCTGTGTACAGGTCCAACTTTACCATAGAAAACAATGGATTTGGAACAAACCATGGTGGTGAAAGGGTTAAAAAAGGCCTGGCAAAGTATTCTAAGTTGGTCCATCCTCTTTGTCATCTAGAGATGCTGCTGTATAATATCAGGACATCAGATGATTCCAAGTGTTACCGACAGATATTTAATAAAGAGCAAAATACACGGATCTTTCTGTCATGGTGTAGATGCTATCCTAGTGAATATGCTAAAAATAAATTTGCTTTCATAATATCAGTATCTAAAAAGTCCTGCAGTAATTATCTTAGATGAATTTTATCTTGTTGCAAACATACCAGAAATAAAATTCATTCGAGTTTACCCTGTAAGTGATTTTCCAATTACGCACCAGTTCTCGTCATCCAAGTTACTTCAGTGTGGTGATCCTGCCACCCCCATGTTCCTGTTTATAGGTCCAACTGCCCCTGAAAATAATAAGGTTTTGCCAAAACTAGCCGATGAGGGGCTGCAATCAGTAAGAAGTTGACAGGTAATTTTCTTTTTTCCCCTCATTGAAGGTATGATGCAGCGGAAACGCTGTGTCGGCAGATACTGAAAGACAGTCCATTTGTTGTGGAGCAGTGGTTGATGCTTGCTGACCTGCACGTACTGAACAATCAGACTGAACAGTCCAGAAAGGTATATGTAACATTTTATGCTCAAAGGGTTACAAGATTTTCTCAAAAAGTGTCGCGTGTACCAGGTCAACTATAGTTGAAAGAAATACTTCTCGGTTTAACACACTGCTCTTGCTGTTTATGCAGCTCTAAGCAACTCATTTGTGTCTTTTATTAAACTACACACCAGCAAGTTGTTCAACTCACGTATGCAACTACTTTCAACCCTTTCGGAGCCGTAATTTTTCCCTCAAAAATTTTGGTGCTACATTTTACCAACTTTTATGTATTTTTCTGTAACTTTTTTGATAATTTTGAACCAAATAAACATCACATTTCATTGGCTGCATTGTTTTAGCAAAATTTATTCTCAAAAATTAGAAAAAAACTGACTAGGGTAAATTTTATAACTGTGACAAGAAATTGACTATGGCGCTCAAAGGGTTAAACATTTCTCTGAACTATACCAGGTCTTGAAGAAGCCATTGTGGAAAATCCATTTTCTGTGGAACTCTACTACTCTGCAGCCACCTTTGAACTCTCACAGCAGAACCCTGAAGAAGCCTTGTCGCTTCTCAGCAAATGCGTTCAACGATTATTCCACTGCGAAGAAATGGAGGAGCAGCCGGCAACAGAGGATCTGTATCGGTGAGTCATAGATGTCCCATTTGTGGTGCAGAAACCAGGTTGGTTTTTGGATTTTTATTGACAAGGTAATGAGAAAATAAAAAAAATTAATATCAATGTAGTATGTACCTCGAAATTGAAAAAGTTAAACTTTTGCTCAAACTTTCCATAAAGAAATGTTTAACCATTCCCTTTCAAAATCAAAGAATAAAAATTGTACCTGAAATATTTTTGTTCCTCTACTTTGTTTCAGTCGATACTTTGTTTCCTCTGGTTGTGATGAATAGAATGATAGGCTGTGCTCTTTCTTCAAAAATGTGAATGTCTTCAATGTATTGTTTTCTTGTCTTATGCTTTTCTACCAACAACATATGTAATACAACTCCACCCAAGTCAAACAAATAGCCCATCTCTGTTCTTTACCGCCATTAATTATAGGGACAAGGTCATTCAATTCCTGTATCATCCACTGTCCCTCATTTGTCAAGGGATAAAGTCATTCAATTCCTGTCCATTGTCTTGCCAAAGGATAAACTCATGCAATTCCTGTCCATCATCCACTGTCCCTCATTTGCCAAGGGACATCGTCATTCAATTCATGTCCATCATCCACTGTGCCTCATTTGCCTTCCAGATTGTTTAGGGTTTCTTTCTGCAACCAGTGTGCATAAATATTTTGAAAGTGTTCAGCATGAATATACCAAGTACATTCCACTTTACCTACAATGTCACTGCCCGGCAGATTAAAATCAATTTTACTTATAACACTTTTATTTGAATACCAATAGTCATGCACACTTAAAGGCATTCCTCTGTTTAATTTCAGTAAACTTCTTGGTCAGACTGTATCTCTGGAAAGCCTTTTACCCTCTTTAACAGAAGACATCGTATCTGAGACATCAACCCAGCAGCTCTATCTTTGGCTGAGTTACTGTCTGGTGCTGGAACTCCGGGGAAATGACAGTGGCTGTGTAGAGGCATATGAGACGGCCCTGTATGCGCTGAAGAGCCATACACATGTGCAGAGAGTGTGGATTCAGTGAGTATTTGGGGCAGAAGTAATCACCGTTATATGGTGTTTGTTGAGACCTTGGTTTGAGGATTGCATCTGTTGGAGTTTGTGCATGTTTAGGAGAGGAGTGACAACATTGAACAACTGCACAAGATGACTATGGGATGCTTGTTGCTGATAGAGGGAAGAATGTTTGAAGTGAAAGTGTGTGTGTGTGTGTGAGAGAGAGAGAGAGAGAGAGAGACAGACAGACAGACAGACAGACAGACAGACAAATAAGAGAGAAAAGCGGACAGACTACAGAGAGAGACAGAGAGGGGGCAGCAAGGGTGAGCAAATTCTGAAAGTATGGTCCGAAGATCAACATCAAAATGCATCTAGTGGTCCTGTAACTCTATCTTGTGATCCAGCTTTCATTCCCAATTTACATTTCATTATTATTTGGTTCCATTATCCTTTTGTCCATTGGACCACTAACACCAAAACAAATGAAGTCCTTTATAAAGATTTTGTTATCTAGAACCTTCGACCACACCAGATTTTCTCTCTCCATAAAGATAGATAGGTAGCCAGGTAGGTACTGGTACAAAATGTATGTAGAGATAGACAAAAACAAACAGACAGGCAGACAGGGATAAAGGAAGAAATTCCAAAGCAGTGTGGTTGGGAGAGACAGAAAGCTAGAGTGTGAGTGAATGGTTCATGCATGTATGCCTCTGTATATGCATGAAAAGATGTCATCACCAGTTTATCAGGACAGGAATCGTAGCAGTTCCAATGTACATTCCTATGTTACTTTGGCCATTTCAGTCTCAGTGCATATTAACATTTGTTTTGAGTCACCAAGTAGACACGAATGGTATCCTTGCCAGCTGCCTTTACCCAATGGTGACCAAGACTTCACAAACTGGAGCTGCCGGCCTGTGTTGTGCTCTCTCCACAGATATCTCAAGTACCAGAGTAGAAAAGCCAGCATATCCACAGACACTTCGAGAGACCGGAGAATCTTTACTGATCTCATCAATCGCTGCCTCGTAACCATGCCAACACAGTTTCATCCGCCGTTCTCCACGACGACGCTATGGAGTGACTACAGCTTTCACAACAGTGTGGTTGAAATGTACCTAGAGTGTTTGAGAGAAGAGGATTGGTCCATTGCATATGAAGGCTTTCTGCGTATGATGCCAAGCAACGCTGTTCTGGCTGTCAGGTAAAACTTATGTGAATTGCTTTCTACCCTATGGATTCCTACCTATTGATGTCACCCATGTCTTCAGTGTTTAGGATTAGCCCATTACACTTTGAAATAGGGGTGAAATGGGGTGCAGTATTACGAAGGCTGCAATGATTGGCTGCTATGTAATGTGTCTGTGCTATAATTGGCTGTTATTTAATCTGTCTGTGCTGTTATTGGCTGTTATGTAATCTATGTAATCTGTCTATGCAATGATTGGTTGTTATGTGATCTGTCTGTGCAATGATTGGTTGTTATGTAATCTGGCTGATCCTTAGATTTGTCTGTCTTGAATTCAGAATAATAATTTATGTGTCATAATCAGGGATGTAGAAAATTTTTGTTACACGTGGCAAAAATAAAAAAGTAGGCGGTTACAAGTTGTGTGTGAGTGCACAAAGTTTGTGCAAAATGCCTTGATTTTTTACTGAAACTAAATTTTCACAGCTGGCAAATTTTAGCTAACAGCCAGTTTATGCCGGCTACCGCCGAGTGCCCGGCTATTTTCTACATCCCTGATCATAGTGTAACGACATAAATGCAAATAGACCTATTTTCATGACATTTATGTGACATTTGATATGGTTGGAACCTTACCGCCATGAATACAGCTCACTGATGAGTTTAAGCATCCATGAATTTGAAATAATGCACTTCACACGAGAAAACTTTGGTATTGTCTATGATGATTTGCACTCCAGGCAGCAATCTGCCCACACAGATCGTCAGCATTGGTTGATTGTGACGAAACCATGTGCAGGGGCCATCTGAGACAACGTGAAAAAAGACTTTAATCTCTCATGGAGTCAAATGTCTATTGTAATTGATTAACTAGACAGTGGAGGAACTATCAACTTGTCTGTCCATTGTCCATCTAGATGATGACTTGAATATTGATATGACTCTTGTGACAGTGTTTAGACTTTCAAAATGGGTCAACGAGTGGTGTTGTCACTATCAAGGGGTACGGATCGTTGTTTAACGTGCCAAGATATCTCACATTTTTCCGTCTACCTGTATTTTCAGAGCATGTCAGCACGAATGGAAGACTGGTAACTCTAGGGAGGCCGAGAGGATCTGTTCTGCATTTCTGACCAGAAATCCGTTCTGTCTACCGATGTGGAAAGTGTAGTGTATCGGACCTTACTAGTTGTTTTTACTTTAAAATTATTTTACAGTAGATCATCACTTCACTCCATGGTGTTCACAGAGTTACAGCAGGTGCTAGAATGAAATTGATACAAGTAATTTAGAAATCCCATCATTTTCCCTAACAATGTTCTAGTCTACCAGAGAACTTCAATAAATGTTTCACAATGCAAGTTGTACTCATTGTCAGTGTACAGTCCACTGCAAAAGTCCAGCCATGACTAAGTAAGATGGCTGGGAGATTGCATTAGATAATTCACCGCAAGTGTGGTGAATGCACACTCAAAGTCCAGGTGGAAAAGTGTCGGTGTATACCCATGGAGATCTGACCATCATAAGGGCCAATGGTCCTATTGACCGTGACATTTCCCCATCCACCAATCAGGGTTAGTGTTGAGGATAGGATCCGTGCAAGTATTTGCTTGTTATATGTGCAGGAGTGGCTGTCTTAGAACCCATTATTCATTTTAATTGGTGATATATCAAAGCCTCTTATCAAGAGCAAATACTGTTCCCAGATCCCTTGAAGACTGACATCGACTCAGACCACCAAACTGATATTTCAGCTTCTCAAAATAATATCGGTGAATGTATTTCTGTATTGTGTTGTAGGGCAATATCACTGGAACTCAAGGAAGGCAACCATAAAGAGGTAGATCAATAAACTCCATATTCACCTAGGGGCCATCTCAAATTGTAGCATAAGTTCAAAAAGTGAAATTTGTTCACTTATAGGGAGGAGGTTTGACCTCCATTCAGTCAGTGAACTTCTCTGTTGCACTTTCATGTTGTGATCACAAGTGTGTAAAAAGTAAACAAAAACTGCACACTCGTACCAGCAAATTTTATAAGGAACTGTTTTTGACTTGTTCATGTCATGCTGTTGTGTTAACTCCCAACGGCTATTTACCGTTAGTGAAATTGGATCCCAAACATTTCATTCATTAAATTATAAAGATAGAAAGCATTATTTTTAAACTTTGCTGTGCATCTGCAGACATCAACATTTCACACTTTTAATTTTTTGTTTAGGAGAGGGGGAGAGGGTTTGATCTGAATGAAGGAATTTTGTTTCTTTAATGTATGCGATGATCTGAGACGGTCCCTTAATATATTAGTGGTCAACTCTTCATGTTCACAGTGTTGTGAACATGCATAAAAGTTCTTACACTCTGTAACATATTAGCTGGATCTTCATGTTTCACACTTTACGTGTATCTGTATTGAAAATAAGTTGAAAACTTTCATGGTAGGATGGCACGTATTTGCATTATTGATCTCATTTCCAAAAGTGTACGATGTTATGCAGCCTTACAGTAAATGGAGTGTTTGTTGACGTTTCTCATTCCTCCAACAGTTTTATCAATTGACAATATCATTTCATTATTTATTATATTGGCTGATTGATCAATGTAATCTCAATATTTTTTGATTGATTGATTGATTGATTGATTCCATATTGTTGACTGTGCATTGATTAATTGGTTGTTGTTACAGGCTCATCAGATGTACTGGAGTGCAACCCAAGCATTGCCATTCTCAGCAACTCTCTGGAAAGATGTAATGTTCAATCCATTCTCTTTTATTTCAACCCAGTCCATTCAAATAAACTACTCCACCTCCATCAAAAAAGTACTTCTTTCTTATTACAATGAAGTGTGATTGTGATAGGCTGTAAAGATTTGGCAAAATGTGGCAAACTGAATCTGATTTGAGAAAGGTTGAACCTGAACTTAAACAATGTTGTAGACTGTGTTTGTATAGCCATTTTTATCCAAGTAGTGCTACAGCACTGATCAGACTTTACATGAAATCAACATTGATCAACATTTTTTGAGGTAGAATTAGTTGTATGAGTCGTTTACATAGAACAGTTTGGTCGTACATCATACTACATGTTGTCAACTTGTCCCAAGCTGTGCTTACAAACGGCATGTACTCAGAGGACAAAACAGCAGTTTGGCCCTTGCTAGCCCAGATTACAAGAGTATCAGCAATGAACTCTCGACTGTCAGAACCTATAATCCAGTGAACCCTCAAAATGCTAACTTCTTTATAAAAAGATGTCAGCTTCAATCAACGTGACTCTTAATTTCAAGGTCTCTTATTGACTATTTGTATCAAAATAACACATTTAAAAGATGTTATGTTAAGACATTGTCACTTAGCCATCCAAGATCCATTTTCACTGCTGGTACTACAGATTCGTATTTAATGTGACAGTACAAAAATATCATCAAGTAAACATTGTTAACAAACATATTTCTGTTTCTTTTTTCTTTTCTTGGTTTCTTGTAGTTTATTCTCTTTGAGGTAGCTCACAGTACCAAAGCAGAGGATGTTAAAGACGTCATTGACGCCTGCCAACAGATTGGTATCAACATAGACGACTATATTGCCACCATCTTGAAATAACCTGCTGAAACTGGAAGGAACTGGATTTGACTGAACACAGCAAAACTGGTGCAAACTGAAAGTCTCGTCTGCAAGTATTGCTGGAGTGTGTGAGTATGGTAACACACTGTGGTGACACTGGTTTTCACAGGGCAGTTTCGGTCGTATGAAATTATTGTCTACCAAAAATTTGAAAATGGGAATCAAAATTTGTCAAAATTTTGACTTAGTTTTTTGAAGGATATTTGAAAACAAAATTTCAAAATGGAAATTTGAAACGAATCTTTGAAAACAAAATTTCAAAATGAAAATTCGAAACCAATGTCATCACTTTTGTCACTGTTTGGCTCTGTCGGTAAGGTACGCAGGATTTTTGTACTTGAAGGATCGGGAAAAAAGTACTGAATAGATTTTGTAAAAAACTTGTCTTGTCCAAAGATAAGTACTTCATGCGATGACCGTGATAGTACAAAAATCCTGAGCTTTGAAGTTTGAAATTAATTTGGCATGTACTTTGTAGCAAAATTTCCTCTTTGTCATGTACTTTTCACACACACAAATACACATATATACAATACTAACGGTCTTTACCAGCAGCAAAGAGTACCCACGTAGATGTTAATAAACATTGTTTCACAACAATGTCAAGATCATTCTTCTGAGATGCAGAGAGAGGGGGTTCTTTCTAGATTGGACCTGATAAAGCTGGTCCCGACAACCATGATCCTCGCAGCCATGGAGTGACTTAATGTAAAAACTGGATGTAAAAGGACAAGGCAAAGAAGTGATCATGCAGCGACGACATTCAATATACTTACAATATTTATGAGCCAATGAGTGCATGGCTTTTGCCCACTCCTGGCCAGTGTCGTTCAGAATAGGTGGTAGTCAAAACTGACTATCTGATGAACACTACAGTAATACAACCTTCCAACTTGTCGCCTCCAGACGGATATTTGAGACTATATGTGTATCTCCACAGACACTTGAGAGACTACAGCATATTCCGTGGCGTCGGACCAATCACAGCTCAAGGAACAGCTTGTACTGGGAAACTCTTTTTTAGGTTTTGCGACTTTTTTTTCTACAAAATAAATAAAGTTTTTATTAACAGAAAAGTGAAAGTGAGGATCTAGGGGAAGTAATAACCAAATGGTGGAATCGATTAATTTAGATAAAAGTTGATTTATGAATAAATTTGTGGAAGCAGTGAAATTTTCTTGGAAGAGGTAAAAATGTATTGATAATAAACTAATTCAGCATTTGAAAAGAATGCCACATCACTGCAGCTGATACAGTTGCCATACGAGAATATTAGTTTATCAAAGTATTTTCTGTTTAAAAGACATGACGGAATGGTCTTTACAAAGGAAATTTCTCTCATTCTATTTCATACTTGAGTATATCAGTGAAAACTATTTTCGTTCCTTGGATTCTGTTTTATCAGATTCATTTCGTGATCAGATGGTAAAAAGACTGCCTATCTGGCTGTTTCAAACCAATGTCAGATGGTAAAAAGACTGCCTATCTGGCTGTTTCAAACCAATGTCAGATGGTAAAAAGACTGCCTATCTGGCTGTTTCAAATCAATTTCAAATGGTTCTCAAGTTCCTGATTTTGTTCACGTAGAACTTGAACGCAAAAACCCAAACCTATGCACATTCTTTAACTTTTCTCAGTAAATCATTGCAAAGAAATGTCCAAAATACTTAATTTTTAAGAAAAATGAACTGCATGTATTAGAGTTAGTATACATAAAAAAATCTAAATATTTGAAAACAATTCAGTTTTATACGTCAAACAATACTTGTCAAAATGAGTCATTATTAATTTAAAATAATTTTCGTATCCAATTCATTAACTACATTTTACTTCCAAAGGACGCAGTTGATTCCCAATTCAAGTTTGAAACACCAAATGAGTGTTCAGTGACGGGAATTCCACCTACGATAATTTACATTTCGTTGAGACAAAAGTAATTATCAAGAAAACTGGAAAGTCGAGAAAATAAAAAACTGCGAAAGGATGGAAAGTAGTCCAGTAATAGAGATATATTTGGTTTTCATTTCAGTCAGTTTGGTAGAGTAGAAACAATGTGTAATTTACTTGTACTTTGTTGTATACCTTCGTATTTGTCAATATAGTCATTGAAATCTAAACATGCTGTGTGTCTGAGTCACTTTATTTCATTGCTGCTGCTGTCTTGTGTGTTACTTTGGAGGGACAAAGTTGCCTTTTCAAGTTATTTTGTTTATTTTTTGATGTGAGAAGTTATTTTATGTTGTTCTTCTTACTGAAACATGTTGAACTTACAGGGAAAATCATCCAAGATGGACAGTTGCCTATATGTTACAGTGGTTTGCTTTGAAGCATTGGCATTAAATGAACTAGACATATTGTCTAAATCGAGGTGTTGCCAACACTGTCAGGTGTAGTTAACAGCTAAGCAGTAACATAGTCAATCATAAAAAAGTCAACTCTGCAAAAGTTGAAACATTGTCTAGCAGGAAGTCAGACGTAGTCTAAACAACACCACCACATATGTCCAAGCACTGTCCATGTCTTATCACTTGCTTTCAGGTGTAGATGTTTTGACTACATCTGACCTGCTGTCAGACAATGTTTCAACTTTGGCAGAGTTGATTTCTCTGTGATCGACTTGAATTACTGCTCAGCTGATAATTACACTTGAAAGTGTTGGCAACACTTCAATTTAGACAATATGTCTACTTCGTGTAATGCCAATGCTTCACAGCAAACCACTGTACGTTTACTTTTTTGTGTAGCACACACAAGCTATGCAGATAACATTGTAGATAAAAAGTTACAAATCAGTCTGTCACAAACGTCTGAGTGACTACAGCCATTCATTACACTGACTGTTTGTCTGTGAGTCGCATAATGATTGGTGTCTGTCACTGCATACATTGTATTTAATTTTGTCTACCGGGAGTGTTGTCAAAAGACTTGATTCTTTGTACTGTGTTATCTACACAATGTGTCTGTGCTGCACAAAAAGGTAAACATAACATGTATACAACTGTCCAGCATGGATGATTTTCCCTGTATCAATTATCAGAGCTCTACTAACACCTTGCGTACACACATGCTATATGAATATGCAAATGACATCATTACTGGTGTATATCATAATTGTATCATTGGGGGATGGATCCTTATATCTACAAGCAGGGAGGGAGTAGAGATGTGACTACTGACAATTTAGCATGTTTCAGTGAGCAAAAACAACATGAACTCATTTGAAGCAAAAACGACCAAAAGATAGTGACTTTGTCCCTCGTGTCCGACAAAAGTTTGCATGTGCACTGCGCATGAGATGAAATTTGCTAGACTTGCCTGAGTGAAGATTACCAATGAAATTAGATTTATATCTTTTGTGATCCACCTGCATCAATTTGAGACAAGCCAGTCATATTTTCCCCCTTGGACAAATCCCCACGACAGTGTTCTCAAACAGCCAACAACCTGAATGATGCACAATGTCATAAAAGTAAAATGATAAGACTGGTGAGTTGCCTTGCCTCCATACACATGATATACTGAGAAGAAAGGGAGGGAGGGGGTTGCAGCATCTGATACACAATTGTTATGAGGAAAAAAAACTAAATAATTTTTGCCAAATGTTGAGGAACAGAAAAATATCTTGTTTTCATTGGCCGAAGATGTTTTCTTACGGGCCTACAGCTTTGTGCTGTATTCAAAACAGGGATCGACTCCCTAGGTTACTAGTAGTTGCAAGCAGTAGTTTCTTAGAATGTCCGGGTTTTTAAGATCTTTATAATTCTTAGATGAATTTTCTTGGATAAAACCAGCTGTTTGCATCTTTCCATTTACTACATACCATACGATGCAATGAATAAATGAGGTGTAGTCCATGTCGATAGGGAGCAGGGCAATGTTCACCTTTAAGGACACCCTAAATATCATCAAAGAGTAACTACCTAAAATATTTCAACAGATCAGTCAACATTCCAGTTTTCCATATATGAAGATGGCTAAGTTGGAGACCGCTGTTCAATATATAGTGGGTGGAAATCCAAGGCCGGGCACATCACTGACGCTAGAGGTAGCTGTCTCAAAGCCCGTAAAAAGTTTTTAATCTCCTATACTCTCCCAAACTACAAACCCCCAACAGCACATGACACAGAACACATAATTTTCTGTGTTAAGGAAATCAAATCTTTTTAAATTTGACATCTATGCTCTGTTGAAACGGAGCTTGATGCTGTCATTTTCAAACTCTCAACGAAAATTTCCCCATCTTGTTTTTGTGACAATTGAAAGTTAGTCTGACTCGAGAAGCCCACAAATACCGGAGACATATTCACATCGCTTTGTTGAGATTTCACATTGATTTTGCGATAGGCTCTCCCATCAACTAATTACTTGTTAGTAAAATCCATTCCTCGCAATGTTGCCAAAACGTCACCTTTGCATTAGAAGGGGTAAAGGGTTGACCATTTAATATCGCGGAGGGGGAGTCCTTGAAGATTGATGAGGTAGCATCATTTTTTTTACCTGATCCATTGTTTTCCCACTCCCCCACCTTTGTTTCGTCAAGCCTTCTGTGGCTGAGTTCCCTTTCATTGACATTTGCTTGGAATCTTTTTCCCGAAAATCTTCCTTTCCCCCACGATATCAAATGGTCCACCCCTTAGCCAACAAAGCTTGGGATGGATGGATTGGGGGGGTATATATTGCCATATGTAGTAGTACAGCCAGGAAGGCAGGGGAGTGGGATTACGATTCACTTGTTTGTGGGACTGTCCAATATTGGGGGAGGGAAGAGTTTGTACGGTGATAAAGCAGAGAGGGAGTGAAAGCGGGGAGGTTTTCCTGCTGGGAAATGGGGAGAGAGGAAGGTTGGAGTATCACATTGCATAGTCAGGGCAATCTCGAAGAGCTTTCTCTTCCCTCCAAAATTTTAATAGCGTTCAGCTTAATCTTAGAATGGCATATTATTTATCATTAAACGTTTAAAAACAAAAAAATTCGGAATCGGCCGGTTGACTTCCCTTTGTAAAGACACACGCATTTTGATGAGGCTCTATCTACATTAAAAGGTGGTGATCACGCCTTGATATATTGACTCATACTTCAGGGCAAATTATTGCAACGTTGCGGCCAGTCTACTCGGTAAACCTGCCAGCCTCGGTTCATGATTTATACACTTATGCTAAAAAAATAAGGCTGCAGGAGTTCAGAGCCTGGTCTTGTGAAGCAGACACGCTCCGAAATCATGCAGAGCACATTTCATAATAGCATAGAAACAGTCTTCCAATCGCCATGAGTTGCTGATTAGATCAGGTAGACGACTTTTGTGATCGTTGAGCCGACGTATTGTGCAGCAGCAGAGATCTTTTGGCTGGCGCAAATTAACCTGTTCCTAAATAAATGACACACACACATATTCCGTGACAGCATAACCCTTTAAAGTCAATTCGACCGGCGAAATAAAACCAATCCATTCACCCAAAAATGTGTGTTTCCCCGATGGACAATATCCTAAGCCGATAAACACAGGATGTATTTAATCCACTGAAGAGATAGAATTTCAATCTGAAGATCATTGCAAAGGATATAAACTGTTTCACCCTGTCCCATATCAAAAATCTCTCTCTCTCTCTCTCTCTCTCTCTCTCTCTCTCTCTCTCTCTCTCTCTCTCTCTCTCTCCACACACCACACACACACACACTGTCTTTGTAGCTATGACCATAACATACCATAACACACGATTAAATGAACGCAACACACGGAACGTGTTATTGCGTTACATTTGGATTGCTCACAAATGATGCAGTAAGCTACCATGCATGTAACAATTTATTATTCTTGCTTGGGAATTAAGGCCATAATCTTGAGAGTCGAAAGAAAAAACATTAAACTAAGAAGTACAGTTTGAATTTGTCAAAATTAATGAAGATACAAGAACGAGAAAAGTAAATAACAATTTATGTGATCATAGCCCCATTGTCGATAGTCAAATTCACGTAATAGGCCAGATAGTCGGAGTCTCAAAATTTCTACAATTCTGTTCTGATCTACTACTTAAGGGGGCTCATTTTGAAGCTCTTGGAGAAAGAAAAACTTTCACCATCTTAGTTTCTGGAAAATCTGAAATTTAATTTTTCCCTATAGAGTTAACACAGGAATGGCGGCCAATTGAATTTCCAATATCGCAAAATTTTGGGTAAATTGTTTCGCTAGTTCAAAATCCCCGATTTTATCGTTGATTTGGTAAGAGAATGGTGGAAAGTTTCATTGAGGAAAGTTTGAGCAAAAGTTTAAGTCTTTCACTTTCGAGGCGTATACTACATGACATGTTGGCAGAACGGCATATGTGTGGGTAATACACAAATCAAACAAAAACTCCTTGCGATAGCATTACAGGTTACTTACAAATATTTTATAACAAATTCACATGATGGAAATGACTAATTCTAGGTGAAAACATGTTCAACCACTCCGATCGACGATGATGACTGGTTATAAAACTGACAGGACCTTTCCTTCTGATGAAATTGTTCAGCGTGACGCTAATACTATGCACCCGTTAACTCGACCAAACTACTTGCTCACATATGAGTATGACTATGTGATCCTAGTATTCGCTAAAAACCATCGTATATCTGACTACTGCAGATACAGATCAAACACCAGTTTGTCTGGATATTCACCATCCACACGTGGTAAAGCCATATCCAAAAAGTTTACAAACTACTCAAAAAAAAAGAATGATTTCTCAGAAACTTTAGTCAAATAGCATCTGTCGTGGAATGTCAGCCCTTCTTCTACATAATTAAATAACACATCCCAGAAAAAATACTCAACGACAAATAGGATACAGTATAGCATGAAATAAAGAGTCCTGGATATGAAATGTTTGTGTTTAACCAGTCATTGCAT
Organism: Ptychodera flava; assembly: GCF_041260155.1. Lineage (NCBI taxonomy): Eukaryota > Metazoa > Hemichordata > Enteropneusta > Ptychoderidae > Ptychodera > Ptychodera flava. The sequence goes on from NC_091929.1 coordinate 33,376,474, forward strand.
GCATGCACGCTTACCTAGCTCCGTGTCTTCCTCAGCGAAGCAGTACGTCGTGAGAAAAAACAGACCGAATAGAAAAGCCAGAATTTGGTATCTTGCAACCATGCAAAACGCCATCTTTCTGAACAAAGTTGTGGACTAGAATATAGACTTTAGAGCTTCGTTCGTGACAGTATTTCGATGAATTGTTAGGTTCTGCGCAAGTATAGCTTCACTTCCGTGTATTTATATCATCCGAACTGTAGAATTACTCTCCAGAAATTCGTCACGTCAGCATATCAATAGTTTATAAAACCCCATGAGATATCCGTCAATTCAATGATTAATTTCGTTCGCTTCATTAACACGGTGAATTAGCTTCTGTCATTTAGCAAACATTCCGTTTTATTTTATGACAACTACATCCAAAAATACCCCAACAACTATTGATATGTTACACTGTTGCCATCGCGTTCAGACACCTCTGCAAATACGTAAGGGTCTGGACAGAATTAATAGAGTGCGAGGTGGCTGTGCAATGAGGGGCAGGGTCACTATTTTTCATGCATGTGTCCGGATGGGATGAGGGCTTTTACAATTTGTGCAAACATTTGGGGAGGGCCACTTTTTTCGTGCAACCATTTTAGGATAACATATAGCCAAAAACGTCCAAAATATGTCTTTTAACTCTACAAACAGTCCAGCATTTTCTTAGTCTTTGTGTTGACAAGTAAGCCTTGACGGTCAAATTCATTGGGACAAAGTCGGCCATTTTTCATGGATTTTGTTTGATGTGAGATACTACTTATAATAATAATAATAATACTTTATTGCACAACAACACACTTCGGTAAGTGCGGTAGAGCAAACAATCATACATTACACACATGTTCAGGTAAGCCTGCTGCTGGGGATGAATCTGTAGTGTAAGAAATATACCTTAAAAGAGGCTTCTTGTCCTCAAAATTCATGATGTTCAGGAATTTCTCTCTGTCACTTAAATATTCAAAGTTCTCAAAATGTGATTTCATACTAGTGAAAAGAGTATTCCTATTATGAACATATTTGTCACACTTAATAATATAATGAAACTCATCTTCTACAGAAGACTTACAAAAAGTACAAAATCTCTCATTTAACGGGATTCTTGGGACTGACCTTCTGCCAATCTCAATTTGTAAATTATGATCAGAAATACGAAACTTGGTAATCAATTTCCTGCAGTTAATATTTGTAATATCCATCAAGTATTCCTCAAAAGTAAATAAAGTTTTAAATTTTCTGTACGTTCTTAGTTTATTTTTGTCCAAACTCTGAGTCCTTACATCATTATGTAAATCATTAATCCATGAGACACGATATCTTTCTTTCATTTTTCTGTGAACTGTTTAACAGTGAAATTAATGTTACAGATATTTGACCAGATAGATCTTCCACTATAATTATCCAGAATATACTGAATATACTCAAACCAATGGGAGTGGTGCTTAGCAGTTGTATATGCAGCACGTAGTAGAATATCATCTGATAAACCAATCTATGCCAATATTTTATCATATGTAGTATAACAGTGAACTGAATGGGGTATCTACCCAATTCACCAACAATACCAGCTCGTGGAGCTTGTTTAGAAACACCAAGTAAATACCTGTAAAAGGAAATACTTACATCATTCATAAATTCTTCTTATCATTGATTTCGTTTCCCCAAATTTCACATCCATAAGTCATAATGGGTACGATCAAACAATCAAAAAGGTCTAATGCAACTTTGACTGGGAAACCATTATTGTGAGACATTCCCTTGTGGCGTGGCGGGGTTGACCTTTGACCCGCATAGCGATCCCCGCTACCCCGCCAACAGATAGCTGCGCTTCCACAGCTAACGGCGATGCAATGTCTTAGTATGTGTATGTGTGTGTGTGTGTGCCTGTTTGTCTGTCTTAGAGAGAGATAGAGGGAGAGAAAGAGAGAGAGGGAGAGAGAGAGAGCAATCTGTTCTACTATCACCAGGCGTCAAATTGATGGCAGTTGAGAACAGGTATTGGTTATCTGTTTCATAAGAGAAGGCTACAACCAGGGTGGTACAAAACAGCGGATTGGACCACCAAAATCATTCAAATATTGCGGGAAAATGCGTATTGATTAAATTAATATGGCTGCCTAAATAGATTTCGAGAGGGGATATTCCCCCAAGGAACCCGTTGGTATACCAAACAAAACCCACACATTTGTGTGATATCAAGTAAAATGAGATATTTCGCAAAGTTGTGCCAAGATTTTTCAAGGAAAACTACTTTCAAGTTGCGGGGTTTTAGCAGGTCAGTCAACAGAATTTTCCGTATATGAACCCTACAGTTCGAAGGTTAAGTGGAAAATTTATTTTTGGGTTGTCCCCTCGAGGTGCTTGTTTGTGAAGCCTTATTGTAACAGTTGTTGACCAAATTAGGGGAGAACCATTTAATTTCTGCAGGGGGTAGTAGAGAACATGGATATGAAGCATTTTCCCCTTCATTCAGGCATCAATTTTTTCCACTTGTGCAATTTTTTTTCGCAGGAGAAGATTTATTTTAGTGTAAAATGACAGTGGATGTAAAACAAATGCTGCGCAACTCGTCAAAATACGGACACATCAATCGAATATGACGCGGTATCGCCCAAACTTTGTGTAATAACCCCTAAATATCTTTTGTATGGAAGACCGGTCACGACATGCGACATACGATTTGCTGTTAGGGTTAGTGGTTAGGGTTAGGGGTAGGGTTACCTGCGTCTTTAAACTGTGATCTGCGACCTAACCGTAACCCTAACCCTAACCCTACCCTAACCCTAACCCCCAACCCTACCCCTACCCCTAACACTAACACTAACCCTAACCGCAGATCGCAGTTTAAAAAACTCGCATGTCGCATGTCGTGACCGGTCTTCCATACTTTTGACATAACAATATCCATTCTTCAATGTTCGTCGTTTCCCCCAAATTATCATCTTTTTGCTTGGCTACTCTGATTTCATTGGCAATATTGACACCAGCATACAAAAATATCCTTCATTGCAGTGTTGTAAAAGAATACCGCGAAGCCAGTTTATTATAAAACTTTGGTTTTATTTCACCAAGATGAAGCTAGGTATTAATTGTCAGCCATATTCTATAAAAAACTTATGAAAGTATTTATATATCAAAAAGAAGTCTTACATTGTTTTTATGAGTGTAACCACCATGTTGACACATCCCTCATAAAGATAACAATATTCTTAAGATACAGTAAGGAACACATTGGGAATAATCTAGACATTGAATGCCTAAGTTCATGTGTACTATTTGTTTTTTATGAGGTCAGATATTCAAATGCGTACATCTACGAATATCAAAATGTTTTATTGTTGGGATTATTTCACCACACTCTTTTAAGCAAAGCCTAATATTTAACAAGATGAACATGAGTATCTTAAAGGGGAAGTTCACCAAGGATAATGTTTACATATGTGCTAGCTTTGTAGTCACTTACCCCAGAGAAGTTGTTTTCACCAATTATAACTTGCACGAATTTTTACAAAAACCGCTAAATAAAGTACAGGAAGTTGCCCATGTAATTTGAATCATGGGGGGGAAAAAAGCTCCAGGCTTGGAGCTGGCATCATGTGATATGGAAGGGACCATCTTCCCATGGGTATGGCATTGTCCACTCACCCACACTCAAACCAGGCTGTGCGTATTTACATAACTTTTGTTAATACTGAGTATCCTTGCATAAACGATGAATCACTTATAATAAACTGTACACTGTCAGATTTTGTGTTGCTGTTTACTGCTGAGTTGCTGTGAGTGGACAATGCGGGGCCATACCTGTCTAAAGATGGTCACTTCCATATCACATGATGCAAGCTCCAAGCCTGGAGCTTTTTTCCCATGATGCAAATTACATGGGCAACTTCCTGTACTATTTTTATCGGTTTTTGTAAAAAATCGCGGGAGTTTATAAATGGCAAAAATAGCTATTTCAGGGTAAGTTACCACAAAGCTAGCACATATGTAAAAATAGCGCCAATGGCACTTGATCACAACTGGCACATTGTGAAACTACTCTATCTCTGGGTACACCTGTACATGAAATACTGAATGGGTAGGTGCTTCGGGTTTGGAGTTTGTCAGTAAATGCACACAGAAACAAAGTCCCGAAGTAGCGAATTCCAGCCATTTTCAAACCACACTGTTTGTCAGTGGGGTAAACAATATTCGCAAAAATCACATTTCCAGGCTAATAGACTATGTTTACGAAATCACACGTCCTTATTACAAAATAAAACGATCTTTGTCTTTAAATCAATGTGCCAGTAAACAGGTCTAGCAGCTAGTTATGTCATCAATCTGTAATGTTAAGGGTCATAACAAATGTGAGAAATCTAAAACATTAAATATGTTGTTTTTTATCAATTTTATTACCAAAAGCGCATGAAAATCTCTGATACTTTGAATCAGCCATCCTGCATATTTGTAACATTCATCAAAATCTCATTTCTGTTCCACAATTCATTAAATAGTCCACAATGCAGGATTGGTGTACATTCCAAAACTACATTTATGAAAGACCCCTAAAATCAATTAGTTAAAGGGGGGTTAGAAATTTCCCAAAACTATCTAACTGCTGCTCTGTTTGGCTCCATTTTTCTGAATCATAACCTTGGAATTAGTCTGAATATCTCTACCAAATATCAATGCAGTATGTTCAGCGGTTTTTGACTTTTTGTCGTTTACGGAAAATGGACACTGTCCACCACCAGTTGAAGCTAACCCTATATCACAACTTTCAGATGTGATAATGACCTATGGTCATTATGTTAAAAAATACCGCCAATGGCGCTTGGACATAATGACCGCCTAGTATTATCGGCATTTATCAACAACCACACTCACTGTGAATTAGACAGACCACGAAGTCAATGAGCAACATATAGCTGAAAGACTATTTTTCACATTGCGATTTTAAGCTCATTTTTATGAGAAAAGAGACATGTATATGTATATGGAGAAAAAGCAGAAGACATATTTGTATTTGTTTGTTAAGTGACAATCATATATGCATCTCTTGAAATTTTGTGGTTATAAGGTATAACAGTAGTGTAAGAATAATGAGGTATGAATAAGTTAGTAAAGCTAAGTTGACAGTAATTAAGATTACAAAATTATACACTAGGCTGGGGAAATCTGATTGAAATAAATGTTGAAAAGTAGCAAAGTCATGGTCATCTTTTGTCAAATACCTCGTGTAAGTTCATGAACTTTACATAAATCTTGCTATGGATTTGTTGCTAATGGGCAATAACTGTGTTTCAGATCATTTGAGAGCAATCTATCCATGACAGGTTTAAATTGTAATATACTTCTATTTAAAAGGAGAGAAACTTCTCAAATAATTTTTTTCCCTGTAATTTGCTGTGAGAACACATGGACAGATGCCCAGGACTCTATGCTGGTGCTACCTTGATAACTAACCTACAACTTGTAACGTCATTGTCTAACCTGTTCACCCCAATTTCCTGTAGACAGGTCCACACTCTCCATTGATAACAATTGGTTTGGGCCATACCATTGTAGTGAAAGACTGTAACATGTGAGGTTGTGGATACTTAATCTCTGGAATGTCAAAGTCTGTATATTGACTCAAGGATGTTTACTTAACAAATGCCTAGGGTCATCTCAAAAGTGAGAATCTAAACTATGAAATATGTTTTTTTTAATGCTTTTGATGCCCAAAAGACCATAGAAATCTCTTATACTTCGAATCAGCCATCCTGCATATTTCTAACATTCATCAAAACCTCATTTCTGTTCAACAAATCATAAAACAGTCCACAATGCAGGATTGGTGTACATTCCAAAACTACATATATGAAAGACCCCTAAAATCAATTAGATAAAAAGGGGGGTTAGAAATTTCCCAAAACTATCTAACCGGCGCTCCGTTTGGCTCCATTTTTCCGAATTGGAACCTTGGAACCAGTCTATGTATCGGTATCAATATCAGTGCAGTCTGTTCAGCAGTTTTTGACTTTTTGTCGTTTACGGAAATGGACGACATCAAACACCGGTTGAAACCACCTCTATATCACAACTTCCAGTTGTGATAAAAATCATCCTTGGTGAACTTCCCCTTTAAGGCAACTTATCTCTCCTCAGTCACACACCCTTTGCATTCGTAAGGCCTGATATGTTATGCTATTGATTAACTTGCCCTAAGATTGTTCTCTGATAATTTTTGTTTTTACCTGCTTTAATACATTGACATTTTTAGAAGTGTCAGTATGCATGTCTTACATGTACACCATTCTTTGCATTCATGAGGTCTTACATTTGAATGGTCAACATATGTATCTTAAGACCGCCCTCATGTTTGAATGTTGTATGACACTTTTGCAATGGTATGATCTGAATCTTTTTAAAGAATCTTTTTAGGTAAATATTCACCATGCTGTTTGTGTTTATACAGTAAGATATTTGAACCGCTGTGTTCATTTGATCTTTGAGTGGGTTAACACATGCCTTATAAAAATAAAAGTATGTGACCACACTCTTTTACACTCATGTTGTCTGACATCTGAATGGGTTAGCATATGGCTTTTAAGATGGCCCTTGTGTTTGAATGTTTTACCACACTCTGTACATGTCTGACAACAGAGAGGATCAAAATAATCGCAATCATACCAATCCATAATCCAATAACACTAGGTCAAAATTTGTAAGACAATAGTTGTAAACATAGACACAAAACAGCACAGAACAGACAGTAAATAGACGGTACAAACAAAGTCAAATTCATGAAAGAAAGATATATGGACCTCTGGCCAAAAGACCAAGAAGGGATGTCAGGTGTTTCGAAAATAGTAAGCGCATCCTGCCCCACATGTGGCACCCGCCATATATCAAACTGTAAGTCAGATAGGTATTGGTCATTAACTAAGGCCCAATGTCAACATATGGTTGAGTACCTCGTCCTTCCTTTTAAATGTTTTACCACACACTCTGCATTGATATGACTTTTAAGATTGCCCTTGTCTGTGAATGTTTGACCACATTCTCTACATTCTTGTGGTCTGACACCAGAATGGATCAACATATGGTTGAGTACATGGTCCTTCCTTTAAATGTTTTACCACACTCTCTGCATTGATGTGGTCTGATCTCTGAATGGATCAGCATATGAATGTTTGTGACCACACTCTATACATTTACACTGGCTGGTACCAGTACGGGTCAACATACGCATTATAGGTCAGTGATTCTGTGTGAAAGTTTTACCAAACTCTGTACATTCATATGGTCTGACAGTCAGTGACACAAGAATGGATTAATGTATGGTTGAATACCTTTTTCCTTCCTTTTAAATGTTTTACCTCAAGTCTCTGCATTTCCGGGTTCTGATCTTTTAATTGGTCCGCATGCGCCTTCTAAGACTGCCCTTCTTTATGAATGTTTGACCACACTCTTCACATTCATGCTGTCAGACACAAGAATGGATCAACATATGGTTTTTAAGATGGCCCTTCTGTGTGAATGTTTTACCACACTCTTTACATTCATGTGGTCTGACACCAGAATGGATCAACATATGCTTTTTAAGACTGCTCTTGTGTGTAAATGTTTTACCACACTCTTTACATTCGTGTGGTCTGACACCAGAGTGGATTAACATATGGTTGAGTACCTGGTCCTTCCTTTTAAATGTTTTACCACACTCTCCGCATTTATGAGGTTTGATCTCTGAATGAGTCAGCAAGTGCCTTTTAAGACTGCCCTTCCATGTGAATGTTTTACCACACTCTGTACATTCATGTTGTCTGACACCAGAATGGATCAACATATGCTTTCTAAGTCCGTACTTCAGTGTGAATGTTTTACCACACTGTGTACATTCATGTGGTCTGACACCAGAGTGGATCAACATATGTTGTAAGAGTGCTCCTTTGTTTGAATGTTTGACCACACTTTGTACATTCATGCTGTCTGATACCAGTATGAGTCAACATATGGATTTTAAGATGTTCCTTCAGTATGAACATTTTGCCACACTCTATACATTCATGTGGTCTGGCACCAGAATGGATTAACATATGTTTTTTAAGAGTGCACCTTAGTTTGAACATTTGACCACACTTTGTACATTCATGCTGTCTGATACCAGTATGAGTCAACATATGGCTTTTAAGGGTGCCCTCTCTGTGAATGACTTACCACACTCTGCACATTCATGTGGTCTGACACCAGAATGGATTAACATATGGTTTTTAAGACTCTGCTTCTTTGTAAATGTCTTACCACACTCTGTACATTCATGTGGTCTGACACCAGAATGGATTAACATATGACTTTTTAGACTTCCCTATGTGCGAACTTTTGACCACACTTTGTACATTCATGTTGTCTGATACCAGTATGAGTCAACATATGGCTTTTAAGGGTGCCCCTCTCTGTGAATGACTTACCACACTCTGCACATTCATGTGGTCTGACGCCAGAATGGATTAACATATGACTTGTAAGACTGCCCTTTTGTGTGAATTTTTGACCACACTTTGTACATGCATACTGTCTGGTACCGGTATGGGTCAACATATGGCTGTTAAGATTGCTCTTCCGTGCAAATGTCTTACCACACTCTGAACATTTATATGGTCTGGTACCGGTATGGGTCAACATATGGCTGTTAAGATTGCTCTTCCGTGCAAATGTCTTACCACACTCTGAACATTCATGTGGTCTGACACCAGAATGGATTAACATATGACTTTGAAGAGTGTCCTTTCGTATGAATTTTTGACCACACTTTGTACATTCATGCGGTCTGGTACCGGTATGGGTCAACATATGGCTGTTCAGACTGCCCTTCTGTGTGAATGTTTTACCACATTCTGCACATTCGTGTGGTCTGACACCAGAATGGATCAACATATGGTTGAGTACATGGGCCTTCCTTTGGAATGATTTTCCACACTCTCTGCATTTATTGGATATGATCTCTGAATGGCTCTGCATATGACTTTTAAGATTGCCCTTCTTTGTAAACGTTTTATCACACTCCTTGCATTTATATCGTCTGATATTTGAGTTGGTCAAAACATGTGTCTGACGATTGTCATTCTGAATTAATGTTTCACTGCACTCACTGTGTTTGAATGGCGGGAGATCAGAATTGATTACTGCAAGCCTCTTGAGATACATGTTGTCTCTGAAGGTCTCAACACTTTCTCCACATTCAATTTCTTGTGCCCTTGAGTTCAAGTTATGTGCTCCATCATTGCTGTTTTTCACATAATTTTTACCACAGTCAGTGCTGACTTCACCATCATAGCTGTCCCCATTATGAGAATGGCACTCCATCAAACGGAAGGGATCTTTGTGTAATGTAGATTGGTGTTCAATATGATTGCCCTCATACCATGGATTCAGGTCTTTGATGCTGTTCTCTTGGTTGGACATACCATATTCCCATGTTATACAGCAGTTTTGCATAATGCTCTGTACAATTATTGATGCATCTGTAAGTAGAAAGATTAATGTAGAACAGTTCAGTAGAGTATGGTAGTGAGGACAAGGCTCCATAAAGAAGTCTTGGGACAGAGAGAGACGTAGGCTTTTGGTGTTACTAATGACTTCATGTAATATTTTACAAAACGGAGACATTTTCATGGATTTTATTGGACTAGTTAAGAGCACAGCTGGTTAGCCATCATAGCAATCTTTATCCAAAAATTACATGTTAATGGTCACATACAAAGTTACTGAACACAACGTAAAGGCAGCACAGCACAGCAAGGCACAGACTATGAACAAAGTACACACATAAGTCATACACACACACACACACACACACACACACACACACACACACACACACAATGACATACACACCATACCAAACAAAACTCAACATCATCACTGTAAAGCAAAACTTTACCTTCCATTGATAATGTATTGTCTTGATAACGTTGACACAGCTTTTCAGTCAGTGTCTCTAATGGTTTCACTAGCTCATGCACATTGTCGAAATGTTTTAGAGACTTGAAAATTGCACAACACTCTGAAAGAAATACAAAATGTTTCTATGTTAGAGTTAAGAAGCCATGGAGTAACATTAACATCCAATCTATGATATTCCTCAACTGAAACAAAACAAATAAATAATAAATAAAGTCTCATCTCCAGCACAACTTAGTTTAAAAGAAAACTGTTGGAATTTTCAGTAAAGTCAATGTTCACAATATCAACGCACCTTGGGCAAACCCTCTTTCATCACTTCCCTGTAAACATTAAAACTTTTTAACATAGTTCTACTAGCCGATGCGAAAATACTGCACTATACATTTAATAAAACTCCGAAAGTCACAGTGACGTCTTCTTGCTTTCACTGTATCACGTAAGTGCAAGACTGGAGATTAGTGGACACAAAACAGTTATGTTTGAATATTGCTAGTATAAACTTATGAAGTCCACTCAGCCGATCCATTTTAGGTGGTGTGTCTACCATTCTTTACTTGTGCAGATATCTGTGACAATGTATAGCTCTGTGTGCCGGAGCTGTAGCCTCAATAGCTGAAGTGATGTATCACCATCCGCCCAAAATACCCAGGCAAAACCTATGGCTAAAGTATGGCCTCTCGTGGTTAGAGTCCCAAACAGAATTACACAGCCTAGTCTAGGGTCTCTCTGTCATCTTTTGGCCTTCAGCGTGCAGAGCCAGTGCCACTCCCTGACTGTTTGTTTGTTTGTTTGTTTGTTTGTTTTTTGAATCCATATAAACAATCAGGGAGTGGCAGGGCACAGTCCCTCCAGAGTGACCTTGGGCAGGGTTAATCAATGTAGACCCCCACCCCCAACTCGGGGCATAGTGGGGATGTGGAAATTAGTCTTAAGAAATTTGTAAAATGCACCACCTCCTGGGGCAAGACAATCTGGAAAATCCCCACTTAACCAAGTAAATCCCCATCATTTCCCTGCCAAAATGGCCCAGACATTAAAATGCTGCGCTTGTCCATGACAGTGACAAGGGGGATCAATATGAGGACATTGCCCAACCCTCGGGCATATTTTCATGGTAGCCCTGCGTACAGGTCTGTGTGTTCCCGGCGTGGAGGCCGTATAACGCCGGGAACACACAGACCTGTACGCAGGGCTAATTTTCATGGCAGACACGGTCTACCCGGCTCCCCTCCCCCCATTTGCCCCGTATCGCCCGAGGTGACTACAGTCGGGGGTTAGTTTACACTGGCTGCCGTGCTGTAATATTACAGATCCGCATGTGTCTATATACGGCACGTCCATCGGTATAAAACCCGTCCATCTTACTTGTCGTGTTCGGAGGTACACATGCAGCGAACAAAACCTTTTGACCCTGAAAAAAATACCTTTTACTGGGTCACAGGGGCCGCCCACCGTGTGCAGACCACAACCTGTGCACTACACCGTATATACGGGTGTTTCACCTCCTCTTCACATGGATCATAGGCCTACCTTGACAGGCTTGTGGTACGCCACAGTTGTTATTGAATGCACTTCCAGTTCCACCGCCGCCATTGCAGTTCGTTCTCTCACAGGGCTCCAAATCCGAAAGAGGACAGTCCTTGTTCATTATTTCCGCCGATTTCATCTTTAGAGTACGAATATTATGTCGCTGAACAAATATTTTAGAAGGATGTAAAATTCAAAACTCTGATTCCGTAAAAGGCACTGTCATTCGAGAAAAACAGCGGCTCCAGCTGCACCGTGTTGGGTGCGAATTCACCAAGCTTTGTTTATATAATATGACCTTTGACCCCTCAACTGAACATTGAAACATCCGTTGCGGCCGCTTTGCACAGAGACAATTACTGAATTATACCGCTCGGGTCTATTTAATCAAATTGTACGAGAACTCCGCATAATCTTACTCAGGCTTGTTGAATTTCAACATAATTTTATACAAAAACATCATCATACATCTAAAAGATTTTCATATTTGCATTATACGCTGTAAAATCAAGTATTTTTCGGCCTGTAAAAATCTGTGCCGTAGTCAGTACTAGTCTGTAGGCCTACTGCATGCAATTCAGTTGTTTATATGTTATGAATGGTGGAAGTGAATACTTTGTACAGTATTGCCTTTAACGGGTAGAAAATATCTGTGTAGAAGATATGTCTTAATAATTAAATTGTCAACAAATACGTAGAATTACTTTGTGTATAGCATTAGCAGTGTTATAGCCAGTATGAGTGATTGCAAGAAACCACGCATATTTTAACAAAGCCCCCTTAAATCAAACGCAAGAGTGGGACATGTGGCCCAGCTCTCTACCATGAGATATTAGATTATGATTTATTATGTTGGAGATAATTTAGGTGCGGTGAAAAGTAAAGGTTGATATAAGCTGTCCTGTGAACTCCAGGTTAGATCCTAATTGACTTGAAAAGTTATTGCTTATCTTAAAGCATTGATATACTGTGTTGATATCACATTGTCCATTATTGCTATATCCTGTCGCTTCAAACACGACGTATACCATCCGTTGGGGGCGCTTTACCAGAGACACTGCTTCTCTGACATCCTCACTGTTGGCCTGATTTTATGTAGGGACTTTCAAAAGTGTTTGCAATAAAATAAGCGATTCTCTGAAAACGGTCATGCACAAAAGACAGTGACCTTTCACAGGCGGGTCACAGTCAATATCAATAATATCTCATTTGTATGACCTTTCACAGAATATTTTTAATCTTTAATCCCATTTCCCACTAAACTTTATCATATATAAGTATTCCATTGATGCACATATTTTTGAGACAAAGAATACTAACAACTTCAAGTAATATTTTTGTAATAAATTTCCAAGCCGTATTAAATGTTTACATTTTATTGGCAGCTCTTATTTCATTCAACGTGTTCCTGTCCCGGTGAACGTGGATATTGAGCATTTGTGTTCCCTTTAAAAATACATTTACAAATTTGACTCCCTGGCAGGTTTTCTGAATGTGAGCCTGTCCAAATTCCGGTCCGTCCTAAAGTAGATGAAAGCTCCCTAACTAAGTTTCCAGTCTTGTGTGCGCCACTTTGAACTACTGCGATGTGGGAGAAGAGTTTGACGATATCGTCTCCTACACCCTGTACTAAGAGTCATTTATTATATATCAACCGTAATCTCTTGTTCTATCCCAAAAATAGGTTGAAAGCATACATAGTTTCTTTACAAAGTGACTTTGTACATGTAGAATGCATTGTTATTGATAACGTTTGAACAGAATTCACTCGTTAACAGTCTTCACATGTATAGACTGAGATGACATCTCATTACCCTTTAGAGAGTAGAAAAAGTTTTTTTAGTTTTTTTTATTGAAAAAACAAACATAAAGACAACAGAAAAGACCTGAGGAAAAAGAAAGATAACACAGAAAGAAGAAAAGCTAACCATCAAAAAGTTCACAAAATCTCCCCCTTTTCAACATGTATCCTTTGCCTATCTTTTGACATTGCTACATACTTTTCTGTTTTGTAAACAGAATTCACGTACAATTTAAACTGAAGAACATTTGGTAGTGAATTAGCATTTTTTACATCTAAAAATATAAAAGCGTCCCATAAGGAAGATGAGATTTATAAGTAAACTAGAACTCGAACACGAGTCACCAAGTATACAGTAGATTGCATTAAGCGTTATGGTATTTAGTGTAACCATTTGAAACCACTCCTTTACTGAAATCCAAAAACGATTTACATAAATACAATCCCAAAATAAATGATAATAATCCTCTTCAACCTCTTTGCAAAAATTACATATCGGTGAATTAAAAAGTAATCGATTTGAGGGAAGAATCTTCATTATCAACTTATATTGAAAATTCCATAGCTTAATATCACTAGTTAATTGGAATGGAAGCACTAACAACTTTTTCAGAAATATTATCTCATCAAATAAATCGTACCAGTACCAAACTATGTGTGGAGGGAGGTCCTCAGGTGTTTCTATATTTACAAAGAAAGTGTAAATCTCTCTGTTAATTTTTAAACCAGACAAACATTTAGGATTGCGAAAATTAGGCCTACAGACCTGTAATTTTGATGAATGTGAATCCTGTAAAATATTCTTCCAATCTGTTGGTATTGCAGACAATAATTGATTGTACTGAAAGCGAGTACAGATATTACCATACATTGTGATGACATTTTCATAACTAAAAAACTTACAATTATCGTCGAGAAGATCGTTAATAAAAATTATAACATTCTCAAAAAGCGTTTCTCTCATTATTGGCTTGTCTGTAATACGTATTTTAGAATTATAACAGATCAGTTGTTGGCAAACATCTACCTTGTCAACAACAGTGGTGAAGTTATACTGCAGCCACGCTGAAAAAAATTCTCGTAAGAAAACAGAACTAATGGGCTTTAAGCGATCAAATCAGTCTTATCTAAATTAACATAATAAAAAGGAGGACCACCAAAACCGAAAAGCAAATTTTATACCACTTACTGTAAAATAAACTATTATTACACAAGAGTCTAAAAACCAGGCATTAAAGTATTGTACTTCTTGAAGAAGTCGCTATTGGTGAAGGGAGAGACATAAACAAATAGGTAAACTGTGAATTAACCAAAGATTTAATAACTGTTACTTTCCCGTAAAGAGTGAGCCCCCTACCCTGCCATGGCTGCAGTAACTTCCTCGCCTTTTCAAAACGTGGATAAAAATTAGCATCAACAAGATATGATAAATCTCTTGGAATCTGGATACCAAGAACATTAACATCGCCATCCGTCCAAATTAGGGGACATTTGGTATTGATATGAAAATCTGTGTTTTTAAGTGACCCCAATACGTAGCACCTTGCATTTATCATAATTAGGTTGCAACCCTGAAATTATGGAAAACACATTCAAGATATCAAGTATTGCATAAAAAGAACCAGAAGGAGTCGGGATTGAAACACAGACAGATAGACACAATGAGGCCGCCAGAGAGACATCGATAGTCGGACAGACAAGCACAGAGCCACAGATTGACTGAGTGTGTAAACTTTTTTCACAGTATAGGAAGATTTAACCGTTAGAGATTTTTGCATATCATGGCGGCCTGAACAGACGTGTGCTCTCCAACCTCTGCAAGCTTTTTTCTATTTCTTCAAAAATTGAGAGTTTATTTACCTTGGCTGCAATAATTATTGGCATTACATCATTGTGGTTCATGTGAACTACTTTTTTTAGCCATATGGTACGTAAGAGTAAAAAAAGACAACGGCAGAAGTCTTCGACAAGTTCCACGTGTGGTCTCGACATGGCGTCTTATGCTGCTACCGTGGGTATTGGCAATGAGAGTGTTACGCAACATGATGATCAAGATATTTTCCCGCAACTGTCGTCACCAGAACTGAAGGCTTTGGCAACGATACTTACTAAGCAAAATGAAACTTTGTCACTCAAAATAGACCAAGTGAAGAAGAATTAACTCTAGAAATCTCCTCGGTCGTCGCTAAATTGAACTCAACGGTGGAAAATTTACAGACTTGAAGGAAAAGGCACAGGTCCAGTAGGCATGTGATGATTTTTCGTATTCTTATCATAAAAAATAATTAAATATTAATAAATTATTAATATGAATGTTACAGAATATTAAAACTTTTTTACACACAATGTCGTCTACTTTGTGTAAATGCTGTCTGGAAACTCCATTGTAGTGATAATTATGATTATTAATAAATTATGATTATGATTAATAAAGTCATATTTTACACATTGTAATGTGCTTATATGAACAACCCTCTGGAAACCCTTATATAGTTTCACAATCCATGCCAAAATATACAAGTGACACCAATGCCCAGGTTCAGTCTACGGCGAGAGTTACTACACATATACACTGTGTAGTAACTCTCGCCGTAGACTGAACCTGGGCATTGGTAACTCTCGCCGTAGACTGAACCTTGGCAATGGTGTCACTTGTATATTTTGGCATGGATTGTGAAACTATATAAGGGTTTCCAGACGGTTGTTCATATAAGCACATTACAATGTGTAAAATATGACTTTATTAATCATAATTTATTAATAATCATAATTATCACTACAATGGAGTTTCCAGACAGCATTTACACAAAGTAGACGACATTGTGTGTAAAAACGTTTTAATATTCTGTAACATTCATATTAATAATTTATTAATATTCATAATTATTTTTTATGATAAGAATACGAAAAATCATCACATGCCTACTGGACCTGTGGAAAAGGTCGCTGACGTGGAACGCTGCCAAGAGTGCCAGTCATCGGAGATTGATTCCCTGCGTAAGATGCTAGCTAATGAGCGTCGTGAGCGGATAACTGCTCAGCTGTTATTAGATAGATATAGTCGAAAATATGATATACTTATACGTGGTATCCACTATGAGAAAGATGAAATTTAGAACGCAAAACTCGGACCTTTTGAAGAACTCGTTAAAACTCCCGACGGCTGAAACCGTACAATTGAGTTCCGTTCATCGTCTTGGCACGCCTTCTGAAAATCGCCCGTCTCCTCCAGTTATTACAAGGTTCAAGTTGTCAGTCTCAGCGATAGGAATGATGTGCTTAGTCGTGGACATTTATTGAAGGACACCAACTTTGTCGTTCATGAACATTTACCACCTGCCCTACAGAATGCACGCAATAAACTGTTGCCTGCGTATTACACGGCCAAGAAAGATGGCCACCGTGTCAAGTTACGAGTACCACCACGAGACTGTTGTGCTTTGTTAATTATTGACGGTAAAGAGAGCAAACGCTTAGATGCAGTGGTTTAATTTTTTTTATATGTGAACAACTTGTCCAGATATACACTGAATTTAAATTTGTCACAGTTGCAGTTGTTTTTTTTTTTTTTTTTTTTGGGGGGGGGGGCTTTTCCCTGTCTCTCTCATCTTGTTAGTCGCGAGGTTGGAGACACTTGCTTTTCCCCGTTGTGCTCCATCTGTTGGCGCCTCGTCTGAAGTTTGGTCGTGTTTCGGTTTTTGTTTGCTCATTTTTTGTTTGTTTTGTTTTTTCTTGTGTCTTTGTTTTCGTTTCTTTTTGTTTTTTTTTTTTTTGTTTTCCTTGTGTGTTGATGTTTCCCCTTTGTTTGCTTTCTTCCTTTCTTTTTTATGTCATGACAATCCCCATTTTCAGCTATTGTATACATTTGGTGTATTTTGTAAGTTATTTATTTCAGTTATTATTTCCCACTACTTACATATATGGCTGTTACTTCCAAAGTTGAAATTGCTTCATATAATTGCAATGGATTAGCAAATTCAGTTAAAAGAAGAGAGATCTTTACTTGGTTGCGAGATAAATCTTACAACATCTATTGTTTGCAAGAAACTCACTCCACTGTATGTAATGAAAGTTACTGGAAAGCTGAATGGGTGCGGATTTTTTTTCAGTCATGGTACTAGTAATCGGAGAGGGATTGCAATTTTTTTGAAAAATAATTTTTCGTATACAGTAACCAAGAGTCCAAGACAAGTGTAGATTCTGAGGGTAGGTGGATTATGATGGATATTACTGTTGATACTCATCGGTTCATTCTTGTTTGTTTATATGCCCCAAATGATGATAATCCCCTTTTCTTTGAGAATATCCATTCACAAATTGTCGATTTCTGTGGTGATGTGTCTGATATCATCATTTGCGGGGATTTTAACACCGTTCAAGATGATTTGGTTGACAGAGTAGGTACTGGAAAGAATGTTTATCATCGGAATGCATTCGAGAGCATTAAACATTTAATGCATTCGTGGGACTTGCATGACATCTGGCGATTACGTAACCCTTCTGTAAGGCGATACACGTGGAGGAGAGGCAATTCGGCCAGTAGGATTGATTATTTTTTAGTGCCATTTTCTTTTGTCTCAAAAATAACAGGTGTTACCATCGGCGAAAGATATCGCTCAGATCATCACCTCATTGGTATTGGTTTGGAAACTAATGTTTTCACACGTGGAAAGGGGTATTGGCACTTCAATAATTCTCTCCTCAAAGACCAAAATTTCATTATCCATTCACAACGTTTTATTTCCAACTTCTTTGTTGCTAATAATGGCTCTGCAAACCCTCACAGTGTCTGGGATGCCTTTAAATGTGCTTTTAGAGGCCACTGTATTAAGTTTAGTTCATTTAAGCAACGCAAAAGAACAGAAAAGGAGAATTGTCTTATTAGAGAAATTAATGAATTACATGCCATCATTGATTCTGGGTCTAGTCATTGTCAAGGTGACCTTTCTCTCCGTTTGTCATTGAAACAGGAAGAACTTGAGTCTCTGTATGCAGAGAGAACAGGTGGTCTCATTATTCGTGCTAAAGCTAGGTGGATGGCTGATGGCGAACGTCCGACGAAATATTTTCTTAATCTTGTTCACAGGAATTATTCGAGGAAAAATGTCATGACTTTAGTACAATCCGATGGTACCATTCTGTCAGACCCATTACAGATTTTGAGTGAAGAAGTTTTGTTTTACAGGAAACTTTATTCATTCGATCATCCCCGATTTTACTTAGCAATGAAAATTGCCATACTTTCTTTCCCGATAATTTTGCTTGTCGTCTAGGTAGATCTGAACGGGAAACCTGTGAAGGTTTAATTACGATCAATGAGTTGTGGCAAGCTATCAGATCCTTCCCAGCTGGAAAATCTCCTGGCTTGGACGGTATTCCGGTTGAAGTTTATAAAACTTTTTTCAAAGAATTGTGTACACCCATGCTTCAATGTTTTAATTATTCATATAATCTTGGGTTTTTATCATCCTCACAAAGAGAAGGGCTATTATCACTTCTGTTGAAACAGGATGCACAAGGTAATGATAAGGATCCGGTATTTCTTAAAAATTGGCGACCTTTAACTTTGCTTTGTTGTGATACTCGCATTTTGGCCAAGTGTCTTTCATTGCGAGTAAAACGGGTTATCACAAATATTATAAATGAGGACCAAACAGGTTTTATTCATGGTAGATTTATAGCAGATAATATTAGGAGGATTATTGAAATTATAGAATTGTATGAGAAGAATAATGAGCCTGGATTAGTCTTTATTGCCGATTTTGAAAAGGCCTTCGATAAAGTGAGATGGGATTTTATTTTTAAGTGCTTGGATTTTTTCAATTTTGGTCCATCATTTATGTCATGGGTGAAAGTTATGTATAACAACATTTCTAGTCGTATTATTAATTATGGTCATAATTCTGATAATTTTAGTCTCTTTCGGGGCGTTCGACAAGGTTGTCCGCTGTCACCTTACTTATTTATAATTGCTGTAGAGATTCTAGCGATTCGAGTAAGAAGTTGTAAAGAACTAAAGGTCTTAAACAGGTCCCTTCGAAAATAAGATTTCACAATACGCCGACGATACTAACTTCCCAACTGAACCAGACCGAGAGTAGAAAAAGTTACTGTAGTCGCCATTAAGACAACATTTGTGAAAAAATCATCAAAACTTACAGGCTGTATTCATAGGCAACCTGGAAACGGGACGGGAGACGTGACATGCGGATTATAAAATTTCATACTTACAATCATTTGCCAAATCTCGCTCAACTAACCATCTGGTGTCTCTATGAATACCGTTTTTGTAATCAAAATGCAAAATTGGTTCCTTCTTCCCTTTAATAAATAAAGCCGTTGATATTTTGAAAACAGTGAGTGAGTGATAGAGGAAATGGATACGGAAGCATTTCCCCCTCCATTCAGGCATCAATTTTTCCACTTGTGCAATTTTTTTTTCGTGATTACCACTATTTAAAGAGGCACTCCCACTTGGTAACATTTTTAAAACACATTTTTTAAATGCAACGGTCGATATTTGACGTGGCGACTGGGCTTGGATTGCGAGATATCGATAAAAACATGTCCTCAAAAAAGTAAAAGTTTGAATTCCGGTGCCCCACCTAAAGTCAGCTTCTAAACATCGAACGTTCGGCACTGGGGCAATTGTCAACTAAGCTATGGAGTACGACTCCGAGTCTAGATGCTAACACTGCTGTACACTACAGTACCAGGCTCGCGTCGGTAATCAGTCATGCCCCGTGGGGGAAAGCTGAGTCTTGCTGACTCGGAGAAAAAAGCGGAAAAGAAAGTCTGCCAATTCCACCAGAATTCGCATAGGTGACTAGCACAGATACGTGCGGTTGATACATAGCGGCCGCGTTGTATGTACGCATACCACGCGCGGTGGGCGCCGCTATGCATCGAACCACGCGTAACTGTGTGGCAGACGACAAAATGTAGTCATCGGAGGCGGCTAATATTTTACACGTAAAAACTGATATCTATGTGGTATTGGTTAAAAATATAATAGAACTGACTGAGAATAATGAAAACGACAAAAACTAAGGAGAAGTTTAAAAACAAAATTACCTGAAGTGAAGCATAATCCTGTGTATAACATAGGGCCAAAGTCCCTGAAGCTACTATAGACATGGATACAAATTAAGTATTTCCTGACTGTATGAATTATCTCACTAAGGTCATCCTAGGGACCTGTAAACCAAATATTAAAGCTGTCTGACCAGCGGTTTTGAAAAAACAAGCGACTCAACAGTTGACAGAGCTCTGCTGTGTTATGTAGAGAATAACCTTTTGTGACACATGTATTGATGAAGAAGGTGGATATCTTTGATAGCTCATTTCAGGATGGCCTGACCAAAAATGGAAAAAAAATTCCGTAAAAATACAGATTTGCATATTTCATCACAATTTTAACAAATCTAAGTTGGGTTATCCCTAGGGACCTGTATACCAAATAACAAAGCTGTCTGACCAGTGGTTATGAAGAAGAAGATTTTTTACCAAAAACGCCTTTTTGGTGCTAATTTGCATATTTTCAACAATATCAAAAATTAATAAAAAGAGTTTCTCAAAATCATATATTTATCCACACAACAAATATCAAATCAGTAAGTACTGCAGTTCTCAAGATATTTGAGTGGACGGACGCCTCACAAACGGACATACATACATACATACATACATACATACATACATACATACTGACAGTGCATGCCGGACAGATACCCATCCCAATAGCTTCTATAGACTATATTAGTCTATAGTAGCTAATAAACGAGAGTTAATTACATTCTAATTAAAGTAAACAAGACTTGCTTAAATCAAGATTTTCATCATAAAAAAACAGCATATCTGTCAGGTTATAAAGAATCTTAAGCTGGTTTAATCTTTATCAGTATTTTCATCCTATTAACGAAGCACATTTTAACTTTCAAATTAACATTGTAAGTAAGTTCTGTTGAATAAGTTGAGACTGTACGTACTCAGAGAAAGCACACTGAAGAGACAAATGTTTGAAACTTAAGAAGTTCAAGGTCATCAAAAGCATCATGTAACACTTTCATTGCACTGTTTACACAGATTGCATAATTGCTATAAATAGCACATGACGAATCTTACAGCCAGCTTTACCATAAAAACCCTATCACTTTGACCACTCTTTCAATTGACCACTCTATTTTTTTCCTCAAAAAGTAATTTTATTTTATCCTTACCAAGTCAACCATAAATGGAAATTAGAACTTTCTCTATCTCTGTTTATTTGACCACCCTATCATGACAAACTATTTTGAGCAATTTCTTTTAGATAACATACAGGGCACAATAAATGACGGTTCAGAATATGTCAAAGTTGGGATTCAGGAAAGTTGCCTTTGCATGTTTTAATCCTCCAAGATGGTAGGCATTTCACTATGAACTGTCAAAAAACGTTGAACTTTCTGATAATTCTACACTAAAATTATTTTGGCTTTGATGATTTCCTAATTAATTCAATTATTTAAAATCATATTAATTATTTTTTTCTGGGTGAATTGATATGGTTTATACAGTACAAGAATTACATACGATGTAAGTCAAATTTTGATCAACAAGTCATCGTTGATGACACAGTCCCCACTTGTTAATTGGTACTTTGATTACAGGTCCTCAGAGAGGATAGAGTCCTCTTCATTAGGTCTGTGATAAAAATACTTTTGAATAATTTGCTTGATACATGTCTGAGCTGTAGTTCAGGACATGAAAGAAACGTAATAAAATGGCCACATGGCGGCCTTATTGGATCGTATCACAGAACAAATCTATGTGCATATGTATGACAGTCATCCAGCTCTATGGGTTTGCTCAGAATTAGATATATGCATAATTAATGAGGTACAGTATGAAGCATCATAAGGTCTCCCATCATACCATATATGAAGGGTGTACCACTTGTGGTTCCTGAGTTATGGACAAATATGTATATTTAAGGTCAAAGGTCATCGACGTCATGTGACATTTTGTCAAAAAAATTGTAGTGCTAAGTTATCCCTATATACCAAAAATCAGACCTCTAGCTCTATTTGCTTGCTCAAAATTAGATATGCACATAACTAATGAGGTACAATATGTGGCGTCATAAGGTGTCCCGTCATACCATATATGAAGGGTGTAGCACTTGTGGTTACTGAGTTATGGACAAATATGTATATTTGAGGTCAAAGGTCACCGAGGTCACATGACATTTTGTCAAAAAAAATTGTATTGCTAAGTTATCCCTATATACCAAAAATCAGACCTCTAGCTCTATTGGCTCGCTCAAAATTAGACATGCGCATAATTGATGAGGTACAATATGTGGCGTCATAAGGTGTCCCGTCATACCATATATGAAGGGTGTACCACTTGTGGTTCCTGAGTTATGGACAATATGTATATTTTAAGTCAAAGGTCACCGAGGTCACGTGACATTTTGTCAAAAAAATTGTAGTGCTAAGTTATCCCTATATACCAAAAATCAGACCTCTAGCTCTATTTGCTTGCTCAAAATTAGATATGCACATAATTAATGAGGTACAATATGTGGCGTCATAAGGTGTCCCATCATACCAAATATGAAGGGTGTAGCACTTGTGGTTACTGAGTTATGCACAAATATGTATATTTGAGGTCAAAGGTCACCGAGGTCACGTGACATTTTGTCAAAAAATTTTAAAGCTAAGTTATCCATATATACAAAAAATCAGACCTCTAGCTCTATTGGCTCACTCAAAATTAGATATGCACATAATTAATGAGGTACAATATGTGGTGTCATAGGGTGTCCCATCATACCATATATGAAAGGTTTAGGACTTGTGGTTACTGAGTTATGGACAAATATGTATATTCGAGGTCAAAGGTCACCAAGGTCACGTGACATTTTGTCAAAGTGTCTGAGATATCTGCGTGAACGGATGGACTCATGGATGGACTCATGGACGGACATGACCCAATCTAAAGCCCCCTTGACTTTATCTTTGGGGACTAAAAACTGTGTAACTGCATCCTTTTTGCAATATGAATACGATGAGAAACTAAATGTTTATTTTTCTTGGCCTTATACATGGGAGTCTATGGACTGCCTTATACATGGGAGTCTATGGACTGCCTTATACATGGGAGTCTATGGACTTCCTTATACATGGGAGTCTATGGACTGCCTTATACATGGGAGTCTATGGACTGCCTTATACATGGGAGTCTATGGACTGCCTTATACATGGAAGTCTATGGACTGCCTTATACATGGGAGTCTATGGAGGTGAAAACTAAAAAGTCCTCTAACACGGCCAAATTTGATCGTATTGTGAAACAAATCGATGTGCATCTGTATGAGGTAGGGTACTATCCAGGCGTCTCTGAGATATCTGCGTGAACAGACGGACGCACGGATGCACGCACGCACGCACGGACATGACCAAACCTATAAGTCCTCCCCGACGGTGTCCGTGGGGACTAAAAATGACCAAAAAAATTCCTTAAAATACAGATTTGCATATTTCATCAAAATTTGAACAAATCTAAGTTGGGTTGTCCCTAGGGACCTGTATACAAATAACAAAGCTGTCTGACCAGCGGTTATGAAGAAGAAGATGTTTTACCAAAAACACCTTTTTTGGCATTAATTTGCCTATTTTCAACAATATCAAAAAATTAAAAAAAATAGTTTCTCAAAATCATATTTTTCATCTACACAACAAATATCAAATCAGTAAGTACTGCGGTTCTCAAGATATTTGAGTGGACGGACGCCTCACAAACGGACATACATACATACATACATACAGACTGACGACGGACGCCGGACGGATACCCATCCCAATAGCTTCTATAGACTATAGTCTATAGTAGCTAACAAGCGACTCAACAGTTGACTGAGCTCTGCTGTATTATGTAGAGAATAACCTTTTGTGACACATGTATTGATGAAGAAGGTGGATATCTTAGATAGCTCATTTCAGGATGGCCTGACCAAAAATGGAAAAAATTCTGTAAAAATACACATTTGCATATTTCATCAGACTATATTAGTCTATAATAGCAAATAAACGAGAGTTAATTACATTCTCATTAAAGTAAACAAGACTTGCTTCAATCAAGATTTACGTCATAAAAAAACAGCATATCTGTCAGGTTATAAAGAATCTTGAGCTGATTATCTTTTAATATCAGTATTTTCATCCTATTAACCAAGCACACTATAACTTTCAAATTAACATTGTAAGTAAGTTCTGTTGAATAAGTTGAGACTGTACGTACTCAGAGAAAGCACACTGAAGAGACAAATGTTTGAAACTTAAGAAGTTCAAGGTCATCAAAAGCATTATAAGGAATCATGTTACACTTTCAATGAACTGTTTGCACAGATTGCATAATTGCTATAAATAGCACATGAGGAATCTTACAGCCCAGCTTTACCATAAAAACCCTATCACTTTGACCACTCTTTTAATTGACCACTCTATTTTTTTCCTCAAAAGGTAATCTTATTTTATCCTTACCAGTCAACCATAAATGGAATTAGAACTTTCTCTATCTCTATTTATTTGACCACCCTATCATGACAAACTATTATGAGCAATTTCTTTTAGATAACATAAATGGTGGTTCAGAATATATCAAAGTTGGGATTCAGGAAAGTTGCCTTTACATGTTTTAATCCTCAATTCACTATGAACTGTCAAAAAAAAGTTGTACTTTCTGATAATTCCACACTAAAATTATTTTGGCTTTGATGATTTCCTAATTAATTCAATTATTTAAAATCATATTAATTATTTTTTTCTGGGTGAATTGATAGGGTTTATACAGTACAAGAATTACATACAATGTAAGTCAAACTTTGACCAAAAATGACAAAAAAATTCCTTAAAAATACACATTTGCATATTTCATCACAATTTGAACAAATCTAAGTTGGGTTATCCCTAGGGACCTGTATACCAAATAACAAAGCTGTCTGACCAGCGGTTATGAAGAAGATTTTTTACCAAAAACACCTTTTTTGGCATTAATTTGCCTATTTTCAACAATATCAAAAAATAACAAAAAACTAAAAAAAATAGTTTCTCAAAATCATATTTTTCATCTACACACCAAATATCAAATCAGTAAGTACTGCGGTTCTCAAGATATTTGAGTGGACGGACGCCTCACAAACGGACATACATACATACATACATACATACATACATACATACATACAGACTGACGACGGACGCCGGACGGATAACCATCCCAATAGCTTCTATAGACTATAGTCTATAGTAGCTAAAAGTCTTGGCAGTTGGAGGTAAAATTGCGTGGTTCGAACTTATTATGGACTCTCTAGAATATCGTCAATCAGCACAACAACAAACCTTCAGGGGATATCGGGTCATAATCAGAAACAATCGTAAAACTTCGGGATGTGAAAAATACGCTCAGGAAATGACATGTTTTTATCGATATCTCGCGATCTGTGCGCAGTCGCTATGTCAAATATCGACCGTTGGCATTACGAAAATGTGTTTTAAAAATGTTGCAAAGGGGGAGTGCCTCTTTAATATGCGGTTTTGACTTAATTACATGTCAGTGGTTAACAATTGCACATCTGAAAATAACGAGTAGTATTGTATGAAGGAGGAGCCCCCGCCCGGAAAGCAAATGGTTCTCCCCTTAGAATCCATCAGTGCCCACTTTCAATCAAATTTAAACCCTAAGCACTCCTTGGCGGCCAAAGATCACGTCTGTGTGAATTTGGGTAGTGATAAAATGCTAAAACAAGCGACATAAGAATCATTAAGTAATAGCCCCATGTAAGTCAGGAGTGAATAGCTATATGCTTTACCAGCTCCAAAGATAGCCTCCAGGTACCCAACACTCACGACGTACCCGTAGGGCTATTGACTAATAGAAATGTGTTAACTAAATCTTAGCCTGCATCCACAAAATTAATAATGGTTGGGGGGGTGGGGGTGGGGGCTGTACGAATTGTGATTAAAATATTTTTTTTAGGTCTAGGGATGCACGTAAAGAAAAACAAACATGTATTTGGCAGTTCTACTTGCAGATGTGCGACACTACCTGTTATTAGCAGTTTGTAGGGCCATATTTCTATAAGTTCATAAAGTGATTAATTTTCAAATGCATCAGTGGATTTTTTTATTTTTATAAGTCTAAGGCGACTTGAGTTAATCCAACTGAAGAGCACACTGTAGCAAGGCAGTAGCTGTATGAACTCTGAATATTCTGACAATATTTTTGTTAAAATTATAAAACTGCACTATTGTTCTACTCCCTGCAGCATGTTGAACTGTCCAATGTCAATGTTCAGCTTGCCAACACACACACACACACACACACACACTACATATATATAAGGGATGCTGGAGAATTGATTTTACAATGTCATCTCTACAACGTTGTTTGTGAGTCGCGAAACTCACTCATCAGGAGACTAGACTCCAGTCTAGTCTCCTGATGAGTGAGTTTCGCGACTCACGAAACAACGTTGTAGAGATGACATTGTAAAATCAATTCTCCAGCATCCCTTATATATCTCGCTCTACTTTTGTATTGAGCACTTTGTATCGGACAAGTCGAACCGCATACTTCGTATATATATATATATATATATATATATATATATATATATATATATATATATATATATATATTGTATTTGATATATTGCACAAAAATATTGAAAAATGTATCAACAGCTGCATATTCTGCCCCTTTAATACCTACTTGTTTGCATTTTTACGAAAAATCATCCATGTTGAGATTTTTTTGAGGTATGTCATATTTGATATTTTTCATCTACACACCAAATATCAAATCAGTAAGTACTGCGGTTCTCAAGATATTTGAGTGGACGGACGCCTCACAAACGGACATACATACATACATACATACATACAGACTGACGCCGGACGCCGGACGGATACCCATCCCAATAGCTTCTATAGACTATAGTCTATAGTAGCTAACAAGCGACTCAACAGTTGACAGAGCTCTGCTGTATTATGTAGAGAATAACCTTTTGTGACACATGTATTGATGAAGAAGGTGGATATCTTTGATAGCTCATTTCAGGATGGCCTGACCAAAAATGGAAAAAAATTCTGTAAAAATACAGATTTGCATATTTCATCAGACTATATTAGTCTATAATAGCAAATAAACGAGAGTTAATTACATTCTCATTAAAGTAAACAAGACTTGCTTCAATCAAGATTTACGTCATAAAAAAACAGCATATCTGTCAGGTTATAAAGAATCTTGAGCTGATTATCTTTTAATATCAGTATTTTCATCCTATTAACCAAGCACACTATAACTTTCAAATTAACATTGTAAGTAAGTTCTGTTGAATAAGTTGAGAATGTACGTACTCAGAGAAGAGCTGATTATCTTTTAGTATCAGTATTTTCATCCTATTAACCAAGCACACTATAACTTTCAAATTAACATTGTAAGTAAGTTCTGTTGAATAAGTTGAGACTGTACGTACTCAGAGAAAGCACACTGAAGAGACAAATGTTTGAAACTTAAGAAGTTCAAGGTCATCAAAAGCATTATAAGGAATCATGTTACACTTTCAATGAACTGTTTGCACAGATTGCATAATTGCTATAAATAGCACATGAGGAATCTTACAGCCCAGCTTTACCATAAAAACCCTATCACTTTGACCACTCTTTTAATTGACCACTCTATTTTTTTCCTCAAAAGGTAATCTTATTTTATCCTTACCAAGTCAACCATAAATGGAATTAGAACTTTCTCTATCTCTGTTTATTTGACCACACTATCATGACAAACTATTATGAGCAATTTCTTTAGATAACATAAATGGTGGTTCAGAATATATCAAAGTTGGGATTCAGGAAAGTTGCCTTTACATGTTTTAATCCTCAATTCACTATGAACTGTCAAAAAAAAGTTGTACTTTCTGATAATTCCACACTAAAATTATTTTGGCTTTGATGATTTCCTAATTAATTCAATTATTTAAAATCATATTAATAATTTTTTTCTGGGTGAATTGATAGGGTTTATACAGTACAAGAATTACATACAATGTAAGTCAAACTTTGACCAAAAATGACAAAAAAATTCCTTAAAAATACACATTTGCATATTTCATCACAATTTGAACAAATCTAAGTTGGGTTATCCCTAGGGACCTGTATACCAAATAACAAAGCTGTCTGACCAGCGGTTATGAAGAAGATTTTTACCAAAAACACCTTTTTTGGCATTAATTTGCCTATTTTCAACAATATCAAAAAATTAAAAAAATTAGTTTCTCAAAATCATATTTTCCATCTACACAACAAATATCAAATCAGTAAGTACTGCGGTTCTCAAGATATTTGAGTGGACGGACGCCTCACAAACGGACATACATACATACATGTATACATACATACATACATACATATAGACTGACGACGGACGCCGGACGGATACCCATCCCAATAGCTTCTATAGACTATAGTCTATAGTATAAAAAGTCTTGGCAGTTGGAGGTAAAATTGCGTGGTTCGAACTTATTATGGACTCTCTAGAATATCGTCAATCAGCACAACAACAAACCTTCAGGGGATATCGGGTCATAATCAGAAACAATCGTAAAACTTCGGGATGTGAAAAATACGCTCAGGAAATGACATGTTTTTATCGATATCTCGCGATCTGTGCGCAGTCGCTATGTCAAATATCGACCGTTGGCATTACGAAAATGTGTTTTAAAAATGTTGCAAAGGGGGAGTGCCTCTTTAATATGCGGTTTTGACTTAATTACATGTCAGTGGTTAACAATTGCACATCTGAAAATAACGAGTAGTATTGTATGAAGGAGGAGCCCCCGCCCGGAAAGCAAATGGTTCTCCCCTTAGAATCCATCAGTGCCCACTTTCAATCAAATTTAAACCCTAAGCACTCCTTGGCGGCCAAAGATCACGTCTGTGTGAATTTGGGTAGTGATAAAATGCTAAAATACAAGCGACATAAGAATCGTTAAGTAATAGCCCCATGTAAAATTATAAGTCAGGAGTGAATAGCTATATGCTTTACCAGCTCCAAAGATAGCCTCCAGGTACCCAACACTCACGACGTACCCGTAGGGCTATTGACTAATAGAAATGTGTTAACTAAATCTTAGCCTGCATCCACAAAATTAATAATGGTTGGGGTGGGTGGGGTGGGGGCTGTACGAATTGTGATTAAATATTTTTTTTAGGTCTAGGGATGCACGTAAAGAAAAAACAAACATGTATTTGGCAGTTCTACTTGCAGATGTGCGACACTACCTGTTATTAGCAGTTTGTAGGGCCATATTTCTATAAGTTCATAAAGTGATTAATTTTTAAATGCATCAGTGGATTTTTTATTTTTATAAGTCTAAGGCGACTTGAGTTAATCCAACTGAAGAGCACACTGTAGCAAGGCAGTAGCTGTATGAACTCTGAATATTCTGACAATATTTTTGTTAAAATTATAAAACTGCACTATTGTTCTACTCCCTGCAGCATGTTGAACTGTCCAATGTCAATGTTCAGCTTGCCAACACACACACACACACACACACACACACACACACACACACACGTGTATATATATATATATATATATATATATATATATATATATATATATATATATATATATATATATATATATATTATATATATATATATATATATATATAAGGGATGCTGGAGAATTGATTTTACAATGTCATCTCTACAACGTTGTTTCGTGAGTCGCGAAACTCACTCATCAGGAGACTAGACTCCAGTCTAGTCTCCTGATGAGTGAGTTTCGCGACTCACGAAACAACGTTGTAGAGATGACATTGTAAAATCAATTCTCCAGCATCCCTTATATATCTCGCTCTACTTTTGTATTGAGCACTTTGTATCGGACAAGTCGAACCGCATACTTCGTATATATATTATATATATATTATATATATATATATATATATATATATATATATATAATATATATATATATATATATGTATTGATATATTGCACAAAAATATTGAAAAATGTATCAACAGCTGCATATTCTGCCCCTTAATACCTACTTGTTTGCATTTTTACGAAAAATCATCCATGTTGAGATTTTTTTGAGGTATGTCATATTTGATATTTTCATCTACACACCAAATATCAAATCAGTAAGTACTGCGGTTCTCAAGATATTTGAGTGGACGGACGCCTCACAAACGGACATACATACATACATACATACATACAGACTGACGACGGACGCCGGACGGATACCCATCCCAATAGCTTCTATAGACTACAGTCTATAGTAGCTAACAGCGACTCAACAGTTGACTGAGCTCTGCTGTATTATGTAGAGAATAACCTTTTGTGACACATGTATTGATGAAGAAGGTGGATATCTTTGATAGCTCATTTCAGGATGGCCTGACCAAAAATGGAAAAAATTCTGTAAAAATACAGATTTGCATATTTCATCAGACTATATTAGTCTATAATAGCAAATAAACGAGAGTTAATTACATTCTCATTAAAGTAAACAAGACTTGCTTCAATCAAGATTTACGTCATAAAAAACAGCATATCTGTCAGGTTATAAAGAATCTTGAGCTGATTATCTTTTAATATCAGTATTTTCATCCTATTAACCAAGCACACTATAACTTTCAAATTAACATTGTAAGTAAGTTCTGTTGAATAAGTTGAGAATGTACGTACTCAGAGAAGAGCTGATTATCTTTTAGTATCAGTATTTTCATCCTATTAACCAAGCACACTATAACTTTCAAATTAACATTGTAAGTAAGTTCTGTTGAATAAGTTGAGACTGTACGTACTCAGAGAAAGCACACTGAAGAGACAAATGTTTGAAACTTAAGAAGTTCAAGGTCATCAAAAGCATTATAAGGAATCATGTTACACTTTCAATGAACTGTTTGCACAGATTGCATAATTGCTATAAATAGCACATGAGGAATCTTACAGCCCAGCTTTACCATAAAAACCCTATCACTTTGACCACTCTTTTAATTGACCACTCTATTTTTTTCCTCAAAAGGTAATCTTATTTTATCCTTACCAAGTCACCATAAATGGAATTAGAACTTTCTCTATCTCTGTTTATTTGACCACCCTATCATGACAAACTATTATGAGCAATTTCTTTTAGATAACATAAATGGTGGTTCAGAATATATCAAAGTTGGGATTCAGGAAAGTTGCCTTTACATGTTTTAATCCTCAATTCACTATGAACTGTCAAAAAAAAGTTGTACTTTCTGATAATTCCACACTAAAATTATTTTGGCTTTGATGATTTCCTAATTAATTCAATTATTTAAAATCATATTAATAATTTTTTTCTGGGTGAATTGATAGGGTTTATACAGTACAAGAATTACATACAATGTAAGTCAAACTTTGACCAAAAATGACAAAAAAATTCCTTAAAAATACACATTTGCATATTTCATCACAATTTGAACAAATCTAAGTTGGGTTATCCCTAGGGACCTGTATACCAAATAACAAAGCTGTCTGACCAGCGGTTATGAAGAAGATTTTTTACCAAAAACACCTTTTTGGCATTAATTTGCCTATTTTCAACAATATCAAAAAACTAAAAAAAATAGTTTCTCAAAATCATATTTTTCATCTACACACCAAATATCAAATCAGTAAGTACTGCGGTTCTCAAGATATTTGAGTGGACGGACGCCTCACAAACGGACATACATACATACATACATACATACATACATACATACATACATACATACATACATACATACATACATACATACATACATACATACATACATACAGACTGACGACGGACGCCGGACGGATACCCATCCCAATAGCTTCTATAGACTATAGTCTATAGTAGCTAAAAGTCTTGGCAGTTGGAGGTAAAATTGCGTGGTTCGAACTTATTATGGACTCCCTAGAATATCGTCAATCAGCACAACAACAAACCTTCAGGGGATATCGGGTCATAATCAGAAACAATCGTAAAACTTCGGGATGTGAAAAATACGCTCAGGAAATGACATTTTTTATCGATATCTCGCGATCTGTGCGCAGTCGCTACGTCAATATCGACCGTTGGCATTACGAAAATGTGTTTTAAAAATGTTGCAAAGGGGGAGTGCCTCTTTAATATGCGGTTTTGACTTAATTACATGTCAGTGGTTAACAATTGCACATCTGAAAATAACGAGTAGTATTGTATGAAGGAGGAGCCCCCGCCCGGAAAGCAAATGGTTCTCCCCTTAGAATCCATCAGTGCCCACTTTCAATCAAATTTAAACCCTAAGCACTCCTTGGCGGCCAAAGATCACGTCTGTGTGAATTTGGGTAGTGATAAAATGCTAAAATACAAGCGACATAAGAATCGTTAAGTAATAGCCCCATGTAAGTCAGGAGTGAATAGCTATATGCTTTACCAGCTCCAAAGATAGCCTCCAGGTACCCAACACTCACGACGTACCCGTAGGGCTATTGACTAATAGAAATGTGTTAACTAAATCTTAGCCTGCATCCACAAAATTAATAATGGTTGGGGTGGGTGGGGGTGGGGGCTGTACGAATTGTGATTAAATATTTTTTTTAGGTCTAGGGATGCACGTAAAGAAAAAACAAACATGTATTTGGCAGTTCTACTTGCAGATGTGCGACACTACCTGTTATTAGCAGTTTGTAGGGCCATATTTCTATAAGTTCATAAAGTGATTAATTTTTAAATGCATCAGTGGATTTTTTTATTTTTATCAGTCTAAGGCGACTTGAGTTAATCCAACTGAAGAGCACACTGTAGCAAGGCAGTAGCTGTATGAACTCTGAATATTCTGACAATATTTTTGTTAAAATTATAAAACTGCACTCTTGTTCTACTCCCTGCAGCATGTTGAACTGTCCAATGTCAATGTTCAGCTTGCCAACACACACACACACACACACACACACACACACACACAACGTGTATATATATATATATATATATATATATATATATATATATATATATATATATATATTGTATTTGATATATTGCACAAAAATATTGAAAAATGTATCAACAGCTGCATATTCTGCCCCTTTAATACCTACTTGTTTGCATTTTTACGAAAAATCATCTATGTTGAGATTTATTCAAGGTATGCCATGAAATGTGACAAAATGGTACTAGATTTTGTTAAATTATTACTTACATTAGAACAATTGGATTACATTAAAACGTTATTTAAATGTTATGGGAGCAAAGCTTTTCCTTTAAAATGTCATGTGACATGGATGACCTTTGACCTCGATTTCACATAACACTAGAAAAATAATCTGAAAGTATATTTTAATGGTTTGAATATACATATATCATGTTCATGGACTGCTTACAATCAGCAAAATTACTCGTAACAGTGATGAAACATCAACCATACGATGATTACTGCTCATATGGAAATACTAGACAAAATATTTTTCAAGCAATTTATTCTAACAGCGCCCCATCAGGGCGACTCTGATTTTATTGGCAATATTGACACCAGCATACAAAATTATCATTCATTGCAGTGTTATAAAAGAATACCGGGGAGCCAGATTATTATAAAACGTTGGTGTTATTTCATTGAGATGAAGCTAGGTATTGTCAGCCATATTCTATAAAAAAATAGCGTCAATGACACTGTAGCTCCCATCCTGGACTATTTAGTGTTTGTTCTCTGGTCAGATATTTGAACATGTGTGAAAGGGATAAAGTGCATGAAGTGAAAATACTTAAATGTAATGTACTGGAGACAGTGAAATATGTTTAATGTATTTATTCAGAATATAAAATGGAAAAAATACAGAATTAGATATATCGAATACTGTGATACAACAATTAACTCAACAAGTCATTTACAATGACATAGTCCCCACTTGTAATAGGAGTATTAGTCTTGATGGGGCAGGAAAATGTGGTCATTAAGAAGTATCACTGGAGTGTATATGTTGAGATCTATGGGCATATAGGTCTATGTCGTTGTTCCCAATTTGAAACACATGAGGCATGTCTAAGTTATGGTTCTAAATCGGGAAAAAGATTAGACCTCTAGCAGTATTGGCCAGCCAAGAAATACATATGCGCATTATAAATGAGGTACAAGATGTGACATCTTAAGGTCTAATATCCTATCAAAATTGGAGGGTATAGAACTTGTGGTTACTGAGATATGCATATATATGTATAATCAAGGTCAAAGGTCATCGAGGTCACATGACATTTTGAAAAAAAAAATTATATTGCTAATTTATCCCTATATGCCAAAAATAAGATCTCTAGCTCTATTGGCTTGCCCAGAATTAGATGTGTACATAATTAATGAGGTAAAGCGTGTGTTGTCATAAGGTCTCCCATCCTACTGAATACAAAGGACATAGCACTTGTGGTTACTTATTTATTGACATAAACATATATTTTAGGTAAAAGGTCATCGAGGTCACATGACATTTTGTCAAAATATTTCTCTCCTATAGTTATCCCTATATACCAAAATCAGACATCCAGCTCTATTGGCTTGCTCAGAATGAGATATGTGCATAATTGTTGAGGTACAGTATGTGGTGTCATACGGTGTCCAATCATACCAAATATGAAGGTGTAGCACTTGTGGTTACTGAGTTATGGACAAATATGTATATTTGAGGTCAAAGGTCACCGAGGTCACGTGACATTTTGTCAAAAAATTGTATTGCTAAGTTATCCCTATATACCAAAAATCAGACCTCTAGCTCTATTGGCTCGCTCAAATTAGATATGCACATAATTAATGAGGTACAATATGTGGCGTCATAAGGTGTCCATCATACAATACATGAAGGGTGTAGCACTTGTGGTTACTGAGTTATGGACAAATATGTATATTTGAGGTCAAAGGTCACCGAGGTCATGTGCCATTTTGTCAAAAAAATTATATTGCTAAGTTATCCCTATATACCAAAAATCAGACCTCTAGCTCTCTTGGCTCGCTAAAATTAGATATGCACATAATAAATGAAGTACAATATGTGGCGTCATAAGGTGTCCCATCATACCATACATGAAGGCTGTAGCACTTGTGGTTACTGAGTTATGGACAAATATGTATATTTGAGGTCAAAGGTCACCGAGGTCACGTGACATTTTGTCAAAAAAATTGTATTGCTAAGTTATCCCTATATACCAAAAATCAGACCTCTAGGTCTATTGGCTCGCTCAAAATTAGATATGTGCATAATTAATGAGGTACAATATATGGCGTCATAAGGTGTCCCATCATACCATACATGAAGGCTGTAGCACTTGTGGTTACTGAGTTATGGACAATATGTATATTTGAGGTCAAAGGTCACCGAGGTCACGTGACATTTTGTCAAAAAAAATTGTATTGCTAAGTTATCCCTATATACCAAAAATCAGACCTCTAGCTCTATTGGCTCGCTCAAAATTAGATATGTGCATAATTAATGAGGTACAATATGTGGCGTCATAAGGTGTCCCATCATACCATATATGAAGGGTGGTAGCACTTGTGGTTACTGAGTTATGGACAAATATGTATATTTGAGATCAAAGGTCATCAAGGTCACATGACATTTTGTCAAAATATCCGAGATGTCTGCATGAACGGATGGACTCACGGATGGACGAACAGACGGACATGACCCAATCTATAAGCCACTGCCCACTGGACTTCATCCATGGGGACTAAAAATTGTGTCACTGCATCCTTTTTGCAATATGAATACGATGAGAAACTAAATTTTTATTTTTCGTGGCCTTATACATGGGAGTCTATGGAGATCTGCCTAATACATGGGAGTCTATGGACGTGTAAACTAAAATATGCAAATTTCACCACGATTTGCCCAAATTGGCAAAGGTCATTCCTATGCACTTCCATACCAAGTTTCAAATCAATCGGACTTGTGGTTTCAGAGAAGAAGATTTTTGACCAAAATGGGAGAAAATTACAAAAAAATTCATGAAAAATAGCAAGTCCAAGATACTGACCCAAGATGTGCACAATCATTTCATGTCAGCCCAAAGTACATACATGCCAATTTTAAATGTAATCTGCTCAGTGTTATTGAGTTTTTTCAATTTTGACTGTTTTTACATTTTTTCACTTAATTTGCATATTTTTGGCAATGACAACTTCATTTGAACAACATCTCATCTACAGCCCATCATCCATGTACACACCAAATATCAAGATGAATGTACAGCGGTTTTGGAGTTTTTGATGTTGACGGACAGACATACAGACATACAGACATTTCCCTAGCCTATAAGAATAGCTTCCATTGCCATATATACATATGGCTATGGGAGCTAAAAACTTATGAAAGTATTTATACATCAAAAAGAAGTCTCTCATTATTTTTATGAGTGTAACCACCATGATGACACATCCCTCATAAAATGTTTGTGTTTATACATGATGCCAGCTCCAAGCCTGGAGCTTTTCCCCATGATGAAATTACATTGGTAACTTCCTGTACAATTTTTATTGGCTTGTGTAAAAATTTGCGCGAGTTAAAATGGCGAAAATAGTTTTTCCAGGGTAAGTGACCACAAAGCTAGCACATATGTAAAAAATCATCCTTGGTGAACTTCCCCTTTAATGTAACTTATCTCTCTTCAGTCACACACCCTTTGCATTCGTAAGGCCTGATATGTTATGCTATTGATTAACTTGCCCTAAGATTGTTCTCTGATAATTTTTGTTTTTACCTGCTTTAATATATCGACATTTTTAGATGTGAAACTTTTCTATGTGGCCTTACACGTACACCATTCTTTTGCATTCATGAGGTCTTACATTTGAATGGTCAACATATGTATCTTAAGACCGCCCTCATGTTTGAATGTTGTATGACACTTTTGCAATGGTCTGATCTGAATCTTTTTAAAGAATCTTTTTAGGTAAACTTTCACCATGCTGTTTGTGTTTATACAGTCCGATATTTGAGCCGCTGTGTTCATGTAATCTTTGAGTGGGTTTGCACATGCCTTATAAAAATAAAAGTCTGTGACCACACTCTTTTACCCTCATGTTGTCTGACATCTGAATGGGTCAGCATATGGCTTTTAAGATGGCCCTTGTGTTTGAATGTTTTACCACACTCTGTACATGTCTGACAACAGAGAGGATCAACATATGGTTGAGTACCTAGTCCTTCCTTTTAAATGTTTTACCGCACACTCTGCATTGATATGACTTTTAAAATTGCCCTTGTCTTTGAATGTTTGACCACATTCTCTACATTCATGTGGTTTGACAACAAATGGATAAACATATGCAGGGCTACCCCTAAGTCACCAAAATGATTAGCCAACTCATCACTTCAATGCATGTGGTGTTTCTGCCATGGACGATAGTTGGGAATTCGAGTTGGACGTCCGTTTGGTGGGGTAGCTATAATGTGGCGTAAGTCTTTGGGACAAAATGTCACGATAAAGTATCTGAATGACACTAGACTCATTGGTGCTGAAATAACTACATCTTTAACGAATTTATTTATTATCTGCGTGTATTTACCGACTTGTTCAAATGACAATTATGATAGTTTTATGGCCTATTTAGCAAAAATCAATAATATTATTAATGAAGTTGATACTGCTAATGTCATTGTCCTCGGTGACTTCAACGCCAATCCAGGTACGATGTTTGGGGAAGAACTTAATATTTTTTGCAGTGAAAACAATCTTTACATGTCTGACGTTGAAAAGCTTGGTATGAATGACGATAATTTTACGTATATCAGTGAAGCTCATGGTAGTTCTAGTTGGTTGGATCATGTTTTGAGTACGCATGCAGTGCATACCGCTATTTCTGATATCAGTATTTTGCATGATTACGTATCTTCCGATCACTTCCCTCTTTGTGTTAATATTGTAATTGCAGGGTTAGTTCGTACATTTTCTAGTCCACATTATGGCAATGATCTTGAGGTGAAGCCCAACTGGAGTAAAGCAACTCCTCAAAATCTGCATACTTATGAACATCTACGGAGTATTTACTTGGCAAACTTAATATCCAAATGAAGTTTTTACATGTCGCGACCCCAACTGTAGGATCCTGACCATCTCCGTGGGTTGCACACGTTTTATGCAAATGTTATTGGTTGTCTCAAATCTGCTGCTTGTAATAGCATTCCTACTTCCAAGCCCTCCAAACCTGGTTTCAATGTAGTCCCCGGATGGAATGAACAGTTGCGTAATTTGAACAATGCCGCTAGTGATGCTTTTAAACTCTGGGTGACGAATGGTAGACCCAGATTTGGTCCATTGTTCGATCTCATGCGAAAAACGCGCGCCAAATTTAAATCTGTGTTAAGGACTTGCAAAAAAGACGAGGGTAAAGCTAGGGCGGAGGCTATGGCGTACAACTTGACACAGGGAGGCTCACGTAAGTTTTGGAATACTGTGCATTCTACAATTGGCCGCTCCTCTCATCTTCCTACTAGTGTGAATGGCTATAGTGGTAATGAGAATATCGCCAATATGTGGAAAAATCACTATGAAAATCTACTGAATTCTGTACCAAGGTGTGATGATAAAGCATTTGTGTTGTCTTCGTTAGACAAGATCAATTTTCATAATGGGATGGTAGTTACTGTTAATGAGATCAGAGAGTGTTTAAATAAGTTAGAAAAGGGTAAGGCTTTTGGTAATGATGGTATCGCTGCGGAACATCTGATTTATGCAAGTCATGTCCTCTGTGTTTTATTGAGCATGTGTCTAACAAGCTTTTTTATTCATGGTTATTTACCAGAGATCCTTATGCACTCGACTATTTGTCCTATTGTGAAAGACAAATCTAAAGACATGACATCAGTAGATAATTATAGGCCTATTGCAATTGTCACCGCTACCTCGAAATTGTTGGAGTTATGTATTTTATCTCGAATCGATACCTCGTTAAAAACAAGTGATCTCCAGTTTGTTTCAAAAGAAATCATTCCACTGACATGTGCATTTTTGTGTTGAAAGAAATTGTTGACTTTTACAAAAGACAGAATACACCTGTATTTCTCTGTTTTATGGATGCTACCAAGGCCTTCGACAGGGTAAACCACTGGACCCTGTTTGGAAAATTGATTAGGAATAATATTCCTCTTTTCATTATTCGAATCTTACAGTTCTGGTATAGTCGACAATTATTCTTTGTCCGTTGGGCATCATCCAAGTCAAAACCTTTTAGCGTCATCAACGGTGTGCGTCAAGGTAGCGTCCTTTCACCCAATTTATTTGCTGTTTATGTTGACGACTTAAGTCGGAAGCTTCAGCTGGCTGGTGTTGGATGCTGCTTGGCTAACTGTATTATTAATCATTTTTTTATGCAGATGATTTAGTTCTGATATGTCCTTCAACTAAAGCATTACAGAAATTGATAAAAATCTGTGAGCATTGTGGAGATGAACATGATATTCTTTTCCACACTGAAAAAACAGAGTGTATGGCAAGTTTTCCAAAGTCTTGGAAACCAGCTAGAATCCCTTGTGTATTTTTGTATGGGAAACCTTTAAATTTTGTAAACAGCAAAAAGTATTTAGGATATGTTATGTCTTCCTCCGGTGACGATGATGTGTATATGCAAAGGCAGTTCCGGTGTTTGTACGTCAGAGCCAACTTTATTTTTCGTAATTTTGGCAGATGTTCTCAGAAAGTGAAGTGCACTCTTTTTAAAAGTTTTTTATACAGTGTTTACTGTTTAAATGTTTGGTGTAAATACAGTGTTAAACAAATGTCAAAATTGAAGGTGGCCTATAATAATACGATGCGGTTAGTTTTTGATCTTAAACGTGATGTTAGTATGAGTCATAATTTTGCTATTAGAAATATTTTGAATTTTACATCATTGCATCGTAGGATGTTATT
Source organism: Ptychodera flava (assembly GCF_041260155.1). Taxonomy (NCBI): domain Eukaryota; kingdom Metazoa; phylum Hemichordata; class Enteropneusta; family Ptychoderidae; genus Ptychodera; species Ptychodera flava. Next base: position 33,416,690 of record NC_091929.1, read on the forward strand.
TGCATTTTGTCAACGTCTGTTGGCCAGCAGAAATACTGTTATTTACAGCTGTGTACACTCCGACTCTTATTTTCATTCCACCTTTTGGAAACACAGTCGGAGTATTCTCTATTAGGGATTTTTATTCACCATTTTTTGATCTTTTTAAATATTTTAATAGTGTTTTTTTTGAGTGTATATCTTCTTAAATATTTTAATGTAGTTTTTTTAGTGTATATTTTTATTGTATGGGTCATCGACCTGAAATAAAGGATAATAATAATAATAATAATTAGCCAAATCAAAATCTTTTAGCCATTTTGAGTAACTTTAGCCAGTTTATGATCTCAAGTGTGGCAACAGCTTTCTCGTCATTCAGGAGTCCCTAATTTTACAAATCAAGTTGTTTTGTATGATGTTCATGATGGTTTTTACATTAAAGAAATATGTGTTTAGTTTTTGCATTTATAATCTGTGTTTTTATGACATTTCAGGGATAGAAATCCTTTTTCATTTTTGGTGGTAAACTTTAAACTCCAGAAATAAAATTAGGTAGCAATTGAATTCTAAATATCTGGTAGCAATGTTAAGTGTATATTACAAGAGGTACAGATTGAATATTTCTGCCACATTCAGTTAGTATTCACAGTATGATAGCTTGTCATAAGTTACAGGCTTCTCATGTTGCAAATTTATGCAGTCTTCCATAACCTAAATGTTTGAGCCAAACAAGTAAAACAATTTTCCATGCAGAAGACAGCATTTATGGTACAGCACAATGGCAGTGTAGATACAATTATTGTGGTATTTAAGGCCCTGGTTTTACTTGTATGTCATAGTTGTGATCAAGCAGGCTGAAATAGCATCTTGAATATAAGTACTTTTCTTGAGACAAAAAGGGCTAGGCCAAACAAAACTCTTGTAAAACAAGACACAACGATATATATTCATTTAAATTACTCACTGTTTGAGGGCATTCATTGTTTTAATGATTATGATAACATTTTTGCCTAGATAATTTTTCATTTGATATTTTGATATCATCAAGAAATGTCTGGTGATGTTCACTTCTAGATCACTAAACTGGTGGAATCTACAAAAATATTAAAATCATTCAGAATCACATAATTTCTTGTATAAGTTATAGCAGTTTGAAAGTAGGCCGAATGGGAGTCAGTCAAGCTGAATGCCATTTAAATTGGAAGGCAGCAAAATTACCTTTCACCTATTGGACCACCCTAGGTGGTTTCTTGTGAACCATAATTGTGTAATTAGGGGGTCTTCATGCATGAAATCACATGATGAGATGACCTAGATTTGACCTTTCAGATAACCTCAGTTTTTCTCCTTTTCCTTTGTATTATGACTCAGTTTGTGAAAGTTTCCTTTGAAATAATGGTTTTTACTATCAAACTGAGTAGTTGCAGGCCAAATTTTGATACAGCAAAGTAGGTAAAACTTTTGATAGACTCAAGGACGACCCAGGACTCTCAGAGGCAAAGCAGGCCTCAGTGTATTCATGGACGTTACGTTCATGATGTATTGTAGTATCGAACGGCAACAGTGTTTGTTTTACGTACCAGGGAATTTGTAACTTTGTAGAAAGGAGATTAAACTGTTTCAATACATTGCAACTTTGTAGGAAGGAGGGTAAACTGTTTCAACATCTTACAAGTTATTGTTACGCGTGGTTTTCTGTTGAGGTCGTCGAGTCTCTAAGAATTCGATATTCAATAGCCACTACATTAGCCAAACAGGAATTTTTGTAGCCATTTTTAACTTTCTTTCGCATTTGGCGAATTGGCGAATAGGTAGCGGGAGCCCTGCATATGCTTGAGTACATGGTCCTTCCTTTTAAATGTTTACCACACTCTCTGCATTGATGTGGTCTGATCTCTGAATGGATCAGCATATTAATGTTTGTGACCACACTCTATACATTTACGCTGGCTGGTACCAGTACGGGTCAACACACGCATTATAGGTCAGTGATTCTGTGTGAAAGTTTTACCAAACTCTGTACATTCATATGGTCTGACAGTAAGTGACACAAGAATGGATTAATGTATGGTTGAATACCTTTTTCCTTCCTTTTAAATGTTTTACCTCTCGTCTCTGCATTTCCGGGTTCTGATCTTTTAATTGGTCCGCATGCGCCTTCTAAGACTGCCCTTCTTTATGAATGTTTGACCACACTCATCACATTCATGCTGTCAGACACAAGAATGGATCAACATAATGGTTTTTAAGACTGCTCTTGTGTGTGAATGTTTTACCACATTCTTTACATTCGTGTGTCTGACACCAGAGTGGATTAACATATCGTTGAGTACCTGGTCCTTCCTTTTATATGTTTTACCACACTCTCCGCATTTATGAGGTCTGATCTCTGAATGAGTCAGCAAGTGCCTTTTAAGGGTGCCCCTCTCTGTGAATGACTTACCACACTCTGAACATTCATGTGGTCTGACACCAGAATGGATTAACATATGACTTTTAAGACTGCCCTTATGTGCGAACTTTTGACCACACTTTGTACATGCATACTGTCTGGTACTGGTATGGGTCAACATATGAATTTTAAGATTGCTCTTCCGTGCAAATGTCTTACCACACTCTGAACATTTATATGGTCTGGTACCGGTATGGGTCAACATATGGCTTTTAAGATTGCTCTTCCGTGCAAATGTCTTACCACACTCTGAACATTCATGTGGTCTGACACCAGAATGGATTAACATATGACTTTTAAGACTGCCCTTATGTGCGAACTTTTGACCACACTCTGAACATGTATATGGTCTGGTACCGGTATGGGTCAACATATGGCTGTTAAGATTGCTCTTCCGTGCAAATGTCTTACCACACTCTGAACATTTATATGGTCTGGTACCGGTATGGGTCAACATATGGCTGTTCAGACTGCCCTTCTGTGTGAATGTTTTACCACACTCTGCACATTCATGTGGTCTGACACCAGAATGGATCAACATATGGTTGAGTACATTGGCCTTCCTTTGGAATGATTTTCCACACTCTCTGCATTTATTGGATATGATCTCTGAATGGCTCTGCATATGACTTTTAAGATTGCCCTTCTTTGTAAACGTTTTATCACACTCCTTGCATTTATATGGTCTGATATTTGAGTTGGTCAACACATGTGTCTCACGATTGTCATTCTGAATTAATCTTTCACTGCACTCACTGTGTTTGAATGGCGGGAGATCAGAATTGATTACTGCAAGCCTCTTGAGATACATGTTGTCTCTGAAGGTCTCAACACTTTCTCCACATTCAATTTCGTGTGCCCTTGAGTTCAAGTTATGTGCTCCATCATTGCTGTTTTTCACATAATTTTTACCACAGTCAGTGCTGATTTCACTATCATAGCTGTCCCCATTATGAGAATGGCACTCCACCAAACGGAAGGGATCTTTGTGTAATGTAGATTGGTGTTCAATATGATTGCCCTCATACCATGGATTCAGGTCTTTGATGCTGTTCTCTTGGTTGGACATACCATATTCCCATGTTATACAGCAATATTGCATAATGCTCTGTACAATTATTGATGCATCTGTAAGTAGAAAGATTAATGTAGAACAGTTCAGTAGAGTATGGTAGTGAGGACAAGGCTCCATAAAGAAGTCTTGGGACAGAGAGAGACGTAGGCTTTTGGTGTTACTAATGACTTCATGTACTATTTTACAAAACGGAGACATTTTCATGGATTTTATTGGACTAGTTAAGAGCACAGCTGATTGGCCATCATAGCAATCTGCCAATCTTTATCCAAAAAATTCATGTTAATGGTCACATATAAAGTTACTGAACACAACGTAAAGGCAGCACAGCACAGCAAGGCACAGACTATGAACAAAGTACACACATAAGTCATACAGACACACACACACACACACACACACACACACACAATGACATACATACCATACCAAACAAAACTCAACATCATCACTGTAAAGCAAAACTGTACCTTCCATTGATAATGTATTGTCTTGATAACGTTGACACAGCTTTTCAGTCAGTGTCTCTAATGGTTTCACTAGCTCATGCACATTGTCGAAACATTTTAGAGACTTGAAAATTGCACAACACTCTGAAAGAAATACAAAATGTTTCTATGTTAGAGTTAAGAAGCCATGGAGTAACATTAAAGCGCAGTGGTCGTCGCGCTGCGCATCCTCCTGAGGGGGTCCCCCTCTGTTGTAAACAAATCCAAGAACGCCGCACATGTTACGGGTTGATTGTAATGTTTGCGATATTGCCGCTTGTTAAAATGGCGTCTGATCTGTCACAAGTATACCAACTAACCAAATGTAACACGCGATAAAAGGTCAATTAATCTAAGTTAAATATCTGCTGAATATTGAACAATAATTGCACGCTGGATTGAGATCACATTTGCTCATGATTTTCTTCAGCAGAGCCAGTGCCACTCCCTGACTGTTTGTTTGTTTGTTTTTTAATCCATATAAACAATCAGGGAGTGGCAGGGTTATCAATGTAGACCCCAACCCCCAACTCGGGGCATAGTGGGGATGTGTGGAAATTAGTATTAGGAAATTTCCACCTCTGGAAAATCCCCACCTAAAGCAAGTAAATCCCCATTATTTCCCCGCCCCAATGGCCCAGACATTAAAAGCTGCGCTTGTCCATACAGTGACAAGGGGGTCGATATGAGGAAATTGACGCTCGGGCATAGTTTCATGGCAGACGCGGTCTACCCGCACAACCCCCCATTTGCCCCGTATCGTTCGAGGTGACTACAGTCGGGGTAATAGTTTACACTGGCTGCCGCGCTGTAATATTACAGATCCGCATGTGTCTACACGGGGCAGGTCCATCGGTAAACCCGTCCATCTTACTTGTCCGGTCGTGTTCTGAGGTACACAGCGAACGAAACCTTTTGACCCTGAAAAAAATACCTTTTACTGGGTCACAGGGGCCGCCCACCGTGTACAGACCACAACCTGTGCACTACACCGTATATACGAGTGTTTCACCTCCTCTTCACATGGATCATAGGCCTACCTTGACAGGCTTGTGGAACGCCACAGTTGTTATTGAATGCACTTCCAGTGCCACTGCCGCCATTGCAGTTCGTTCTGTCAAAACTGGGCTCCAAATCCGAAAGAGGACAGTCCTTGTTCATTATTTCCGCCAATTTCATCTTTAGAGTACGAATATTATGTTGCTGGACAAATATTTTAGAAGGATGTAAAATTCAAAACTCTGATTCCGTAAAAGGCCCTGTCATTCGAGAAAAACGGCGGCTCCAGCCAGTGTTGGCACTCGCCAAGCTTTGGGTGATATAATATGACCTTTGACCCCTCAACTGAACATTGAAACATCCCGGCGACCGCGGGTCATCCGGGTACTTGCGGTTTTTTACGTCATTTTTGCGTCACAGCATCGTGAAGGGGTTCGGATTTTTCAACCATCAAAACAATATTCAAAGTTTCAATATACCTAAATGACACAACTTTCAGTGCTGCTTTTTTCTACACAACTGTGTCATTCGCTCTTCTGTATCGTCTGATCCCGGCGTCTGATCTCTCATTCACCGCGCTCGTAAGCTTATGCGTTTCACCTACTGACGTCACTCCGCGGTCGAGAATTTAATCAAATTTGTACGAGAACTCCGCATAATCTTACTCAGGCTTGTTGAATTTCAACATGATTTTAGAAAAAAACATCATCATACATCTAAAAGATTTTCATATTTGCATTATACGCTGTAAAATCAAGTATTTTTCGGCCTGTAAAAATCTGTGCCGTAGTCAGTACTAGTCTGTAGGCCTACTGCATGCAATTCAGTTGTTTATATGTTCATATATAGGTACTGCTTGTGTTAATGGTGGAAGTGAATGCTTTGTAAAGTATTGCCTTTAACGGGTAGAAAAAATCTCTTGTGTGGAAGATAAATTGTCAACAAATACGTAGAATTACTTTGTGTATAGCATTAGCAGTGTTATAGCCAGTGTGCGTGCTTGCAAGAAACCAGCATATTTTAACTAAACCCCCCTAAATCAAACGCAAGAGTGCGACATGTTGCCCAGCTCTCTACCATGAGATATTAGATTGTGTTGGGAGATAATTTAGATGCGGTGAAAAGTAAAGGCTGATATAAGCTGTCCCGTGAACACCAGGTTAGACCCTAATTGACTTGAAAAGTTATTGCTTATCTAGTACATTGTAAAGCATTGATATACTGTGTTGATATCACATTGTCCATTATTGTTATCCTGTAGCTTCAAACACGACGTACACACCATCCGTTGGGGGCGCTTTACCAGAGACACTGCTTCTCTGACATCCTCACTGTTGGCCTGATTTTATGTAGGGACTTTCAAAAGTGTTTGCAATAAAATAAGCGATTCTCTGAAAACGGTCATGCACAAAAGACAGTGACCTTTCACAGGCGGGTCACAGTCAATATCAATAATATCTCATTTGTATGACCTTTCACAGAATATTTTTAATCTTTAATCCCATTTCCCTCTAAACTTTATCATATATAAGTATTCCATTGATGCACATAATTTTGAGACAAAGAATACTAACAACTTCAAGTAATATTTTTGTAATAAATTTCCAAGCCGTATTAAATGTTTACATTTTATTGGCAGCTCTTATTTCATTCAACGTGTTCCTGTCCCGGTGAACGTGGATATTGAGCATTTGTGTTCCCTTTAAAAATACATTTACAATTTGATTCCCTGGCAGGTTTTCTGAATGTGAGCCTGTCCAAATTCCGGTCCGTCCATAAGTAGATGAAAGCTCCCTAACTAAGTTTCCAGTCTTGTGTGCGCCACTTTGAACTACTGCGATGTGGGAGAAGAGTTTGACCACAGTCGCTCGAGAGCTATTCAGCTCTGGGACTATTCGCCCCATAGACGAGTATACAGAAGCGAGAAATACCCCAAGTCAGGAAATGAAATGGCTATTTCGTACAGGGATTGTGCCACCATGTCATCTTCGACGTTCGATTTTACCGTGAAAAGTAGCAAGTTCATCTATCATGTAACCGTCGACCGTTCCCTATCATTCTCAAAATTCAGACCTGGTACTTGATTTGCTTCACAAACGCTCGTTTCGTGTGATTTTCGGCCGAATTCGACGGACACGTCGCTAAAACATAAGCGTGAGCAACATTCCGGTCACCTTACAGTGGACATTGGGCACCTCCACTTTACTGACGTTAGCGCCGCGTACCCATGAGGGGTGACTGGAAGGTTGTTCATGCCTTATGTTTTGGCGACGTGTCTTCTGAACTGGGCCGAAAATCACACGAAAATTCATACCTGATACTTCATCTGCTTACAAAATGCTCATTTCCTGTGATTTTCGGCTGAGTTCGAGAGACACCTGGCCAAAACATAAGCGTGAGCAACATTCCAGTCATCCCTCATGGGTAGGCGGCGCCAACGTCAGTAAAGTGGAGGTACCCAAGAGGTGACCGGAATGTTGCTCACCCCCAGGTTTTGGCGAGGTTTCCGTCGAATTCGGCCGAAAATTACACGAAACAAGCGTTTTTGAATCAGATAAAGTATCAGGTATGAATTTTTAGAATGATAGGGAACGATCGACGGTTGCATGATAGATGAACTTGCTAATTTCCACAGTGAAATCGGACACGGAATGTTACATGGCGCGGTTTTTATAGCCATTCTGTTTCCTGACTTGGGGTATTTCTCGCTTCTGTATACTCGTCTATGGGGCGAATAGTCCCAGAGCTGAATAGCTCTCGAGCGACTGTGGTTTGACGATATCGTCTCCTACACCCTGTACTACGAGTCATTTATTATATATCAACCATAATCTCTTGTTCTATTCCCAAAAATAGGTTGAAAGCATACATAGTTTCTTTACAAAGTGACTTTGTACATGTAGAATGCATTGTTATTGATAACGTTTGAACAGAATTCACTCGTTAATACTCTTCACATGTATAGGCTGAGATGACATCTCATTACCCTTTAGAGAGTAGAAAAAGTTACTGTAGTCGCCATTAAGACAACATTTGTGAAAAAATCATCAAAACTTACAGGCTGTATTCATAGGCAACCTGGAAAAGGGACAGGAGACGTGACATGCGGATTATAAAATTTCATACTTACAATCATTTGCCAAATCTCGCTCAACTAACCATCTGGTGTCTCTATGAATACCGTTTTTGTAACCAAAATGCAAAATTGGTTCCTTCTTCCCTTTAATAAATAAAGCCATTGAGATTTTGAAAATAGTGAGTGTATATACGGGCAACTATGGAAGTTTTCACTGTAAGTTTGTTAATGCTTAATGTAGAACTCGGTAATCAGGTTGTTTGATTTGTATCTTCAGTGTGTTACCCATGGTATAAATAAGATCTATAAACTGATATTTTTGTAAAGTGAATCAAAAATGTACAAGTATTTACATATCTTTATTTAGTTTCTTGAATATAGTCTGTGCGATAGAACAGCATCTTGTTACTGGGTGTGAAAAACCAAGCAAACAAACATTGCACCGAAATTTGGTAAACAAAAAAATATATCTCGAAAAAGGAAAGTGAAAAAAAAAGGTTGCCAGCATATGCCCTGTAGAAAAAAAAATTCATGGTGAAGCAGGTGGGAAAAAAATAATGGCTCTCCACCAATCTTCCAAGCTCCCCCCCCCCCCGGGATATCAAATGGTCCACCCGTAATCCTACCACACAGATCGCAGTTTTAAAAACTCGCATGTTGCATGTCGTGACGGTCTTCCATAGTCAACACATTCTCTGTTTGGTATTAATTGCTGAGAATGCCTAAACAAACACACAGGCACTTTCTCACATCCATGTGCATCAACCAGATCACATGGCCCAGGAACTGTTCATGCCTATTAGTTTCATGTGTCAAGGAACATTAATTTTGTGTTTATATAGGAGTACAAAGATTACAGTGGGTCGCTTACATTTATTTACAATATTTAGGATTTGTGAAACATCTCACCCACAATCATTACAGCATTCTATAGCAGGGACTTGAAACCAAAACGTCACAGCTCAAATTTGCAAGACTAAATAGGCAGCTGTCAAACCGTACTGCACAGTAGAAGTCACACAGGGTCACCTTTAATAGGACACAAGTGGAACAGCATACACAATCTAGCTTTTGAATAATAACTCATATTTATGGGTGAGATTGGCAATATGACCTGAGTGTGACTTTACCCCAAGAGGAGCTGTAACTTTGGGTTGATTTTGTTGTGTTTTGTTTGGTGTATCTACTGCAGTTTCTTGTTCTACTCCCTGAAGCCCTGTGAGAAGTGTAGCACAGCCATATGTGTACAGTCAGCATAATTATTGTTCAAATTGAATTCAAATCCGGACTACAATAAATTTGTCTTCAACCACAATAATTACGATCAATATACATATACAGAGTACTTTCCAAACAGAATATTTTTTATTCTAACATGCTTTGCTGCTTGGGGGATAGAACAAGAAACAAAGATATAAAGGGAAATATTTGTTCAGTTTATATTATTGCTTGTTCTACTCCCTATACAGCATGTTGAACTGTCCAGTGTTTAGCTTGCCAGCACAGCCTGTCTGTGTACTGTGCATTCGTATCATTAACAATCACTTTCAGGCTGGACTCTAATACAATTGTAATCCAACACACACACACACACACAATATATATATATATATATATATATATATATATTATATATTATATATATATATATATATATATATATATATATATATATATATATATTCCTGAATACATGGTTGTATATGCCCTAGAACAGGTGACAATTTGCCTGACACCAGGATGGCAAATTTTTCGTCCTGCTGCAAGGGCACATAAACCAATGTATTCAGGCAATAATATTTTTATTACATGCTTCTTCAGAAATAATTAAGTTACATGCAGGGCATTTTTAAACAATTTTGCCACTATAGACCAGCACGAAACAGATTTCAACGAAAGTCAAAATAGCAGCGAGCATGGATATTTTACATCTAGCATTAAGCGTCTACTTTGAAGTTGAAAAGGTCGAAGGGCTTCACTGGACCAAGTAACCATAGAAACCAATCAGTACATTGTTCACAGGCCTGCTAACTCCCTGGATGTCCCTATTTAAATCAAAGCACTGATTTGCACACATATCGAGATACACACACACACACACACACACACACACACACACACATATATATATATATATAAACATATATGTGTGTATGTGTATATATGTATCTATGCATATATACACATATATCAATATATATCAATATATATCAATATATATATATATATATATATATATATATATATATATATATATATATATATATACACACAGGGCTCGAAATTAACTTTTTTCCCTGGTAGTCCACTTGGGCTACCATTTTCTGAAGTTGGTAGCCCAGTGACAATGGCTGGTAGCCCATGCATATTTTAGTTTAGGGATATTTTTCATTAAGTTGACAGGAAAAAGCTATTTTTCAAGATTCTGCGCATGAAGTGAATTTTCTAGTTATTTGATGTGTATACTTGTACACCCAATACCCAAAAGGAAACAGGTATAAAAGACAACAGTGATACTCAAAAGTTTCGTGACCTATTGACAACCAGTTTGCAAATTTTGATAGTCGTCATGACAACGACCACAACATTCTCAGCATGTGAGACCAGGTATTTTTGTATATCCGTGGTGAGACATACTGTAGCAGGGCTAAAATAGACCATGAGCTTTCTATACGGAGGAGGCATAATGTCCTTGATTGATACATGATCAAAATGCAATGAAAATGCGTTCTCATTGGCCATCATTTCCCGTGCTAGTCATCCAAGTACATCAGTTGAGATTTTGAAACTTTGTTTCATAAAAGTTCCACCGCACGACCGTCTTTGTAATTTGTATAACAAAGTCATAGTCTAGCATTTCTGTGTCCAACTGCATTGACTGCATTTAGCTCATCCCAAAATGACGGACCGGACAAGTCACGCCAAGTACTTGACTGAATTTCATGTCCCGAGCTTTTGTAGTCCGTCTGGGCTACCATTTCATGGATTTTGGTAGCCCCAGGAAAAAGTTGGTAGTCTGTGGACGCGGGACTACTGCTAATTTCGAGCCCTGATATATATATATATATATATATATATATATATATATATATATATATATATATATATATATATATATATATATATATATATATATATAAATTAGAGGTTATTACCCAATATCGCCTGTTCCTGTGTCGTATCAGCATGAGTGTCATTTGTGCTGCGTCAGACATGACACTTCATATACCCATGCCCACAATTTTTAGGGAATTTTTACCAATAGAACAAAAACCTTAAATTTTGAGGCTTTACTTTATTACGCCTCGTGCATAAATATCAAAATGTTTGTGTGAACAGGCTTCATTCATAAAGTATACGACGAAGATGTCAACATCACGCGCGACATAGCTGCAAGTCGTCCATATCTCAATGAAACCCAAGAAGAAAGACACCGGGATACAAAATTTCGTGTAACTATTACGTGACAAATAAAGAATGAATGAATGAATGAATGAATGAATGAATGAAATCGTCATACAAAAGGGACATTTTAAGGTGCAATATGCCATTACAACTGTAACTGATCAAAACGTGCTCAGCTAAAAATCTATCCAGATTTCGATCGTCGTACGGCACGGAGCTCGCGCGGAGAGGACGCCATTTTGTTAGTTTAGGGACCCTTAGAGATGCCATATCAACAGTTGTCGCGCGCGCGACATCGCTGTCACGCCACGCGCTCACTACCTGTTCGGGGGAGACCGTGCACAGTGCCGGCGCCGTGCGAACGGCAGAATTTTGCTAGAACTTGACCAAAAAAATACCATGGGAAAACATTTCAAGAGTCAACATGATATTTCCGTATTTTGCAACCAGAAATACCCGTGTTCCTCGAAGCCCTTCAATTTTTTACGTCGGCGATATCGCTTCGCAGGCGGGGAGTGGCAGCCATTTTGTTGTTTACGTTGTTTACCAACAAACTGCTAATGTAGTTCGGGAAAACTCTAAAACTGATGACGTTCATCGTGCATATTTCGACGTTTACCGTGAAATATCGCGGCTGATATTTTACGGTGAACGTTACTAGGGTGTAGCAATATGGGTATGGGTATATGTAGCTGCAGTACAGTAGCTCGAGTTTGCCTGGGTATTTGGGTCGGACGGCAAAACCTGGTTTTGCCGTCCGACCCAAGTACCCAGGCAAAACCTCGAGCTACTTACTGTACTGCAGCTAGGGTATATGATAAAATATAATAACAAAATTACTTCAAGTAGGCTACAAAGTAATGGTATCGGTTAAGCTTACTTAAGTTTCATGCATCCTGTAATCATCAGATAGGTGAAGTGAAAGTAATAGCAGCTCAACACTCTTATATCTATATGGTCGGGACGTACCATTCTATTTATAGGTGGTGTTTAAATTTGATAGATAATATTTTTTTTGTGGCAACATTTTGAAACCAACTCCGAGCATTTGTTTAACAGCGTAGATTTGTCAGCATTGATAATGTGCAGTTTTTCTGATATACAAAGATTACATTGCTTGCTTAGGGACCGTTCAGTTTTTACGGCCGGGGGGGGGGGGGCGGCAAAATCCAGGGGGGGGGTCATCGTAATTTTGGAATCCGCAAAGGGGGGGCGTCATCGCTTTTTCACTGGTAGGAAAGGGGGGGGGTCACCACATTTTCAAAAACATAATACCAACAATAAAGTTTACTTTATACCATGGCCATGATCGACCCTCTTTACCAGCGGGCCGCCTTCGGCGGCCCACTACAATAAATATACATTATGTATTACCCATGACCCTGTTAACGGGCAGACGCCTTTGGCGGCCCACTCAAATTAGGTTTACTTCATGCAATGGCCATGATTGACCCTCTTTACCGGCGGGCCGCCTGTGGCGGCCCACTACAATAATACCCCACGGCAATCTTACCATAAAATTCCCAATTGAAGCCGCGGCTTCTATTAGAAACATTTTTGAGGGACCCCTGGATCACGCACTGAATAATGGTAATGGCTGCGCGCCTTCAGCGGCCCTGTCCAGTAAAGTCTACTTTATGCAATAGCCATGATCGACCCTCTTTACCGGCGTGCCACCTTTGGTGGCCCACTAGAATAAAGTTGACTTGGCCCGTGACTTGGCCCATGACCCTCTTAACCGGAGGGCTGCCTTTGGCGAACCACTCCAATAAAAGTTTACTTTATACAATGTCCATGGACATGAGTTGTCTATGGAAATGAAGTTAAAAATTGCCTTACAGTCGTCCTAATTAACAGATGTTTCAATGGATGTGGCTGAGAAGTTTGTGCACTGGCATCTCTGCTACACGAATAAAGTGCGCCGCGTACCGGAGTTCAAATCCAAACCATGCGGGTAAATTTGACATATGGGTTTTGGTTATTTTTCAGGGGGGGGGGTTCATCAATTTTTTTCGTCTGACAAAGGGGGGGGTCATCTTTTTTTCACAAAAAATGCAGGGGGGTCTATATTTTTTTGAACACCGGCGACAAGATTTTGCCGCCCCCCCCCCAGGCCGTAAAAACTGAACGCTCCCTTATGTTAGAGTAACTTGATGCTTTGTCAATAATTGACCACAAAATGTCAAAGACCTGATTCTTTTGTTTCAAGGTCCAGATGTACTTGGACAGCTCAGTCGAGAGTTGATATCTTTTGTTACGGAACTATTGCATGCGATTAGCGAAGCGTGTCTTGAAGGTGTTATTAGTGAGTCCGATGTAGACCTTCTCTGTGTTGTCCCCCATTGATACCTTGGCCTTGTTAACCACACCTTTGACTTGACAGTTACCCTTCAAGGGGCATGTACACTTGTCCCGGCAATTACAATCAGCTTGTCGATCTTGACGTTGGTCTTCAGTGATTACTCTCTTATTATGTGATTTGAGTATAGTAGCCATATTTGAGTATACTGGCCATATTTTTCATACAACTGTAACATATATAAGAGTGTTGAGCTAGTATTACTTTCATCTGTCTGATGATTGCAGGATGCATGAAACTTAAGTAACAGATACCATTACTTTGTACTTGAAGTAATTTTGTTATATATATACACCGGTATATATATATATTGTTATGTAGGTCATTTACCCCACACTCATCATGACCTGAGTTCAATTAGTCTAGAACATTCTCAAGGTCACTGCCCTTGATGACCTAACAACCTTGAATTCAATTAGTCATGTTTGGAATGTTCTGGAAAGTTGATTAGTTGTGTAAGGGAGATAATTTTAGAACAGTAATTAGCATGTCAATAAAAGTTCTAGATTGTTCTTATATGCCTTTATAAAAGGGACGTGCTCAGCTTCCAGTCAGACTTTTGGGATCGTGTCTCTTGTGTGTTACTAAACTCCAGCAGTAGTCCATTCTCAAGACTTTTCAAGACCTTCACTGTCAACGCTGGATTTATACTGTGGACTTTGTGCAGCTGCAAGCCTGCAAGGACTGTTCATTCATCCAACTGACTGTTACAACTCTGAGACTGGAGCTTTGCCGTCCCAGCTGAGATAAGTAGTCTGTACACTTTTAAAGCTTGTACTCTATCCCTGACTTAGCAATTAGTCTTATTTTCGTAATAAATTCTGTTTAAACGTTATTTGCTGAGTTCACCCTTTTGTTCGTTTTCTCTGCACGTAACAAAATTGGGGGCTTGTCCGGGTACGAATATTTTGAAGCCGTTTGAACAACATTTTGACAGCCTTTTCAAAACTACTGTATACTGTGAAACTCAGCGAAATTTAAAGCGCAGTGGTCGTCGCGCTGCGCGCGCGTGATTTTTTTTGTTGATAAACATACATTTTTGTAAACATAAGTCTTCTCAACTTCAATAGGAGTGAGATGGGAGCAGTCCCCCACCTTGTTAAGCCTTTGTAAGACTCAACATCATGCAATAGTAAAATAATAAGATCGGAAACGAACTTCAGTGGTGTATTTCTATCTATAACTCGTGTAGAGCTACAAACATTGGGACACTACACTCAGCACATTATGTCTCTGAGTTTACTGCACGCAGACACAATGAACAAAAAGCTTTGATCGCGCGCGATCACGCTGGTTGTACACAATGCTATGTACAGTACAGTGAAATACATAACTAAAATGATCAACATTGCCTATATATGTAGACCAGCAACAAGCACTATGCCTAACACAAAATTACACTCAAGACCATGATCGGCAAGCCAGAGCAGGACACGGAGATGTTGTTGGGAGACCGTCACCGCGTTGACGTACACGGATATAGAGAATCCGGTCCCACAACGTACCGGCCCGCTACGACTTGGCCCACAACCAACTGTTGATCACCATGTCTTACTTCTCCTACTATTACGTGGTAAGAAATAGTAAAATGACAGGAAACAATAGACAAACGAGCGGGTTTTCGCGGCATTTGGCAGGAAAATTGCACGGCTACACCGTGCATAGACGTATCGAGAGATCCTGTACCCCGGTCCTGTGCACGGTCATGGCAGTGATCCAACCGCTAGCTGGTGTAGGCCTACCGGTGCTGGGCAAACTTCGTTGTTGTACCTCCTGATTGCCGGGTAGGTCTGAATCCTCTTTCAAGTGAGATAACCCCAACATAACAAGAAGACCTATGAAAGGTTCTTCGCTTGACTTGATACCTGTACTCGGAATTCTCGTTTGCACCCCCAAACGGGGTAAACTTTGTAGTTGAGTTGGATTCTCCACAGCCGAGTGTAGCGCGCCATATACCCGGTTTGACACAGACCACGGAACGGAACAGATGCAGAGATGCTTCTTGCTGCAGCGGGCATTGCCATGCGAGCTGTAGATTTCTGTAGTTTGGGTTGTTGTCTTTGTACTCCTGTCGGGCCTCTTGAAATGAAAGCTCTCGTCCTTGCTAGCGATGTTGAAAACTAGAGCCCGGTCGTTGATAGTCTGTTGGCGTATACATGCGTAGCTTACATGCGTACGTCTAGCTCTATAGCTCGAGCAATAACAGTAGCCGAGCCCCATTCAACTGATTCAGAAAATCATGAGCAAATGTGATCTCAATCCAGCGTGCAATTATTGTTCAATATTCAGCAGATATTTAACTTAGATTAATTGACCTTTTATTGCGTGTTACATTTGGTTAGTTGGTATGCTTGTGACAGATCAGCCGCCATTTTAACAAGCGGCAATATCGCAAACATTACAATCACCCGTAACATGTGTGGCGCGGCGTTCTTGGATTTGTTTACAACAGAGGGGACCCCCTCAGGAGGATGCGCAGCGCGACGACCACTGCGCTTTAATCATGGCGGAATTTAAACCAGACGAATTTATGGATGACCTTGATCAGGACACATTTAATTCCCTCAGAAAAGACAACCTCATAACACTGGCCAATTTCCTTAAAGTAGAAGTCAAAAGATCTATGCGCAAGAGGGAAATACAGTACCGTATTGCCAAACATCTAGTTGATTTAGGCCAATTTGAGGAATCCACCCTGAAAGATTATGAGCCCGAGTCTACCTCTGAACTCAGAAAATTAGAATTAGAAATGCAGACAAATTTGGAGATCAAGAAACTAGAATTACAAATGAGAGAGAAAGAATTACAAATGGAAGAAAGACAGAGAGAAAAGGAGAGAGAATTGGAAGAACATCGACTACAGTTAGAAATAAAACGTTTAGAGCTTGGACAGTCAGGAAAATTCTTCCCTTCAGACAAGTTTGACATCACTAAGCATTTCAGGTTAGTTCCCCCTTTCCAAGAAAAGGATGTTGATAAATATTTCCTTCATTTTGAGAAAATTGCTCAGAGTCTGAATTGGCCTAAGGAGTCCTGGTCTATGCTTTTGCAGAGTGCTTTGGTGGGTAAAGCCAGAGAAATTTACATTCAGTTGTCAGTAGAGCAGGCTTCAGATTATGATTCTGTGAAGGAATTAATTCTCAAGGGCTATGAGTTGGTGCCTGAAGCTTACCGTCAGAAATTTAGGGATTGTGAGAAGGTGAAGGATCAAACTTATGTTGAATTTGCTCGAACAAAAGAACAACTGTTTGATCGTTGGTGTTCTTCTGAAAAGGTCAGTCAGAATTATGACAAATTACGACAGCTCGTTTTGATTGAGGAATTTAAAAGGTGCATCCGGAGTGACATCAAGACATTTATCAATGAACAAAAGGCAGATACATTGGAGGTCGCTGCACGTTTGGCCGATGATTATTCATTGACCCACAAATCTTCATTTCTCAGCAAACCATCCCAGTCCTTTTCATACAGAAACAATGCAGGTAAATTTAACTCCTCCTTTTCATCCAAGAATTTTTCAAAGGAGAGTAGGAAATCAAATGACAACAGTTCACAAAGTTCAAGTAACACTTCCACATCATCAGATCCCAAGTCTCAATCTCCTTCTGACAAACAGTTCGGTACACTTTCTTGTAATTATTGCAGAAAGACGGCCATTTAATGTCAGAGTGTTTCAAATTGAAAAGAAAACGTGAAGGTCAAAGTGGTCAAAGTGGATCTAAGCCAACCGCCTTTATTTCTTCATCAACTCAATTAGAGTCTAATAATGTGTGCAACACATTTTCTGAGGTTAAACCCTCTTATCCCCAATTAATGAGGTCAAGGTCAATTCTTCTCAGGATAGCATTATGGGTATTTTCGAGCCATTTATTCATAATGGTTTTATATCACTTTCTAGTGATTTCTCTTCCGCTACCCCTGTCAAAATTTTAAGAGATACCGGGGCTTCCCAGTCTCTTTTGTTGGCAGATACCCTGCCGTTTTCTGAAAAGTCATTTTCAGGTTCTAAAGTTCTTATTAAGGGGGTAGATTGTAATGACTACATTCCTGTTCCTCTCCATAATGTCTATTTGTCTTCGGACTTTGTTTCTGGACCTGTGACTTTAGGTATTAGGCCTTTTTTGCCTTTTGAAGGGATTCACCTTCTTCTTGGAAACGACCTTGCTGGGGACAAGGTCATACTAATCCACTTGTGACTGATAATCCTACTTTAGATCAGGATCCAGAGCCAATTGAACAAGAGATACCCGATTTATTTCCTTCATGTGCCATTACTCGAGCCATGTCAAAAAAAACTTCCGAGAATCAAAATACTCTCAAAAATAATGTCACAGATGTTGACTTAAATGACACCTTTCTCAGTCAGGTGTTTGACACGGATCATTCCGTTATCCCTCGTGGATTTGAAACTTCCAGTAAACTTCTGCTGACCAAAGTCAGACATTTTCTAGATCAAATCTCATTGCAGAACAACACAAAGACCCAGATATTTTGTCTTTGTTTGACAGGGTAGATGATGAAGGTAAAACTTCAGATAGCTCTGTTTCCTATTATACAAAATCTGGTATTCTCATGCGTAAATGGAGACCTCCAGATGTTTTGGTTGATGACGATTGGGCTATAAAACATCAAATTGTGGTTCCAAAGCCCTACCATGCTGAAATATTGCGCCTGGCCCATGAAACGCCCTGGGCTGGTCACTTAGGAGTCAGGAAAACTTATCATAAAATTCTCAGTCACTTTTATTGGCCTAATCTCAGGCAGGATGTAGCACATTTCTGTAAAACTTGTCACACATGTCAAATGGTAGGAAAGCCAAATCAGACCATTCCAAAGGCCCTTTACAGCCAATTCCTGCATTTCAAGAACCATTTAGTAGGATACTAATAGACTGTGTTGGGCCCCTACCAAAACAAGATCAGGAAATGAGTACATGCTGACAATAATGTGTACATCAACTCGGTTCCCCGAAGCCATACCACTGAGAAATATAAAGACAAAGACTATAGTGAGAGCTTTAGTCAAATTTTTCACTTTATTTGGCCTCCCTAAATGTGTCCAGTCCGATCAAGGCTCCAACTTTATGTCTGGAATTTTTCAACAAGTAATGGATCAGCTAGGCATTAAACAGTATAGGTCATCCGCCTATCATCCAGAAAGTCAGGGTGCTCTTGAGCGATTTCATCAAACTTTGAAAAACATGATTAGGACCTACTGTTTTGACACAGAGAAGCAGTGGGATGAAGGAATTCATTTTTTGCTCTTTGCTGTTAGAGAGTCAATTCAAGAGTCTCTTGGTTTTAGCCCATTTGAGCTTGTATTTGGACATACAGTCCGTGGCCCACTTAAGCTCGTTAAAGAGAAATTCCTATCAGACGACGATGATTGTCTGAATATTTTGCAATATGTGTCAGATTTTCGTACAAAACTCTCTAAAGCATGTGAATTAGCCAGAGAAAATCTTGAGTCATCTCAGCAGTCAATGAAAATCAAATATGATAAAAGCACCTCAAAACGGAAGTTTGAACCAGGTCAAAAAGTTCTTGTTCTACTTCCAATTCCTGGCAAACCACTCCATGCTCGTTACTTTGGGCCATACCTAATCGATAAGAAATTGAGTGATTTAAATTACATCATAATAACACCTGACAGGCGAAAACAAAAACAGCTATGTCACATAAATATGCTTAAGCCATATTTGGATAGGGATAATCCTACTATAACTCAGCCTGTCAGTACCGTCAGTTCTGGCCATTATGAAGATAGTGATACTGAAACTGACTTGAGTGAAAATACTCTAAACTCAAAGCTGGGCTCGGTCAAGCTTCAGAACTCAGAAATCCTGGAGAAGCTGGAGTCTACAAAGTTGGCACACCTCCAGCCAGAACAACAACAACAGCTGAAAGAACCAATCCATGAACATTTGTTTCAAGATGTTCCAACGAGGACAAACATCATCTACCACAACGAAGATGTCTGCGACAGTAATCCAGTGGAACAACATCCAGACGGACTGAATCCTGCGAAAGCGGAATATCTCCAGGAGGAAGCCAAGTATTTGCCGAACAATGACTTTATCGAACTCAGTAAAAATAACCGGACTTTGCCGTGCATACTTTATGCCAAATTCAGTGCCATTTCAAGTTTCCAACAACAAATTGCAAGAAGATAGTCATGGGACATCCTGTTTGCTACTTTCACACAAATTTAACAAATCCCAGAGAAACTACTCTACAATTGAAAAAGAGTGTTTATCTTTGATATTAGCTTTACAGCATTTTGAAGTTTATGTTACTTCTTCAAATCAGCCAATAGTGGTTTATATTGATCACAACCCTCTTGTTTTTCTGCAGAAATTAAAGGCAAAAATCAGAGATTGCTAAGATGGAGTTTAATGTTACAGGAGTTAATCTTGACATTAGACATATCAAAGGCAGAGACAATTTAATTGCAGACTGTCTCTCTCGTATTTAGAGTTTATTGTTGTTCACTTTCAAGAAATTTTATTGTTGTTCACTTTCAAGAAATTTTACTTTAGAGTAAAACAAAATTTGAGTACTTAAATCCTTTTCAGATTACATTTGTAAAAGAAAGATTTTTCTTTGAAAAATTTTCTTTTTTGAAGAGGGGGTGTGTTATGTAGGTCATTTACCCCACACTCATCATGACCTGAGTTCAATTAGTCTAGAACATTCTCAAGGTCACTGCCCTTGATGACCTCAAAAACCTTGAATTCAATTAGTCATGTTTGGAATGTTCTGGAAAGTTGATTAGTTGTGTAAGGGAGATAATTTTAGAACAGTAATTAGCATGTCAATAAAAGTTCTAGATTGTTCTTATATGCCTTTATAAAAGGGACGTGCACAGCTTCCAGTCAGACTTTTGGGATCGTGTCTCTTGTGTGTTACTAAACTCCAGCAGTAGTCATTCTCAAGACTTTTCAAGACCTTCACTGTCAACGCTGGATTTATACTGTGGACTTTGTGCAGCTTCAAGCCTGCAAGGACTGTTCATTCATCCAACTGACTGTTACAACTCTGAGACTGGAGCTTTGCCGTCCCAGCTGAGATAAGTAGTCTGTACACTTTTAAAGCTTGTACTCTATCCCTGACTTAGCAATTAGTTTCATTTTCGTAATAAATTTGTTTAAACGTTAACTGCTGAGTTCACCCTTTTGTTCGTTTCTCTGCACGTAACAATATAATATATATATATATATATATATATATATATATATATATATATATATAATATATTATATATATATATATAGATAGATAGATAGATAGAAGATATAGATATATAGATAGATAATTTGTCGACGAATTAATATTGTGTGTTTTATGTGTTTCAGCTTACTCAAGGGAGACAGAAAGAAACTGTACTTTATATATTGCACAGAAATGTTGAAAAAAATTATCAACAGCTAAAGCTTCTGCCCGTTAATTAGCTGTGGGTCCACAGCTGTGGTGTTTTCAGACGGGATTCCTGCCTTTTACGGGCTGGTTTTGACTTGATTTTAACCCTGGGGTTAAAATCATAATGAATGAGTCATTCATGCTGTGTGAAAACACCACAGCTATGGACCCACAGCTACCCGTTAATAGGCCTACTTGTTTGGGTTTTTTAACGAAAAATCATACGTATGATTTTTTTTGAGATAAAAGTCATGAAATAAGACAAAATGATTCTAGATTTTATTTAGTTATTTCTAACCTTAGAACAATTGGATGACATTAAAATGTTATTAACGTCAGTGCTTCTGTGTACATTTATGTGGTCTGACACAGTAATTTATTAATGTATAATTGAGAACCTCGTCCTTTCTTTTAAATGTTTTACCACACACTCTGCATTTATGGGTTCTGATCTATGAATGGGTCAGCATGTGCCTTCTAAGACAGAACTTCTTTATGAATGTTTTACCACACTCTTCACATTCATGCTGTCAGACACAAGAATGGATCAACATATGGCTGTTAAGAGTGCCCTTCTGCGTGAATGTTTTACCACACTCTTTACATTCATGTGGTCTGACACCAGAATGGATTAACATATGGTTGAGTACCTTGTCCTTCCTTTTAAATGTTTTACCACACTCTCCGCATTTATGAGGTTTGATCTCTGAATGAGTCAGCAAGTGCCTTTTAAGATTGTACTTCTGAGTGAATGTTTTACCACACTCTGCACATTCATGTGGTCTGACACCAGAATGGATCAACATATGCTTTCTAAGACTGTACTTCTGTATGAATGTTTCACCACACTCTGTACATTCATGTGGTCTTATACCGGAATGGACTAACATATGTCTTGTAAAATTGCACCTTAGTGTGAATGTTTGACCACAATGTGTACATTCATGCTGTCCGGTGCCATTATGGGTCAACATATGGCTTTTAAGACTGCCCTTCTCTGTGAATGTTTTACCACACACTTTACATTCATGTGGTATGACACCAGAATGGATCAACATATGTATTTTAAGACTGTGCTTGCGTGTGAATGTTTTACCACACTCTGTACATTCATGTGGTCTGACACCAGAATGGATCAACATATGGTTGAGTACCTCGTTCTCCCTTTTAAATGTTTTACCACACTCTCTGCATTTATGAGGTTTGATCTCTGAATGAGTCAGCAATTGCCTTTTAAGATTGCCCTTCTCTGTGAATGTTTTAACCACACTCTGCACATTCCTGCTGCCTAACACCAGAATGGATCAACATATGCTTGATTAGACTGACTTTCATTTTAAATGTTTTACCGCACTCTCTGCATTTATGAGGTTTGATCTCTGAATGAGTCAGCAATTGCCGTTTAAGACTGCCCTTCTCTGTGAATGTTTTACCACACTCTGTACATTCATGCATATGGTCTGACACCAGAATGGATCAACATATGGTTGAGTACCTGGTCCTTCCTTTTAAATGTTTCACCACACTCTCCGCATTTATGAGGTTTGATCTCTGAATGAGTCAGCAAGTGCATTTTAAGATTGCACTTCTCTGTGAATGTTTTACCACACTCTGCACATTCATGTGGTCTGACACCAGAATGAATCAACATATGTATTTTAAGACTGTACTTCTGTGTGAATGTTTTACCACACTCTGCACATTCATGTGGTCTGACACCAGAATGGATCAACATATGTCTTTTAAGACTGCCCCTTTCTGTGAATGTTTGACCACACTTTGTACATTCATGTGGTCTGGCACCGGTATGGGTCAACATATGGCTGTTCAGAGTGCCCTTCTGTTTGAATGTTTTACCACACTCTGCACATTCATGTGGTCTGACACCAGAATGAATTAACATATGACTTCTAAGATTACACTTGTCTGTGAATGTTTGACCACACTTTGTACATTCATGTGGTCTGGCACCGGTATGGGTCAATATATGGCTGTTCAGAGTGCCCTTCCATGTGAATGTTTTACCACACTCTCTACATTCATGTGGTCTGGCACCGGTATGGGTCAACATATGTCTGTTCAGAGTGCCCTTCTGTTTGAATGTTTTACCACACTCTGCACATTCATGCAGTCTTGTACTGGTATGGGTCAACATATGGCTGTTCAGAGTGCCCTTCTGTTTGAATGTTTTACCACACTCTGCACATTCATGCGGTCTGGCACCGGTATGGGTCAACATATGGCTGTTCAGAGTGTCCTTCTGTTTGAATGTTTTACCACACTCTGCACATTCATGTGGTTTGACACCAGAATGAATTAACACATGACTTCTAAGATGACACTTGTGTGTGAATGTTTGACCACACTTTGTACATTCATGCTTTCTGGTACCAGTATGGGTCAACATGTGCCTTATAAGACAGCCCTTCCATGTGAATGTTTTACCACACTCTCTACATTCGTGTGGTCTGACACCAGAATGGATCAACATATGGTTCAGTACATGGTGCTTCCTTTTGAATGATTTACCACACTCTCCACATTGATGGGGTCTCATCTCCGAATGGCTCAGCATATGACTCTTAAGACCGCTCTTGTCTGTGAATGTTTTATCACACTCCTCGCATTTATATGGTCTGATATTTGAGTTGGTCAACTCATGTATCTCATGATTGTCATTCTGAATAAATGTTTCACTGCACTCACTGTGTTGGAATGGTGTGAGATCAGAATGGATCACTGCAAGCCCCTTGAGATACATGTTGTCGCTGTAGGACTCAGCACTTTCTCCACATTCAATTTCTTGTGCCCTTGAGTTCAAGCTATGTGCTCCATCATTGCTGTTTTCCCCACAATTTTCACCACACTCAGTGCTGATTTCACCGTCATAGCTGTCCCCATTATGAGAATGGCACTGCATCAAATGGAAGGAATCTTTGTGTAATGTAGATCGGTGTTCAATATGATTGCCCTCATACCATGGAGTCAGGTCTTCGTTGCTGTTCTCTCGGTTGGACATGGAACTGTATTCCAATGTTATACAGCAGTTTTGCATAATGCTCTGTACAATTATTGATGCATCTGTTAGTAGAAAGATGAATATAGAACAGTTCAGTAGGATAATTATAAGGCAGTAACAGGAAGGCTCCATAAAGCACTCTAAGGACAGAAAGATGTAGGCTTTTGATGTTACTACAAATGACTTCATGTAATATTGTACAAAACTGGGATATTTTTCATGGATTTATTGGATTAGTTAAGAGCACAGCTGCTTAGCCATCATAGCAGTCTTTAATCCAAAAATTATAGGTCAAAGGGCACATACATAGCTACTGAACACACAAAAGACAGCACAGCACAGCATGACTATCAACAAAGTTCAGGTACAAATGTAATAAAGTCAAAGTCATGAAGCTGTACAGTACAGTACAATATAAGCATATATGAAAGCATTGCTATTAAAACCATGGGTGATCCACAGAGATCCATGAAAAGTTAAACTGTGCAAAAGTCATGAACATGTCTGACAGTCACTTTGACATTGCACACCTAGCTGACCAACCACCCAAAGCTGTTTCTAGACTTTAATAAATTACATAAATCAATTCTGGCATTCATACTTCATACAATGGTGGCAATCACATGCATTTCTGGGTACATTTTGCCTTAAACAGTTCTAAATACACAACACCAACTTAAAAGAGTGCAAAGTCAGCAAATTTCTACAAGGGCTGGTTATTATTAGCCTCGTCCTAAGCAAAAAGGTTAAAACTTAATGACAGCTTGAGCAAAATAAGTAGTGTGCCAACGCACACACAATATTTGTATTTTCATTAACGCATGAAATTTAGGTAAGACAACAGTTCAGCTGTACTTTGTTAGGATTTAGCAAATCCTTTCTTAAGTAATTCATTTGACACCAGACATATTCACATTTACCCCAAAACACTGTTACAATCATAGTCAAGTTGCAGTAATATCTATGAATTATTAGATGCAGCAGATCATAGCATAACAAAATGTCAGCCATATTATAAGATGGGTTGAAAAACAACATGATGTAGACATGTTTGCCATGTGGCACATTAGTGCCAGATCCACACTCACATACACACACACACACTCATACATACCATACCAAACAAAACTTGACATCTGCCCTGTGTAACAGAACCTTACCTTTCATTGATAATGTATCGTCTTGATATTCTTGATACAGCTTTTCAGTCAGTGTCTCTAATGGTTTCACAAGCTCATGCATTTTGTCGAAACGTTTTAGAGATTTGAAAATTGAACAACACTCTGAAAGAAATACAAAATGTTTCTATGTTAGAGTTAAGAAGCCATAGATTAACATTAACAGCCAATCTATGATATTCCTTGACTGAAACAAGAAAAATAGTCAGACAGTGTTCTCCCCAGGATCAAGCAAAAGCGTAGCGGCTAATTTGCATAATCATTTGCATATCATTAATTTATATTTGCATATGGATGTAAGCTTGCACATGCACCCACGCATTCATGTCCCGGGATTCATGTACACTCACAACAAAATGCAATGGTAACATACAAGTATGCAATTTGAACATCATGGAAACTCTTTATTACACTTAAATAAATCATCACAGTATAGTACAATTGCAAATAAAATCGAAGATTCAAACAGTAACAGCAAGTTCAGATTGAAGCAAGAAATGGTTCGTCGGACTCTGATTGGAGTTTCATTAATACATATATTGCTAATAAAATTGTCAAGGAAAATTCATAAGTTTAAGCTTTACACAAGAAATGTAATTGAGTTTTATATCATTTTTGAACGACAAACACCGCGAATAATGTTTCATCGCGGGGATCAATTTCAACCACCAGGCCCCCCCCCCCCCCCCCCCCCCCCCCCCCCCGCGTAACTACCAGTGCCACTGAACATCGTCGTTCGATTCTTGATTTTAAAATACCACCAAGATGATCACAAGACATGAACTAAGTACGACTAGAATCACTCGAAAATCAGGTGTAAAATCTTTCAGAGAACGTGTCGGAGTGGAACCACACGCGACGCCAGGATCAATGTCAACACGTTATAAACACGTCGGCCAACATGGCCGCCGCCATATTGGAATTTATGCAATGTGAACTCGATCGCGATCGTGATCGTACTCGGACAAAAAAAAAGATTATCGTTGTAAAATCATAATCAACCTCACTAGTCAACTGCTTCTTTTGTTTCTTTTGCGGTCCATTTCGTTGATCAAAGCATGGGAATGTGATCACAGGCCCCGCTAGTGCTACACCCACAGGCGCTCCTTAGCTGGGTAGTCTGCTAAGTAGATCGATTTTCGGATCGATCTATTGATCCCGTAGTCGATATGCCCGCCACTGCAACCTAAATACTCACAAGGTGTGCAACACAGTCACTCAAAAAACACACCACCCGATTTGTAAACTGGCCGTGCGCTCGCACAAAACATTCAGAACTGCACTCTCATATACCTAGTTGGATCACAAATTTAACCATCTCCTCAAAAATCACGCCGATGAATGTGTTACTCGCGTCATCTTGAAGAAATCGGCCGTGTTTTGAGACCAAGTGCAGTGAAATATGGCCTGCAGAACGATTCTACCATATGATGTAATTTATTCCAATACTGATTGGCTAATCAACGGCCAAAACAAAGGTCATGGCAACATGTCACTGGTATAGTATAGTTGAACCAATCAGCAGTGGAAAAAATGACGTCATATGGTAGAATCGTTCTGCAGGCAGCAT
This sequence comes from Ptychodera flava, assembly GCF_041260155.1. Classification (NCBI taxonomy): domain Eukaryota; kingdom Metazoa; phylum Hemichordata; class Enteropneusta; family Ptychoderidae; genus Ptychodera; species Ptychodera flava. The sequence continues at coordinate 33,443,708 of NC_091929.1, forward strand.
TTCAACTCGCTTGGTCTCAAAACACGGCCGATTTCTTCAAGATGACGCGAGTAACACATTCATCGGCATGATTTTTGACGAGATGGTTAAATTTGTGATCCAACTAGGTATAGAGGAGTGTAGTTCTGAATGTTTTGTGCGAGCGCACGGCCAGTTGACAAATCGGGTGGTGTGTTTTTTGAGTGATTGTGTTGCACACCTTGTGAGTATTTAGGTTGCAGTGGCGGGCATATCGACTACGGGATCAATAGATCGATCCGAAAATCGATCTACTTAGCAGACTACCAAGCTAAGGAGCGCCTGTGGCTACACCGCCTAACTCTGTGAGTACTTGTCCCCGGGACTTGTCCTCGATGTATACCGACTAAAAGGTCTTTGTTGGTCGTAATAGTCGTTGTAGAATGAAAACTTGTGAACAACCCAGCCAATTCTTCTATTGTTTTAACGTTCCATTCAACACTTACGGACAAGTTATCGGACGCATACCATACTTCACACCTTCCACTCTTTCACCGAGTTGAAAGTTGCAGTGAGCGCTAATGTGTAGACAATGCATGCAACAGCTGGTAGCTACGCAGAACGCTAGCGTGTGAACTAAAGGATGGCGGGAATATTTTAAAGCGTAGCGGGGAGAATCAAAGCGTAGCGGGGAGAGGCGAAAGCGTAGCGGCACCGCTACGCTAAATGGCCTGGGGAGAACACTGCAGATAAAGTCACAATCATGAAATTATACACACCATAACAACGTGCTCCAGCTCAAATGCGTTTCAACAAATTTCAACAATGTTCAGTAAAGTCAATGTGATTACAGTATCAACGCACTTTGGGCACACTCTTTCATCACATCCCTGTAAACATTAAAACTTTTTAAACATAGTTTTGTAACTTATTCAATGACTGACCAATACAAAAATACTGCACTATTTAATAAAACTATAGTGACACTGTCCAATTTTTAATTGATAACATGGACAACTAAATACTTTCGCTGTATCATGTAAGGGCAAGACTGGAAATTAGAGGACACAACACAATCATGTTTTAATATTGTTAGTAACTTATGAAGGCCACTCAACCAATCCCTATCAGGTGGTGTGTCCACCATTCTTTAGTCCTGCATTATGTCTCAGTGTATCAATGAAGCCCTGCATGCCGGGGCTGTGGCCTCAATAGCTGAAGTGATGTATTACCGTCACCAAAAATACCCAAGCAAAACTTCGAGCTACAGTATGGCCTCACGTGGTTAGAGTCCTAAACAGAATTACACAGCCTAGTCTAGGGTCTCTCTGCCATCTTTTGCCTTCAGCATGCAGAGCCAGTGCCACTCCCTGACCGTTTGTTTTTGGGAATCAATAGAAACAGTCAGGGAGTGGCCGTTTATGCAGTAGTCAATGTAACTCCCCACCCCAACCTCGGGGAATAGTGGGGGATTTGGGAATGTCTTACAAAATTTGTCAAATGCCCCACCCCCTTGGGCAAGATAATCTGGAAAATCCCAACCTAAATCAAGTAAAGCCCCCTCATTTCCCTGCCCAAATGTGTGGGACAATACATTCCTAAATTCTGCGCTTAGTCATGTCAGTGACTGGGGGGGGGGGGGGAGAGGGGATTATGAGGCAATTACCCAACCCATAGTTTCACGGTAAACACGGTCTAGCCCCACCCCCACCCCCACCCCCACATTTGCCCCACAGGCGTCCATAGTCTGCTAAGTAGATCGATTTTCGACTCGATCTATCGATCCCGTAGTCGCTATGCCCGCCAAGTGCTACAACCTAAATACAGTTCTAAGCAGACTATCCAGCTAAGGAGCTCCTGTGATTTGCCCCGTATCACCTGAGGTGGCGTCCGTCGGGAATTAATTACGGATCTGCAGAAAGTATGTGTTTATACGGCGCGTCTATATTTGACCTAGGCCTGCGTACAGGTCTTCGGTTCCCGGCGTTATATGGCCTCCACGCCGTATAAACTCCGGGAACACAAGACCTGTACGCAGGGCTAACGGTGACCCTGACAATGACAGGGCTAACGCCGGTGACCCTGAAACAAAACCTCTTACTGGGTCACGGGGCCGTCCACCGTGTACCTGACCGAAAGCGACTGTGTACTATACCGTATATACGGGTGTTTCACATTCGGTTCACATAGATCATACCTTGACAGGCTTGTGGAACGCCACAGTTGTTATTGAGTGCACTTCCAGTGCCACTGCCGCCATTGCAGTTCGATCTTTCACAGGGCTCAAAATCCGAAAGAGGACAGTCCTTGTTCATTATTTCCATCTTTAGAGTACGAATGTTGCTGCAAAAATATTTCAGAGGGACGTAAAATTCAAATCTGAGATTCCGTAAAACCACAGTTATTCCAGAAATGCCGGGGCAAGCGGCTACATCTACAGTTAGCAGCTGTGTTGAGTACGATTCCACCGAGCTTTGGTATGAACTTTTGACCTCTCAACCACGCCTCTCAACAACTGAACTTTGAAACATCCGTTGGGGGCGCTTTGTACAAAGGCAATTTGTGTTTCACACCGCTGTATACCGCGGCATACCGCAAGGCTGCATTTACAAACACTAGGAGGATGGGCTTGAGCAATCACGATTGAGATTTTAAATTTATAATCAATCTTCAAAACCTGAAAAACATCACATCCCCCTCTATTTGATCAAACTTGATCAAGAACCCCGCACCAGGCTGCGAAAAATAAATCATCATACATCTAAAAGATTTTCATATTTGCATTATAAGGGACCGTTCAGTTTTTACGGTCTTGGGGGGGGGGGGGCAAAATCTTGTCGCCGATGTTCAAAATAATATAGACCCCCCTACATTTTTTGTGAAAAAAAGATGACCCCCCCACCCTGATAAAATTTTATGACCCCCCGCCGAAAAATAACCAAAACCCATATGTCAAATTTGCCCGCATGGTTTGGATTTGAACTCATTACACAACACACGCTATTCGTGTAGCAGAGATGCCAGTGCACAAACTTCTCAGCCACATCCATGCAAACGTCTGTTAATTAGGACGACTGTAAGGCAAATTTTAACTTCATTTCCATAGACATTGTATAAAGTAAACTTTATTGGAGTGGTTCGCCAAAGGCAGCCCTCTGGTTAAGAGGGTCATGGTCCATTATGTAAAGTCAACTTTAATTTAGTGGACCATAAAAGGTTGCCCGCCGGTAAAGAGGGTCGATCATGGCCATAGCATGAAGTAAACCTAATTGGAGTGGGCCGCTAAAGGCATCTGCCGGTTACGAGGGTCATGGGTAATACATAAAGTATATTTATTGTAGTGGGCTGCCGAAGGTGGCCCGCCGGTAAAGAGGGTCAATCGTGGCCATGGCATAAAATCTGTAAAGTGAACTTTATTGTAGGTATTATGTTTTTGAAAATGTGGTGACCCCCTTTCCTACCAGTGAAAAAGCGATGACCCCCCTTCGAGGATTCCAAAATTACGATGACCCCCCTGGATTTTGCCGCCCCCGCCCCGGCTGTAAAACTGAACGGTCCCTAAGCCAGTAAATCAAGTATTTTCCGGCTTGTCAAAATCTATATCATACACAGCTAGTACTAGTCTGTACTGCAATTCAGTTGTTTATATATTCAAATACAATTTGTGTTGATACTGGAAGTGATACTGAGTACAGTATTGCCTTTAACAATAATCTCTGGTATAGAAGATATGTCTGTATTTTCCATTGTCAACAAATACACAGAATTAGTTTCTGTATAGCAGTGTTATATCCAGGATGCGCGATTTGCAATAAACCCCGCATATTTTAACAAATTCCCTTAAAAAACGCAACAGTGCAACATGTGGCCCAGCTCTCTACCATGAGATATTAGATTATGATTTACTATGTTCGGAGATAATTTAGGTGCGGTGAAAAAGTAAAGGCTGATATAAGATGTCATGTGAACACAAGATTAGACCCCAATTGACTTCAAAGGTTGTTGTTAATCTTAAAACATTGATATACGATGTCGATATTCCATTGTCCATTATTGTTATCCTGTAGCTTTAAACACGCCATAAATACTTGTACCTGCAACTAAGTTTCCAGTGCTTGTGTGTCCAACGTTGAACTACTGCGATGTGGGAGAAGAGTTTGACGATATCGTTTTCCACACTTTGTACTGAGAATCATTCATTATATGTCAACCGTAATCTCTTGTTCTATTTCCCCAAACATATTGAAAGTATATATAGCTTCTTTACAAAGTAACTCTATAGGCCTACATGCCGAATGCATTGTTATTGTTAACGTTTGAACAGATTTCACTCATCAGCAGTAGTGATGCAGTCTTCACATGTACAGGGTGAGATGACAAGTTTAATAATATCGATCACATTACCTTCTAGAGAGAAGAAAATGTAATGTAGTCGACATTAAAACTATATTTTTGAAAAAATCAAAACTTACAGGCTGTGTTCATAAGAATCTTTGGAAAGGGGCGGGATAAGTGACATGGGGATTATAAAATCGTTTGCCAAATCTCGCTCAACTAGCCATCAAAATGCCGATGTCTCTATGAATACCGTTTTTGTAACCACAATGTAAAATGGGTTCCTTCTGTCGTTAAATAAATAAGGCCATGGAGATTTTGAAAATATTTAGTGTATGTTCGGGCAATGGAAGGAATTTGGAAACTTAAAGAGCGAACCTGAAACGAAACTGTCCCTGATTGATATGAATTATTCGTTTGATTGTCTCATAGACGGTAGAGAAACATAAAAAGTCTCGAGAAATTAATTAGACGGGAAAACACATTCTCTGCTGTGTATTTATAGCTAAGAATGCATAAACAAATATACAGGTACTTTCTCACATCCATAGACATCAACTGGATGACATCAACTGGATGACATTGAACTGCGATGTTCATGATATTATTCATATTCACAGGCACATCAACAGACCATAACTGTGTATTTTGTTGTCAGTCACATGGTTCAGCTCAACCAATCAAAAGAGACGGACATGGCATGGTAATATAATGCAGTTTCTTGTTCTGCCCCTGACGTTTGGTGAAAAGTCTAGCACAGCCATATGTGTACAGTCAGCATTATTATTGTTCAAAATTGAATTCAAATCCGGACTAGAATGAATTTGTCATCAACAACAATAATTACGGTAAGTACACAATACAAAACGAAGTTTTCCTGAAAGAGAAAACGTGTCAAAATGCATTCTCCTTCCCTGGAAGAGACAACACACACACACAAACAACACCTTACTCTGTTCTTCCAACTTACTCTGTAGCAAGGAGTACCAACAGTCATACCATAACATACACAAATCTTAAATATTTTTACCCTCTGATCACTCAACCTTTCGGGCAATGCAAAAGCGATGAGTTAATTAATGAGCGCAGCACACAAAGATCAAGTTTTACATTTAGATTGCTCAAAAATGTTTTATAGAGCTACAGCGTATCCATTTTTATCATTTGTGTATCAGAGTCAGAGCAATCTCTATCACTGCTGATCTGCAGGGACAGTGACACTGCAGTAGCAATCTGCAGTGACAGTGACACTGGAGTAGCAAGGCATCAGCAGGGACAGTGACACTGCAGTAGCAATCTGCAGTGACAGTGACACTGCAGTAGCAATCTGCAGTGACAGTGACACTGGAGTAGCAAGGCATCAGCTGTGTTAGCTTTGAATACTTTAACAATATATTTGTCCAGTTTATACAACTGCTTGTGTTACTCCTTATACAGCATGTTGAACTTTCCAGTATACATCTTGCCAACACAGCCTGTGAATATGTACACGAACATTTGTATCATTGTATCATTCATGAATGACTTTCAGTCTGGACTCTAAATCAATTATATATATATATATAATATATATATATATATATATATATATATATATATATATATATATATATATATATATATATATATATAATGCATGCTTCGTCGTCAAACTGAATAATTTGTGTTTAGGATACTGTAGGGAGACATCAAGAAACTGTATTTGATGTGTTGCACAGAAATATTGAAAAAATTATCAACAGCTTCAGCTTCTGGCCCGTTCCTAGGCCATCTTATTTGTTTTTTTTTTGCGGAAAATCATACGTTTAATTTTTCGAGATAAAAGTCATGAAATGTGAGCAAATGGTTTTAGAATTGTTTATTTATCACTAACATTAGAACAATTGGATGACATGAAAATGTTATTTATAATCTTTATGGCCCTGATACAGCTTTTGCGGCCTGTCGTCGTATGGCCGGGTGGAAGGGCCCGAGCGTGCGAGGGCCCATACGCCGTACAGCCAAGGGTCGCAACAGCCGAATCAGGGCCGTAAAGGTTTTATCATATACCTTTAATATGGAATGATAAATACGTAGTTTACATAATATTCAACATTTTAGGAGATAAAAATCCGTGCGATATCAAACACTCCTCGCCATTTGTGTCAATTTTTCATAACCGCTTCCCGTCGCCGATTGACATTCACAATGACGTCCTTTGTTTACCTGCAGAATTCTAAAACGCAGAAAGCAACATGCGTACCCATGAAGCTAACCAGTACGTGACGAACAAAGATCTAGGCTGAAATCGAGGTGTAAGGACAAAAGCGTGATGTCAATTTATTGTAATTTTTACTGAACAAGCACGCATTTAGCATACACAGGACTTCAGTAGAATGTAGTAATAAAAGCCGATATCACCGTCGAGCACGTGCTACTACGAGCAGACGTTTTCTCGCGCTGGCTTTGTGTACGAATGGAACGTTTGTGGATAGCAACGCGCGTGGAAACAAGAATCGAAGTAGTTTATATGGCACCGGGTCAGGGCGTGATACGTAAAAAATGCACGGATGCGATTTCCCCGATAGCTTTACATAGGCACGTGAATGTAGGTATATGATAAAATGTTATGGGAGCAAATCTTTTCAACAAAATGTCATGTGACAAGGATTCTCTTTGGGGTACCAGTCAACTCGCACTTTTTCCAACCCGCCCAGAACCAACTCGCCCGATTCCAACTCGCCCGATACCAACTCGCCCGATACCAACTCGCCCGATATTATTTTGCAATTTTATGAGTACCTGGTACGCTAGCTCTGCATGGCAGGGCTGTGTGTTTACCGTATACGGAGGCCGTATAAGGCCGGTAAACACACAGCCCTGCCATGCAGAGCTACTGGTACGCTTGCTGCGAATCCGTATCCTTTGCCACTCGGTTAGCTTGGTCATTGGAGTGGAAGAACATGTCAAGGAGTGGCAGGGCTCGTTTTCGCAGCAACTGGTACGCATAAAACGTTTTATTTATAAACAATATTTCTAACATAGAGAACTACAGGTGCGGCTTGAAATATGTGCCAACACGGAAAACTTTTTATTTGCGAATTTCACGTTTTGCAAATCGTTCGGCTTCTTTACGTATAGGGATAGTTACTGCGTACTGGCTCACTTCTTTAGGAACAGCAGGGCCGTCTTTCACGAGTTACTGGCCTGGCATGACAGAAAATAGCTGGCCTCGGGCCATCGGGTTGGCGTACATGGAATCTACAACACCCTATCTCAAAACAACGGGCGAGTTGGTATCGGGCGAGTTGGTTCCGGGCGGGTTGAAAAATGCGCGAGTTGACTGTAATTCTGATCTTTGACCTCGATTTCACCATAGACCCTCGAGAAAAACGTTTTTCTCGAGGGTCTATGATTTCACATAAGGTTTGAAAGATAACCTGAAAAACATATTTTAAAGATTTGAATATACACATATCAACATGGACTGGTTACAGTCAGTAAAATTACGGATGCGCTATTTTGCGGGCATGCGGGCTGCGGGTTGCGGGCTTCGGGTTGCGGGCATGAAAAAATGTGTGATTTTTGGTATCATTTTCGCTAGTAGATAGAATAAATGCTAAAATAGTATCTAGATATATTTGTTTATGGAATAAAAGCCGTGAACTTCTTGAATACAGCTTGAGCGGAGATACCCCTATTTGCATATTTATATTAGAATTTCGTTCAAATGGAAGTGATGAGGGCGCTGTTCTACTTGACCGTTAGTGTGATTTTTCCTGTTTTTTGGAGGGCAATTTCAGCCCATTTTTTCCCAACAAACGATGTCAGAGACGTTTCTATGGTCATATAAAGCAGTTAAGTTTGTGCCTATGAATTTTTATCAACTTCTACGGCTTACTTTTGGTGCTATGTGTGTATTGTCGATCTATGGCTCGCTAAACATAGGCCTACTTTTGAGCTGCCGCAACTACATGCACAGCTGATTCTTGTGAATATTTTTACATAGTTAGACAGTCTAATCATTATTTAAGCCCCCTAACTTAGTTTTATTCTTGTTCATGCCCTGCAAATCACTGCTTTGGCCTCGTGTAGGTCGTACACCGTCCCGCCATCAGAAGACAAGATGGCCGCTTATAGTGAGGAACGTGTTGCACTCCGCTGACGCCTTGCTCACGTTTACAAATTGTTTAGGCCCAAAGATTGCACAATATCACATATTTTACTGTTGTCAATCCAACTTATGTTATATTTATATTTGATGCTTGGGTTACAATTTCGCGGTAGTCCTCGTAGGCATTGGCTACCAATATTCCATTGGGTAACCGGAGAAGTCGGGCAGTTGCGAACTCGGCCAGCGCCTATGGTGCCGACCAACTCGGCCAGTGCAGTGGGACTCGGCCAGGAGAAGTCTGCCACTCGCAACAAAGCAATATGATTGCATACGCATTCTCTTCACAGTTGAATATGCCAAACAATTTTAACTTTTACTACCATAGTTTTTGTTATTTTGTCGGTTTAATACTACCGGGTACTACGAACATTCAGAAAACAACTCAAAGTCGAAGAGCTCCCACGTCCACCCTGCAAAACATGTACGGTCTGCCTCCTTGTTTCTGCAGATCGCGCGCGTACCGTATTAAAGTTCAGGCAAACATTATGCCATTTCTTCAGTAAAATTCATGGCTTGATGACTCTTAACTAAGTTGCTTCGCCATCTCCTATGACTTTTTAACGAACTTCAAGTGTAACTATGACGAAGACTGCAAAACTCGCTACCACGATCGCGATACACCGCCATCTTTAATTTTACCCATACGTGCGTTGAACTGTGATCTGTGAAGTTTGCAAACATTACGCTCATCTTATGAATGACATTTAGATCGCTTTCGTATATAACTTAAGTGAGACTTCAAAAAAAGAAACACTAATATGGAGCATATATTCTAATAGGGTGCATACTGTACTGGCCGACTTCTCTTGTATTCGGTCATTGTCAACTGTCAGTGTCTGTCTGTTTGGAGTCGATGCAGGATGTGGTGGTCGGACATTCCCACGCCTGATTTTACTGACCCCTCAGCCTTTCAAGATAATAATATCGTTGTAAGAGTGGATTTGAGTGACCGTGATTTGTCACAGTTTTCCTTTTCACTGGTAACGGGTAGTATATCACTGTTCAGTTACCATGTTTTCAACTCGTCAATGTTGACTGAAGTCCGATAGCATAAAGGCGAGTTTCAGTGCCATAGCGTTGTACGCTGTACACACGTACACTGGGCTGTACGATCGGCCTTGTACGGTAACACTAACAGCGCATACATGGCATCATGAAATCATGCCGCAAATATATGCGCACTGTCAGAAATTCACGAAACTTGTCACAAGCGTTGTTCAATAGCAAGTGGTTTGACACAACAAGTATTATTTTTGTTCAAGACCTGTATCAGTGTGTTTCGGGTCACAGTCTAAAAATAGCACACAGCTGAGAGGTATAAACCATCATTGCAACGTACGAATTCAGTTGTCAATTATCATTAGTATTTATTTCTATCATGCATAGATACGATGAAATTACTCTCAAAAGTGTACATTACCTCATAGCATGTTCAATTTCGCATTAAATAATCTTATTTGTGAGCTTTCGAGCCCATTTTCACGACCAAGTCGCTCGAACGACGTGTATTCCGACATATTGCTTGTTTACATTCAGAACGAGGCTCTGCAGCCTATTGAATTATGCAAATTTCTATACGTCCGCTCAAGCTGAATTAATGCCGTTATTTTAGCTTACATCTGGTAAAGCACCACCAACGTCAGAATAGTCCATTTCCCATCCAACATTCGCCGTTGCACAGCGCACTGCCGATCGAAGCTTTCGAAATGATATGACTGAACACGGATGAGTAATAATATGAACACAAGACAGATTTCACAACAACTCGCTATATTAACTTTTATGTAATGATTAGGACGGATAGTTTAAAAGTAAGTTTCGGATCGTTGACAGCACAGATGAACTGGGCGATGAACTTCAGTTCGTTGAAACTCGACACGCCTAATAATTTGTTACTTTTTCATAGAATGCCATGCCCTTCTCACACTTCAGATTAGTTCAACCGCCGATAAAAGCACAATTTTCAGAATCGTTTTCAATGCCGTTTAAAATTATTTTATTGTGGTGAACACGATAATAGTCCTAGGAAACTTTTCATAGTCACGCTGGATCAAATGCATATGGAGCGACTATCATGCTGCAGGTGCAAGTCATAGAATATGTTCATGATATTAGGAGATACACACTTATTGAGAGCTGCAGAACACAAACTCATCCAAAAATATTCCTATTAGATCGATTCCTGAAATAAGTCAACGCACCGACGTGTTTTTCCCGCTGAAATTCTCGCGTAAAATGTTAGCGGAATGTCGTTCTCTGTGGTCGTGACCTCGGTTGAACCGAAACGGCAAAGTAAGCTAAGTCCATTGTTGTACGTCTTTTTCTTTTTAAAGATTTCATGAAAAATACACGGCATTTAAATACACAACACTTCTACGCTTTTTGAAGTCAAATCTTTCCTTACACATTGCATTTAAGTAGGCATTGTTTAATTTTCTGTATGTGTTGCCCTAGAACCGAATTGTGAATAGATGCATTACAAAGAATTTACTTCCAATGGCCTGATACTAGAAATGTAACAATTTTCATTCCGCGATAAGTGGCGACATTTCCGAGGCGCGAATTTTTTTTGTCAGTCTGGTATTATTTCTCACTCACATCCATGGCAAGAAAGAAAAGTGATTTCAGATCCCAAATTATTTGTGATGGCCAGGCAGCTCGGAACAAATAAATTGGTCCTCGGAATCGCCGCTTTTAGTTTAGCAGATTTTGATTTTTTTTCAGAAACATGACGTATTTTCACCCACTTGGTATGGTCTGTTATAGCATCTTTAGTCCAAAAAATCAATTTTACAGCATATATGTTTTCAACAGCCTTCAAATGTACAGTATTATGTTAAAATACACAATATGGAATATGTTGTGTTTCATTAATTTTAACCATCTTGACCTGATGTTGAAATATGGACTTGGCAGGAAAAGGGATACTGTACGATAGACCTGATCATGATTATTGATAATAGACACCTTCTAAAGGTTTTATTTCTTATATACTAAATGCCATATTACATATATTAGAAATCTAGCCATAATTCTAAAAACCCGCAGCCCGCAACCCGCACTTTAGCAGATACCATAAAATTACCCTCTCAGTGCTGACACATCAACAGACGATGACCAACCGGTCACATGGAAATACTAGGCAAAATGTTTTTCAAACAATTTATTGTAACAGCGCCCCATAAGGGCTACTGTTATTTTATTGGTAAAACTGACACAAGCATACAAAATCTTCTTCATTGCAGTGTTGTCAAAGAATACAGTGGAGCCAATTTATTATAATGCTTTGGTGTTATTTCACCAAGATGAAGATATTGTCAGCCATATTCTATAAAAACACCTATGATAGTATTTGTGAACAAAATGACGTCTTACGTTATTTTTATGTGTAACACCATGAAACAAAGACAGGAACACATTGGAAACAATCTAGATATTGTTTGCCTAAGTTAATATGTTCTAATTCTTTTCATGAGGTGAGATATTCAAATGCGTGTATCTACTAGTAGGTACTAGTATATCACGATGGTTTAACTGTTGGGATTATTTCCCCATACCCTTTATAAGCAGAGCCTAATATTTAACAAGATGAACATGTGTATCTTAAGGCAGCTTATCTCTCCTCAGTCCCCCACTCTTGGGGGGGGGGGGCGATAGAATCCCCCCTAAGGATTCTCAGATTTTATCAAATGACACTCCTTACAAACTCACAAGGTGTTTTTAATGTTCAAATTTCCCCTTCTGACTTGCTATAATTTTGCAATTACCCCTCAAAGGGATTGGACAGAAATTACAGGTGGATCGCAATATTTTTACGCGTGTTGTGTACAAAATTTTGATATTTGGATTTATTTGATAATCAGCTTTTGATGATGTTGATTCACTATACATGGTAATGTATGAGAAAGCTATGTAATACTTTTTCAATACAAAACTATATCTCTTCATATATAGATATTTGATAATTGACATAAAAGTACTTAAGGTAGAACGCACCTTGGGGACAGACATTCGGACTCTCAAACTTTTACAGTTCTCTTCTAATATACCACATGTGGGGGTTCATTTTAAAGCTCTTGGTGAAAAAAAAACCTTTCACCGGCTTAGTTTATCGAAATTCGAAATTTTTATTTTTCTCCATAGAGGTAACACAGGGATGGCGGCCATTTTGAATTTCTAATATCGGTAAATCTGTGGTAATTTTTTCTCTAGTACCAAAATTTGCATGGTGACCCCCTATTTTTATTCTTGATTTTGAAAGAGAATGATTGAAAGATTCACTGAGGAAAGTTAGAGCAAAGTTTAAGTCATTCACTTTCGAGGTGCATATTACCTTAATTGGAGTAGGGTTGTTACAACTGGTATGTGGACATGAAAATTTGACTTTAGAATTTCACCAAAAATGCTCATCCACTATATATGGGAGTCTATGATAAAATTGTGAATATTTTTTTTTCATTGAAAAACTTGCTATATTTGTACATATACAGACATTGAATAATTAACATAATTGTACTTGATTAGAATATGATGTTTCACTGAAAATGTCCATCCAATATACATGGGAGTCTATGAGGAAACTATGAATACTTTTTTTTCAATTACAAAAATAGGTAATCTGTGTATTTATGTACTCTCGAATATTAATATTAATGTACTTGATTAGACTAGGGTGGTTACAAATGGATATGTGTGCAAGAAATTGGATTTTCGAATGTCACAAAAAAGTTGATTCACTATATATACAATGCAAGATCCGAGGTATATGAATATTCCGCATTGATTAAGGGTCATTAGCATAGAATTTTAATACCGAAACAATGCTCATTAATGTAATCTGCATATTTGAATATCATTATACCTCGCATCTTGCACTAATAGTCACTATATATCGGAGTCTATGAGAAAACTATGAATAATTTTTTTACAATGCTAGACTAAATTAATTTGTGCTTTTATAGATGTTTGTTAATTGATACAAATGTACTTGATTCAAATAGGGTATTTGACAGTTCAGATGTTGACAAGAGATATTGTAATTTCACCGTAAAGTATAATTTCACTTTCATGTTACTAGTAGTCCACAGGTATTGATTGATTGATTGATTGAATTTATTTGGCAATTAAGATAAAATATATAAAATGTACATTTCACATTACTGCCGAGGATAACACAAGAAAGCAATTGATGTTTATTTCCATTGTGGTCCTCGATGTTAAAAAATACAAAATGACGGATTTGATTTTGACAAGACGGCAATTGTTCTGCTTGATGTATTGGAATACATGGGGAAAATGTCATGACAATTATGTTTTAAAAGTGTAGCTAGATATATATCATCATTGAAATCAGAGAAACATTCTTGACATTAAGTGGTCTTTTACTCCTTTTTTGAATACACTGATTGACTCACATTGTCTTAGTGACAAAGGTAAACTATTCCAAATTACGGAACCTGTATAATTAAAGGAATTTATGCCACAACCTTTTACCCTTGGAATCTTGAAAGATGCAACACTATTTCTTGTATTGTAACAGCTTATGTATCTTTGTACTTGATTCTCTTGAATCGGGAGCATGGTCATTGCAGATATTATGCATATGATTAAGTTTAAGTTGGTTTACTCTCTGTTCAACAGGCAACATACCTACTTGACGGAATTCGCCCGGCCCGATGTGAGCTCTAGGCGGGACATTCAACAGAAATCTGATAACTTTATTTTGAGCCACTTGTAGCCGTGATTTAGATCGTTTTGTAAGTCCAGAGTACCATGCAGAACAAGCATAATCGAAGTGACATTGAATCAGCGCCGAGACAAGGAGCTTCTTTATATCAAGCTTAAAATCCCTTGCATTTCTGTAAAGAAATTTCACTTTTTTAGAACATTTACTGACAATATCATTTACGATGGAATTCACCCGACAGCGACTGATCTAATTTTACTCCTAAATATGCAACTTGCCGCTTTGACTCAATGTTAGTTCCACAACACTTGACCTGTAGTTCGTTTGAATTTTTCAACTTTCTTTTTGTTCCAAATAGAATTGACTCGGTTTTACCGAGATGCAAAGACAGCTTGTTGTCAACCAACCATTCCTGAATTGTCTCCATTTCAATACTCAACGCCTCCTGTATTTCATTTATGTCTTTGCCAGATACAAACAAAGCCGAATCATCGGCGTACAATAGAATCTTACACTTAACAGCTGCTGGCATATCATTTACATAAATTAAAAATAAAAGCGGTCCCAGTATTGACCTTGTGGCACACCACATGAAATACACTTTTCAGATGAGATGATTCCATTTACGTCAACCACTTGCTTGCGATCAGTTAAATAGGACTTAAACCAACTTACTGTGACACTGTCAAGACCCACTGCTCTGAGTTTATGTAATAAAACGTCATGATTTACAGTATCAAATGCTTTCTGTAGGTCAAGCATAACCATACCTGTATAATTGCCCTGATCACACTCACGCTTGATAACATCATAGAGATGAATCAAACAGGTGTCAGTTGAATAATTGGGACGAAATCCAGACTGCAGCTCATACAGCAAATTGTGTTCAACAAGGTAATCATTTAACTGATCAAAAACAAGCCGTTCCATGACCTTAGACATGATGTTAAGTACAGATACTGGTCTATAATTACCAACTTCAGTTTTACAATTTTTCTTAAACAGAGGAACTACTCTAGCCACTTTAAGGTCGTGGGGAAAACTACCCTTACATAAAGATAAATTAACAATATGACAAGTGTTAAGTGTTAAATAATTTGCCTGACAAAACTTGCAATATCTCTATAAATATGTAAGTAATATTAATTGTTCATTGCCCTCAGTGAGCTCAATTTACCATAAGACAAGCCTAAGAGTTGCCTAGTCAAGATGTTCATGTGACAGATAATTATACTTTTGTTCAGATTTACAGTTTAATGACTTCAGAGAATGAAATCATGCAGCGAATCATTTTCATCTCTCAAAATATTTCTGAACACTGAAACTGCTTTTTGACGGGACGGATACTTATGAAAATTAAGTGACCCCCCTCTGAGCTGTTTGAAAAATACATGACCCCCTTTGCAGTTTTCAAATATAAGGTGACCCCCCCCCCCTGGATTTTGCCGACCCGTCCCCGGCCGTAATAACTGAATGCTCCCTAAGATTGTTCTCTGATAATTTTTGTTTTTACCTGTTTTAATACATTGATACTTTTACATGTGAAACTTTTGTATGCATGTCTTACACGTACACCATTCTTTGCATTCATGAGGTCTTACATTTGCATGGTCAACATTTGTATCTTAAGACTGCCCTCATTTTGAATGGTGTATGACACTTGTGCAATGGTATGATCTGATACTATATTTGATCAATATATGTCCAATAGAATCTATTTTAGGTAAATTTTCACCATGCTGTTTGTGTTGATACAATCAGATATTTGAGCTGCTGTGTTCATGCGATTTTTGAGTGGGTTAACACATGCCCTTTAAAAATAAAACTATGTGAATATTTGACCACACTTTTTTACACTCATGTTGTCTGACATCTGAATGGATCAGCATATGGCTTTTAAGATGGCCCTTGTGTGTGATTGTTTTACCACACTCTGAATATGTCTGACAACAGAATGGATCAACATATGGTTGAGTACACCGTCCTTCCTTTTAAATATTTTACAACAATCTCTGTATTTACGGAGTCTGATCTCTGACTCGATCAGCATATGACTTTTAAGATTGCCCTTGTTTGTGAATGTTTGACCACTCTTTATATATAACGCTAGCTGGTACCAGTACGGGTCAACATATGCATTCCAGGTCAATGATTCTGTGTGAAAGTTTTACCACACTCTGTACATTCATATGGTCTGACACCCGAATGGAATAATGTATGGTTGAATACATTTTCTTTCTTTTTTACATGTTTTACCTCACTCCCTGCATTTAGGGATTCTGATCTTTGAATGGGTCTGCATGTGCCTTCTAAGACTGCCCTTCTTTATGAACGTTTGACCACACTCTTCACATTTATGCTGTCAGACACCAGAATGGACCAACATATGCTTTTTAAGACTACTCTTAAGTGTGAATGTTTTACCACAATCTTTACATTCATGTGGTCTGACACTAGAATGGATTAACATATGGTTGAGTACCTCATCCTTCCTTTTAAATGTTTTACCACACTCTCCACATTTATGAGGTCTGATCTCTGAATGAGTCAGCAAGTGCCTTTTAAGATTGTACTTATCTGTGAATGTTTTACCACACTCTGCACATTCATGTGGTCTGACACCAGAATGGCTCAACATATGTATTTTAAGACTGCCCCTTTCTGTGAATGTTTGACCACACTTTGTACATTCATGCTGTCTGATATCAGCATGGGTTAACATATGGATTTTAAGATTGCCCTTCTGTGTGAATGTTTTACCACACTCTGCACATTCATGTGGTCTGACACCAGAATGAATTAACATATGACTATTAAGGTTAAACTTTTGTGTGAATGTTTGACCACACTCTGTACATTCATGCTTTCTCGTACCAGTATGGGTCAACATGTGCCTTATAAGACAGCCCTTCCATGTGAATGTTTTACCACACTCTGTACATTCATGTGGTCTGACACCAGAATGGATCACCATATGGTTGAGTACATGGGCCTTCCTTTTGAATGATTTACCACACTCTCTACATTGATGGGGTCTCATCTCTGAATGGCTCAGCATATGACTTTTGAGACCGCTCTTGTCTGTGAATGTTTTACCACACTCCTGTCTGATATTTGAGTTGGTCAACACATGTGTCTCACGATTGTCATTCTGAATTAATGTTTCACTGCACTCACTGTGTTGGAATGGTGTGAGATCAGGATGGTTCACTGCAAGCCCCTTGTTGTGTTTGTAGGTCTCAACACTTTTTTCACATTCAATTTCTTGTGCCCCAGAGTTGTTCAAGCAATGCGCTCCATCATTGCTGTTTCTCACATAATTTTCACCACACTCAGTGCTGATTTCACCATCATAGCTGTCCCCATTATGAGAATGGCACTGCATCAAATGGAAGGAATCTTTGTGTAATGTAGATTGGTGTTCAATATGATTGCCCTCATGCCATGGATTCAGGTCTTCATTGCTGTTCTCTCGGTTGGACATGGAACCGTATTCCAATGTTATACAGCAGTTTTGCATAATGCTCTGTACAATTATTGATGCATCTGTTAGTAGAAAGATGAATATAAAACAGTTCAGTAGCGTATGGTAGTAAGAACAAGGCTCCATAAAGCACTCTTGGGACAGAGAGAGATAGGCTTTTGATGTTACTGATGACTTAATGTAATATTGTACAAAACTTGAACATTTTCATGGATTTTATTGGATTAGTTAAGGACACAGCTGCTTAGCCATCATAGCAAACTGTTACCCAAAAATTATACGTCTATGGTCACAAAAATAGTTACTGAACACAACAAAGGCAGCACAGCACAGCAAGCCACAGAATATGAACAAAGTACACGTACAAAGTCATAAAAGCCATACATAGCTCCACAGTACAATAAACAATTTACATGTTGACATGAAAGCAAGGCTATTGAAACCATGGGTGATCACAGAGACTGATATAAAGTAAAACTGTCCAAAAGACATGAAGATGTCTGACAATCAGTTTGGCATTGCACACCTACCTGACTGACCACTCAAAGCTGTTTCTAAACAGCCAGATCCACAAACACACACACCTACAGTTATATATAGTAAAACAGTAAAAAATTGGCCCATAATTGAGAACTACAATACTTGTTAAAAGGCAGAAGATAAAAACTGCAATATTTAAAACAAATACAGTAAAATACGAACTGACCAGCGGGAAATAAAACACTTGCAAATTGCAGAGACTAAAAAGTGTGTGTGTGTTTTTAGTCTCTGCGATTTGCAAGTGTTTTATTTCCTGCTGGTCGGTAAGTATTTTATTGTATTTGTTTTGAACTATTACAGTTTTTATCTTCTGCCTTGTAACAAGTATTGTATTTCCTGCTGGTCAGCCAATTTTTTACTGTATTCATTTACACTTGCTGCAGTTTTATCTCTCTTTTGAGGTAGTTTGTAATATTCACACACACACACCGACACACACAGACACATATATGTTATTTTCACACAGACACAGACACACACAGACACATATATATATATATATATATATATATATATATATATGTATATATATATATATATATATATATATATATATAAATATATATATATATATTTGCATAGCAAAACCTTACCTTTCATTGATAACGTATTGTCTTGATATTGTTGACACATCTTTTCAGTCAGTGTCTCTAATGGTTTCACAAGCTCATGCATTTTGTTGAAACATTTTAGAGATTTGAAGATTGCACAACACTCTGAAAGAAATACAAAATGTTTCCATATTACGGTTAAAAAGCCATAGATTAACATTAACAGCCAATCTATGATTCTCCTCAACTGAAACAAGAAAAACAGTCAGATAAAGTCACATTCACTGAAAATATAAGCACCATAACTATGTGCTCCAGCTAAACTGAGTTTCAAAAAAACCTGCTGGAATTTTCAGTTACGTAAATGTTAACAATATCATTGCACTTTGGGCACACCTCTTCTTCACTTCCCTGTAAACATTAAAACTTTTTAACATAGTTCTGTAACTTATTCTATGACTAACCAATACGAAAATACTGCACTATTTGATAAAACTCTAAAGTCACAGTGACACTGTCCTGTTCTTAAATGGATGTCTCATTGCTTTTGAATCACTGTATCATGTAAGGGCAAGACTGGAGATTAGTGGACACAAAACAATTATGTTTGAATATTGCTAGTAACTTATGAAGTCCACTCATCCAATCCCTTTCAGGTGGTGCATCATGTCTGTGTCAATGTAGCTATGCGTGCCAGTGCTGTGGCCTCAATAGCTGCAGTGATGTAGCACCGTCCGCCCAAAATACCAAGGCAAAACCTCGAGGTAAAGTATGGCCTAACATGGTTAGAGTCCTGAAAAGCCTAGTCTAGGGTCTCTCCGTCGTCTTTTGGCCTTCAGCATGCAGAGCCAGTGTAGCTCTGCCACTCCCTCACTCACTGTTTGTTTTTGCGGAACAGTCAGGGAGTGGCAGGGTTATGAAGAAGTCAATGTAGACCACCCACCTTGGGGCATAGTGGGGGATTTGGAAATTTGTCTTACGAAATTTGTCAAATGCCCCACCCGTGGGGCAAGAAAATCTGGAAAGTCCCCACCTAAACCAAATAAATCCCCTTCAGTTTCCCGCCCAATGGATGGGGCATTCATAACTGCGCTTGTCCTTCACAGTGACTATGGGGTCAATATGAGGCAACTGTCCACCCTCGGGCTTAGTTTCATGTAGCTGTGATATCGCAGCGGTACTTGTATATCGAACGCGCTCGGGTCTAGTGTCGTCGCAACAGTTTCTGTTGAACCGTGGCGATGACCCTTGACCCGAGCGCGTTAGATATAGACGTCACAACAGCACAAGTACCGCTGCGATATCACAGCTAAGTTTCACGGCAAACACGGTCTAGCCCCACCCCCAACATTTGCCCCGTATCCCCGAGGTGGCATCCATCGGTGATTAATTTACATTGACTGCTGCGCTGCATTACGGATCCGAAGGAGTATGTGTTTATACGCCGCGTCCATTTTGTAGTGTTCTGAGGTACACAGCAAACAAAACCTTTTGACGGTGACCCTGAAACAAAATCTTTTAGGGGTGGACCAATTGATATCCTGGGGGGGGGGGGCCTGGAAGATTTTTGAAAAAAAAATTCCCAGCAGATACAAGGGAAAAAAAATTCTGCCTTAGATGACTTAATGAAAAAAAAAACTGGCAAGCTAATGTGGAAGAAAAAAAAATCTATCACAGTATCAGCAAGAACCTTTTGGGATGTCATCATTCAGTTTCATTTTTCGGCGCGCCCTTCGGGCGCGTATCTTTAATAATATGAGGTTATTAATTATGAAAATAGCGCAAAGGATGCACCAGGACATCCGCGCAGCGTATCGCTAGTGCATCCTTTGAGGTATTTTTTGATAACCTTATTATTATACATCTTACATTCTTGACTGTGGCATCAAATTGTCAGAGTAGTGACCGTTTTAGTGCAATGTCAACACTTTTTCTTCCGATTTATGGTGCGAATGTATATTGCTATCTCAGACATGATATCAAACACCTTCAAGGTCAAGATTTGGATCAGGTTGTAATGGGTGCAATTCATAGTCTTCTTCGGCGGGGGGGGGGGGGGGGGGGGGGGGGTTCACCGTGTTTTTGACTTTGGTGATAGGAGGGTACCATGTTTTTTGAAATGCCGAATGGGGGGGGGGGGGGTGTCAGTGTGTTTTTGAATTTCAACATGGCTCTTACTTACATAAAATGCATTGTGCCAGCAACAAATTTCATTATTCAGTTGCATTTTGGCGCACCCTTCGAGCATGTATTTAACTTTAATGATAATAAGACATATTTTTCAGAGCCTCGTCATAGTGCAAAACTTTAATATATCAGACATACTTATATCTGAGATATCTGTATGTTTAAAAATTTTCGGCGCGCCCTTCGGGCGCATTTCTTTAAATATCAAACAATATATGCCCTTCAGCTGCATGACTTCCATATATCAGATATATATATATATATATATATATATATATATACAGTGTTTCCGCTGCCCGCTCGCCAAATCGCAAATGCGAGAAAAAAGTAGCGTTTGGCGAGAAGATTTTGGCAAAAGTTAGCCAAACTTGCGAATCGAAAATTGCACTATGACGTCATCACTTTGTCCGCGCGCACATGTCCTGCATTCAACTTGAGATGTAATGCTTTATCTCTGTGCATCCCCGACCTTATGCGTCAGGAGATCCTATTTGTAACACATACAGTATGAATAAAATTGTAACGAAACAACTCACAAATCAATAACCGCATGTATATCATGACTAGTTGAAAATGTTGCGAAGTTTTGGGTTTGACTATGCGCAATGTGTGCCTACAGATAACTCCGTGCAGTGACAGCCATGTCATCGTCAACACTGAATTGAATTGAAGGATCGTAGTGACGGTGAAACTAAGCAAAACGGCAAACTTTCCTTTTTGACTTTGGCTGCTCCACCAATATGGGAGGAACCACCCCTACAACACACATTCTAAGCGCAAGTAAAGCTATGAAATGGAAAGAAAAATTATGATCAATGTAGGAAAGTCGATCGTGAATTTGGAAAGGAAGGTAGCGGCATGCATGGTCAAAAGCATACGCATGACATTTTTTTAGAACGTAGAGCGAGTAAGGCACTCCTGAATAGCGAAAATGTTCGTGGTGTATTGCTGCCAACAAGAAAATACCTTTACTGGCGTTAGAAACTTGTGTGAATTGGCTTCCTTAAATATAAATTCGCGACAATTTTCAGTGTATCACGGACCGTGGTGTATTGTGACGTGACATCGTATACAGACTTTCAGAGAAGCGCTCGCTCGTCCGCCGAGTCGGCCTAGTTCCGCGTTCACATCGTGCAAATAAATACGCAAGTCTTGTCGCGATATTTGAGCATTTAACTTGATCGTCAGTGAAACAAAAAGATGTTTCTCCATATCAAAAGGGTATATATTTGATATTTTACGGTTCTGTTCTAGACGTGAACATTTGGATTTATGATCCGTGATTTCCGCGATCCATGGCATGATTGAAGCTGGCTGTGAATACACACTGACGTCTTTGATGATGACCCCTGACCCAAGCGCCATTGATATGCTGTGCGCTGTCCGAGCTTCGCTTGCTAAACTTCAAGCGTAAAGCAAATGTATTGGAAGTCTAAAAAATGCACATATTTCTCAAGTCTGAGGGTATTTTACTTTTAAACTGCTACGAGAATGGATATCTGATTCGTTTGAAAAAACTAGTATGCTGAACCAGGTTTCGTGCCGTTGTCTGTAGCACGCATGAGAAAGAAATGACGTCATTTGTGATCAGTGGTATCGGCTTGGCTAATTGAATATCTGGTTTGGCGAATAATTTTTTAGGGCTTCTAGCCAAATTTGCTACAAGATTTTGGAACCCAGGGGAAACACTGTATATATATATATATATATATATATATATATATATATTATATATTATATATATATATATATATATTATATATATATATATATCAGAGATATCTGGATGTTTAATATTTTTTGGCAAATTAATATATCAGAGATATATGTCAGAAATATCTTGATGTCTGTAAATTGAAAGTCTGTTTTGCAAAGTGTACTAATCATTATGAAATCTGCAGTTCATATGAAAAGCATGACAAGTTCCTGATACTTTTCTGTTTCCTCTATGAGAATTCAGTATTAGAAAGCAACATGCACTAATATTTCACAATCACATTTTTCTTACAACAGTTCTGGACATCTGGTTGTGCATAAAAAGAGTGGTGTACATTCACAGCTCGTTCAAAATACTGTATTCAAACTTTAGAATTGACACTTTTAAGTTCCTATCTTACAACTGACATGACAACAATTTCATTAAAACACTGAATGACTGAATGTTTAAAATATACTCCAAAAATTATATATATATATATATATATATATATATATATATATATATATATATATATATATATATATATATATATATATATATATATACTGAATTATTCAATATATTCCACTTTTTGTTTTACCTTTGTCGTGCGCAGGGGGGGTCACCCTGTTTTCGAAAGTTGGAATGGGGGGGGGGGGATCAGCCACTTTTTGACGTCGGCAAAAAATAATCCACCGTCCCCTCAGGGCAAAGAAACTCACCAGTCCCTTATGTACAAGTCGTTGATGTATGTTAAACAGATTGATTTTGCAACATAGCTACATTAAAAAAAATTCTTTGAAGGAAGAATGCAAAAAAAAAATTGCCAGGATTCACAAGGAAAAAAAATCCAGTGGAACATGTGAAAAAAAAAATAATGCCCCCCCCCCCAAAAAAAATCTTCCAGCCCCCCCCCCCCGGATATCAAATGGTCAAACCCTTATTGGGGTCAGAGCATAGACAGTAGAGGGTCTATGGTCAGAGGCGCCGTCCACTGTGTATCGACCACGAGCGACTGTGTACTATACCGTATATACGGGTGTTTCCCCTCCGCTTTACATGGATCATACCTTGACAGGCTTGTGGAACGCCACAGTTGTTGTTGAATGCACTTCCAGTGCCACCGCCGCCATTGCAGTTCGATCTTTCACAGGGCTCCATATCCGAAAGAGGACAGTCCTTGTTCATTATTTCCGCCGATTTTATCTTTAGAGTACGAATGTAGCTGTAAAAATCACAAGGACGTACAATTCAAATCTGAGATTCCGTAAAAACCACAGTCATTCCAGAAAAACCGCGGCTCCAGCTGTGTCGAGTACGAGAAATATTCGATTCACTAGTTCTGACTCACTACGCTTTACATATTACTTTTGACCTTTCAACTGAACTTTGAAACATCCGTTGGGGGCGCTTTGGATAAAGGCAATTAGAAATACATGGGGCCAGTGGGGGATGGGCTAGCTCTGCGTAGCAGGGCTGTGTGTTACCGGCGTTATACGGCCTCCCACCACACGGCCGTATAACGCCGGTAACACACAGCCCTGCCATCTAGAGCAATAGCGATTGAGATTTTAATTTTTAATCAATTCTCAAAACCTTAAAAAAATTTCAAAAAAATTTCAAATCCTCCTCTATTTAATCAAAATTGTTCAAGAACCCCGCATAATTATAATCAGGCTGCGTTGAATTTCAACATCATTTTTAGAAAAAATCGTCATACATCTAAAGATGCATTTAGTATGTAGGGACTTTCAAAAGTGTTTGCAATAAAATTAGCAATTCTCTCAAATTGTCATGCACAAAAAACAGTGATCTTTCACAGGCTGTTCACAGTCCATATCAATAATATCTCATTTGTATGACCTTTCACAGAATGTTTTTAATCTTTAATGCCATTTCCCACTAAACTTTATCATATGTAATTATTCCTTTGAAGCACGTAGTTTTAAGACAAAAAGAGTAAAAGAGTACCAACAACTTCAAGTAATATTTTTGAAAATAAAGTTCTAAGCCGTATTAAATGGTTATATTTCATTGGTAGCTCTTATTTCAGTCGTCGTATTCCTGTCCCTTTTTTAACCGGTGAACTTGGATATTGAGCATTTGTGTTCACCTAAACAATTCATTTACAAATTTGACTCCTCGCCAGGTTTTCTGAGTATGATCCTGTCAAAATTCCGGTCCTCTTTATTGTAGATGAACGCTCCCTAACTAAGTTTCCAGTGCTTGTGTGCCCTACATCGAACCAATGCGATGTGGGAATGGAGTTTGACGATATCGTTTTCTACACCCTGTACTGAGAATCAGTTATTATACGTAATATGACTTTGACATTTAGGCCAAAGTAATTAAATTCTTTGTTTTGCGCCCCCACCCGCGTAGGTTTTTAAGGTTTCATGAAAAACACACACAATGTATTTGAATAGGAAATTTTAGGACATGACCGCTTAGCTTTTCTGAACTAAAATTTTGTTACAATTTTTTTATTTGCTGCAATCAAATTACATTGTGTTAATTTTCTTGTGTGTGTTTTTCAGCCGCTTAGACGCGTACCTTTTCCCATTTTGAGTGGACGTAAAACAAAAAATTTAATTACTTTGGCCTTACCAGTTGCATTGTTTTCAAGTAAAATTTGAGACAAAATGTTGAACTTAAATAGACATATATCTATTAATACAGTGTTACCGCTTTATAATGAGATTTATTTGTTTATTGATTTCAATCTCTTTTGTAGACTTGACAAATATTCTCAGGTTTATTCTGACACTGGTAGCATTGCATATATAACACAGTGCAGTCGGGTAGTGCAGCAGCAGAATACAAGTACATATTCATGATCGGTCACTCTGTTCTCACTCTGTCACTCTGTTCTCGACGTCATATCTCATAAATAATTAATACAACCCAAGTCTTGTTAGGGGTGGACCATTTGATATCCTGGGGGGGGGGGGGCTTGGAAGATTGGTGGAGAGCCATTATTTTTTCCCAACCTGCTTCACCATGAATTATTTTTTTCTACAGGGCATATGCTGGCAACTTTTTTTTTCACTTTCCTTCTTCGAGATATATATTTTTTTTACCAAATTTCGGTGCAATGTTTGTTTGCTTGGTTTTTCACACCCAGTAACAAGATGCTGTTCTACCGCACACAGACTATATTCAAGAAACTAAATAAAGATATGTAAATACATGTACATTTTTGATTCACTTTACAAAAATATCAGTTTATAGATCTTATTTATACCATGGGTAACACACTGAAAATACAAATCAAACAACCTGATTACTGAGTTCTACATTAAGCATTAACAAACTTACAGTGAAAACTTTTCTGAGAACATCACTGGTGTCATCAGAAGAGATGATTGCAAAAGAAATATTGAATGACATTGTTGACACTATAGTTGAAAAGGAACAATGATTGTGTGACTTCATACAAAATACTGATGATTGAACTTTTCCATATGACATATTGCTCCCTGGCTGACCAGATGTCTGCTGAACTCAATCAGTATGAGAACTTGTATGTACTATTACCAATTCAAACCAAAAGAGCACAGTGTCCTTGAGACTTTATTAAAGTTTTGGTGTTTTGCTTTATTTTTTGACAAATATTTATTGGTTTTGTTCCAGACGAGTTCTTGTTTTGAAAGCTGAAAGCTACAGTGATAGTAGCTGTAACTTTTGACAATTTTTCAGTGTTTTTGTTTGTGTATTTATTTCAGTTCCCCGTTTGATAAATTCTAAGTTATTGTTCCTCAAGCTTGAAATGGTTTATGCTTTATAAAACTCCAGAGCTACTGCTTGATTTTATTGATGCTGCAGTGTGCATCGAACAATTGCCAGATTTTTTTTCCGAGTCGCAATGGTCCATAATTGTTTTTTCCATCAGCCACTTAAAGCCAGATTTTTTTTCGAGCAACTCCACCTGGCATCTTTTTTCCCCCAAATCTTCCAAGCCCCCCCCCAGATATCAAATGGTCCACCCCTAACAGAGAAGAGAAAAGTCCCTTGTTTCAATGTATACTTTTGCTTACGATTCCCCTACGTCGTATTTGCGAAAGACTATACCAAAGAGAGACAGAACAGGTACAAGGGACTGTCGATAATCTACTTTAGAGGGGAAAAATACTGCCTTTTCAAATCATTTTGTTTATTGTTGTTTATGTGAGGAGTTATTTAAGTTGTTCTGCCTACTGAAACATGTTGAATTTATCAATCAGAACTGTACCTTGTGTTTACACATAATATGTTAATATGCTGATGACATAATTACTGGTGTATATCATAATCGTGTCATTGGGGCATCTTTCCTCATGTCTACAAGCAAGGAGGGAGTCTGACAGTTTAGCATTTTCGGTGACCAAGAGATGGTGATTTTCTCCCCTACGACCCATTAAAGTTTGCATGTCCACTCTGCTTGAAGTTAAAATATGTTTGAAATAAGTGAAGATTAGGCAAATAAAATTAGATTTAAATCTCTTATGATCCACCTGCATCAATTTGAGACAAGCCTGTCACATTTTTCCTCCTTTGCCTTGGACAAATCCTCACCACAGTACAGTGTTCACAAACAGTCAACAAACAACCTTCTAAATGATGCACAATATCATACAAGTAAAAATGATAGACTGTGTTGAGTTGCCTTCCCTTTGTACACATGATATGCCGAAAAATTTTACGAGTGGGCGGGCGCGGGCAGTGTAAGAATCAAAGAAGCAGTACCTGTTGCAGTGTCTGATATGGATTTATTTTGACAAAAAGGAACCTGCTTAAGTTGTGCCAAATATCAAGGACCGGAAACAAATTATTTTATTGGCCTTGTGGATACAAACGTTTGGATGTATGAATTACATGGTCTTCTTATGGACCTATAGCTTTTACTCTATTCAAAACTTGATGATTCCCAAGGTCACTAGTTGTTAGTGTGAAATGTCATCTGTATTGACTATTCTCCTATGTTGCCATTTTTGCCCCGGAACACACAAGGACAATTGCACAGTGAAATGACATAAAAAGCTGGATAACCTGATCCCCCCAAAAAACAAACAAACAAAAAAGCAGGCCACGGCCTTGCACGTTTTGACTTCTGGTACCACTCACACAACAATATACACACCGACATCAGTTACTGATAGCAAAACAGTTCACTGAACAAACTGTGATATAATTAATATTCCAGAAATGAGGTCAGATAAAAATCTGAAAGGAAACATTGCAGCAGCAGAAATAAATACACCTTTAAAATATTGGTTAAAAATTAGCTACAGGAGTTTAGAGCCTGGTACCATGAAATTATTTAAACAAATTTCAAAACAGACTCACACCGAAATCCTACAGAGCACATTTCAGAATAGCATAACAACATCCTTCCAATTCAGCCAGCATTAGTTGCTGATGATATGGGTGAACAACTTTTATGATCGTCTGACCTGTTGTGCAGCGGCAGAGACTTTTCGTTGACGACAAATTAAACTGCTGCATAGTAAATCGAACACGCGTATGCCGTGACAGCATAACCCTTTTAAGTCCATTCAACTAACGAGATAAAACCTATCCATTCACTCTAAAATGTGTGTTTGCCCCGGGGGACAATATCCTTGCCCGATAAACAAGCCTAAAGGATAAATTTAATCCGCTGAATAGATAGACTTTCAATCTAAAGATCATACAATGCATATCTATACATATCTATTTTCCCCTTTATCAAAATCTCTCTCTCTCTCTCTCTCTCTCTCTCTCTCTCTCTCTCTCTCTCTCTCTCTCTCTCTCTCTCTCTCTCTCTCTCTCTCTCTCTCTCTCTCTCTCTCTCATGTACAAACACATGTACACACATTGTAGCTAGACACACAACCTCTCTGACGATTATTGAATGAACGCAACACACGAAACATTTTTAATTGCTCGCAAATGATGTAGCAAGCTAATTTGCAAACATTTTATTATTGTTGCTTGAGAATTAAGACCATAATGTTGAAAGGAAAGGCATAAAAAAGATTGCCACGCTGAAATCAATTCAGAACGCCACGCTGGAATCCCGCATTATTAATTAGTAACGGCATAGGAATTTCAAAGCATGGGCATTTGTATGTTGGATTTTAACAGTTTTTCTTCTTATCGTAGTCTTTGTAACTCTTGTTGTAAGTGTTCCCAGCAAAGCACTTCGCGGCAGCGGAATCACACTTGCAGATGGCGTGCTTGCATTCTCTTAGAGGGTGAAAACCGTAACTCCAACTAGGCACTGTGTCGTTGACAAAGAGAAAAAACGTTAGAGGTTGAACATTTGAGTCGGGTCGCAATCGTTTAACGCAATTTTTAACTTTTTTGATAATTTAAGGACGGAAAACATAATATTCGAGTTTGAGAAGAAAAATAAACGCAACACAGGAAGGGTTACTCGTAAATGGGGTGCCGTCAGTGAATTTATTATTGAACAAATTTTTGTGTACAAAATTCTTGATTCATTCACCTTTTGGACTGAAAAAGACACCGATATTTAAAAGGATAAAACCAACATTGTTTTCAATCAAACTTAAAGTAAAATAGTGTTTATTACTTTCACCAGAAACATTTCAGATCGTGTCGACCATGATTTTATTTTAAACGAGTTGGTAATAACCATATTTTATAGATATAACAACACAAATTACTTCAAGTACAAAGTGATGATATAATAATATCTATTACTTAAGTTTCATGCATCCTGCAATCTTCAGAGAGAACTAAAATGTCGTCAGCACGTAGACCAACACTCTCTTTTATATGGTTGGGACTTTTCACAGGTGGCGTTGAAATTTGATAATAACATTTGTTTTGGTGGCGAAATTTTGAAACCAAATCAGAGCGTTTGTTTAACAGCGTATATTTGTCAGCATTGATAATGCGCAGTTTTTTCTGATATACAAAGATTACATCGCTGGCTTATGTTAGAGTAACTCTATGCTTTTATGAATAGTTGACTATGACACGTTAACGACTTGGTCAATCCCAGGGATCGAGTTTGTTCTTGTCTGTACGAACATTATGAGGGTGTCATAGCCTTTTGATTTCCATTGAAATTGTAATCTAGTAAGTAAATTTCCTGGCAAGACAATCTGACCATGCCTTTAAGATACCAAATAAATTTTGATAGTTCAGTGCTGTTCTCATACTATTTGTTACGGAAAAATTGCATGTGATTATTAGCGAAGCCCGTCTTAAAGGTGTTATCAATGAGGCCGATGTAAACCTTCTCCTTGTTGACTCCCGTTGACGCTTTGGCCTTGTGAACGACACCTTTGACCTGACAGTCACCAAGATATCCACCAAGATACGATAAAAAAGATGTCAAACAAATGATTTAAAGTTATAGAATTGTGTTCTAATGCGTCAAAAGAAATCGAATCATTAGATTATTTACCCGTCGCACATATGTTCTGACCCTATCACTAACCCTTTTAAAAAGTGTTGGATGCAGGAATCTTTAGTGTCCGAATCTCAAATGGTCTGAGGGTTGGTATTTCTAAGTCCTCACACAAGGAAAGGACCGGAGTAACATATGTTTACTTACAGCAAGCAACACACACGGCATTGTATGAAGCAACGTAGGGATACCATGACGGACATCCTGATTCTTTGATGGCATCGCCGTAGCAGTTGTCGTGCACCTCACAGCAACTTTAGAAGTATCGAAAACAAAAACGTCAAGGTGACTTTCTTTTGCTTTGCCTTCTGACTTTCTGATAATGTTATAAACACAATATGAACTAATTTGGGAGAACAGAATATTGAAGTAATGTTGGTTTAATCAGCAAATTTGAGCTCATCTAGTACTTTTTTGCAATTCACTTGTGTTTTGGTAATTTCTAATATTGCAATTTTCAGCTATAATTCACCTAACACTTCTGTTGAATTTGAGCAATTACAAGATCCTATTCTCCGAAAGGAGTTCCAATCGTGTTTATATTTCAAAATGGCAAAACTGCTACGAAACAAAGAACATCTTTCGAAAATCGCTTTACTTTGGTATAATGATAAAAAGTGAACAGACTGTCAATTACCCTGCACAGGACGTAAGGCATGCGACTGATAATGTAATTTAAGAAACAAGTTGCCATATAATCTTAAACCCGTGTCCATCATTTAAATCATTTAAATTTTTATTACGTGGAAAACAGTATAAGAGCATTTGAGTTTGCATGGTGTGTTTTCTTTTGTCGTCATAAACCACCAAGCCGAACCTATTTGCGGCACAGTTGCGTGGTATTCAGTACTACGACCCTCAAAACTAAAAGGTTTTTACTTTAACCCAAAATAGCAAGGAAACAATTAACGATTCATTATGAAAGCTACTGACATTTGAAATACAAAATGGCCACGATAAATTATCTATCGAGAAAAATTGAATTTTAAAAAGCAAAAAACAGTGACAACTTCATTCGCTCAACACGCTTCCGAGAGAGTTCACACAAGTAGCAGGCCAATACAAAGAGCAGTGTAGCGATTTGGGAATCCAAATATCTGTCAGCTCTCCGTACATGAAATTTCAGGAACTCTCTGGATACGACAATGAACTTCTTGATCGCGGAAGAGTGCAGGGTTTTCACATCAGTACAGACAAGCCTAGTTCTCCAAATGTAACTTGCACGGTTAAGACTTTTTGTACGCTTACCTGTCTACAGCATCCACTGCCTTGCCACCTCCACCAAAGCCGCAGTAACAGCCATAGCCATTGTAATCCAATGGGTTTCTTCCTGTTGCACAGAATATCATAGCTCCAAACTGCATGACGTTTGCCGTACCAACCGTTCCTTCACTTGATCCAGCTTTCAAAATCGAACAAATATTAATAAAAATATTAATGGCATAGTTCACGCTACCATATCTTATATGTTGGTATCCTGATTATCATTAATATATTTGATGTAAATCCTGTATTTTTTCTATGACCAACAAAGTCAAGTGCAAAAATATTGACTCATTTACTCTTGGGAGAAGAATTATGTAATGTCTTCGACTATTTAAGCATCGACAGCCTGATGTGAAGGGATTTATGATAGATCGATATATTTCGTTTATTAAAAACTAATGGCCTCTAACCAAGATGTACAAACTTCAATAGAAAGCAGTACAGATCGCTAGTTAACAAATAATCTGTTTCAAAAAGAACGCATACACATACATATACAAAAAAATCCATATGGATATCTCCAGCAATCTCTTTCCTGCGTTTTGTTTAAGGACTTTATGAAGTGACTGCCTATATAATTGCACAACACGGTCCATTAAAGATGACTCTGTGATCGCATTACAAGTATTACCCAAATTTATCTTATTGTACATGTATACGCACAAACCAAGGACCCCCACCTTACACACACACATATGGTTAGGTCAAACTTCGTAACGTGGCCCTGTGTCAAAAAAGAACAGGTTTTCCTGAAGTTTTGGTGATACGCATGCAGCCCCCCCCGGACGGATTTTCGAGCATGTACTTTTTTAAACGAAGCTCAGCACAACTACCACACTGACAATAGTCCATCGTTTTGGCAAATAATTATTGTATGCTCATTAATTAGGTACTATGTGTGAGAAACTTTGGAGTTTCAAACCTTATGCATACCTGGTTCCGGACTGTCTTCTTCAGCGAAGGAGCGCGCTATGAGAAAACACACACAAAACAGGAAACCCAGTGCACGGTATCTTGTAATCATGTGAAGCGTCATCTTTACAAAAGGAAACTGGTTGGGATTCCCCGAAGACTTCGTTCACAACAGTCCGGCAACTTTGACGAAATGTTAGGTTCTGCGCTGGTTGCTTCAATTCAATTTTATAAAGGTCGCCCTTACTGTAAATTATTATACATCTACCATCGAGAACAATAGAATTTTGCGTGTACCAAAAAAGCCGTACGGAACGCCCGTAACACGTACGGTTTCAAGGCGCCCCATCCCCTGCGGCTGTATCTGCACGTTCACTGTTGAACGGTTTCAAGGGACTTGTTGGACGAGTGCCAGAACAAGTCTCGCGCGCGCTCTGTACACACTATCCAGAGCTTCCAGAAGCGCGTCCGAGATAGCGTTCCACACTTCATGCACTTGGGCTATAGATCGGAAGAAAATTGTTGACATTGGACGAAACAGTCATTACACTGACAATTTGATGCCCCAGTCACGAATGTAAGATGTCCAATAATAAGGTTATTACGAAAATACCGCAAAGCAATGTCAATGTTTACTTAGTATATTCTTTCAATTAACACGGTGACGTAACTTCAGTAATTTCGCAAACGTTTCGTTTCTATTTATGTCAACTAAATTCCAGCTTCTCCCAAAAACGATTAGCATGCCTTACTTACAATTCCGGACGAGTGTTCGAACGCGAACCCCTGCAATAAGGAAAGCAACAGCTCGGGACAGTTTTTCCGGACATACAGTTGTACAATTCCTAGTTTCTGGTCTTCTGCTAATGTAAACTCATGTGGGTTTCATCATCTCGGTTTTATCTTATTTTATCAAATTTTGCATTTTTGTATTTTTTTTTCCAAAGTGTTAACAGGGGATGTAGCAGCCATTTTGAATTTCAAATATCAGTAAATAGCATGTAATTTTTTCCTGTAATTTGAAACTTTGCCCTTTTATGCTTAATCTTTCCAAAGAGGACCCGCTTTACCTTGTCACTGACTGTATACGTAGTATGATGAAGAAAACGTTGATGTTGCTATAAACTGTTTACTTCGCCAACCATCCTCATAGTGCACCGGTCGACGATGTCATGAAAGTTGATGACGTTTGCAACCATACCACTGATAGAGTTCAGAGTTGTCAAGTCATGCGTATCTCTCAAATAAACGTAAAGTTTCCATTTCAGAATGGTTATGTACAAGCTAGATCAGTTCTTTGGAAACTATGGATAACATTGGAAGCCACTAAATAATTTTTCATACTAGCAAAATGCTGCACTGTTGTGTCATAATCTTCCAAATTGGCGCACAGAATAGTAATATTTCACGCTCAAAATACATTAGCGTTCTGGGACGCAAGTGATCAAGCTGACGTTTCTTTGTTTGGACTCTAACAATGCTGGCGCCACGAAATACCAGCACAGTATCGACGACATGATCTCACTCATTTACACATTTACAAGAATTACCCAGTAACTTATTTTTCTCATGGAGGTATTCTGCGTACTACCCCCATGTTCTATTGTGTTTCAACCAATCGTAATATTGAGCCGTTGTTATCATTTTAATTTATTCATGGCGTGGGTTTGAAACAAAAGAATTGTAGCAAGCCACGCACGGGCATGTGATAATTTCTACTGTTGTAATCTTTTCTAATGTCGGTAAATCAAAGTATTGTCTTATTATATTCTTTATGGCGTCGGCATCCGACATAGCCAAGATACTGTATAAATAGACACACTAACTCAGAGGAAAGGAGAGAACTCGAGGACCGATAACCACGGTCACTCTCTTGTGGAGTGACCGAGACAGGACATTCACTCAGAAACTGGAGAACTTGGACAACGGTCACTCCTCCCCTGTGGAGTGACCAAGACTCAACAGAGGACAAACCATAGACAGTGGAGGGTTCCCCCCTCCACTGTTTTTGGACAAACTAACTTGGTCCGACTGGCACACAGGCAGATTCATGTATCGTTGACTCCGCCGCTAGGCGTAGTCATGGTTCCGTATTCAATAAATAAGTTCCAGTTATACATCAGCACTCGTCGTCAGATCCAGCTTCTTTCCCTTGTGTTATGACAGTTGTACACATTTGAGCTCGTACAAATTATGAACACATAGTTAAAGACCCATTACGTATAGTTGTATCTCTTTGCATATTTTTCGATAAGACAGTTTGGGATAAAGTGTAACCTTTTGAAATGCTTACTGAAGCGTGATCATAGAACATTGTGCATTTGGTTTCAAACGCACAACTTCGATTTTAACAACTAAATAATGTCTGCTTTGCAATTCCAATATGACCGCCGCAAATATATACCTAAGTGCCTGAACTTATTCGACCAAAACCATCACCAAGGATTAACATCATGACACTTTCAAAGGATATGTGGCTTAATAACGGCTATTTAAAGTGCATAATCTCTCCAAAAGTTGCAGTTACTTTTTCGTCAGCAAAATGCCGCAAAGGATGCAGCTGTCTGCCCCGTAAAGATTTTATATTACATTCAAAATATTGTCAATATCCAGGTAAAAGACAAAATCTTAGTGAGCTTATTTGGATTTCTTTAAATGAAAGGTAACTAAACAGTTTACCAGGTCTAAGAAACAGTTAAAAATGATAGGGTTATCTTTAACCACTGAGAGTTTCCTTGTCAATGTGCGCAATTAATGTTCGTGAAAGTTGTCAAAGTTTGCCAAGTTGTTCCAACCTTCCTCAGGTAAACTGCAAACCATTCCCCTTTACATAAAAAATGATGTGTTAGATCTGTTAGGAAAAAGAAAAAAAATATTCGATTTTCACGTAAACCGGTCCGGATTAAATTCATTTACTCCTCAACCTTCAAAATAGACCCTCAAAATTATTTAAGATAGTACACAAGTCAATTATTTGAGAGTCTCGTATTGTGTTGTAATGCGTATTCTGCCTGTACATAAATAGTTCACATCAAAGTGAATTGTAGGTTCCGCTCCTAAGATTCGATATGTTTGATTAAACAGGAAGAGTTCATATAACCTTCCAAAAGTACACTTTTTCCTGTTGCCAGTCACATGTATGTAGTGATTTTTCCAAGAGTAGAAAGCTACATAAGAATGAATTTTTTGCTTCTCTTTTTGTCATTTTTTATCATTATCTTCAAAGACCTGAATGTCTACCCCATTCTCTGAAATAAACATAATATGGACTCTGTAATCATACACCTCAGTGTACAGGGACTGTCGTACGGTAATTCGCATTCTACCTTAAAGGATGGGTTAAATTTAGAAACAAATTCACACTTGCTATTTCGAAAGATGTATCCACCTGACTAGAAATTGAACAAGTCTTGAATATGACATCGTTTGCATTGTCGACTTTACGCTCAAAACTATGATTAAAACTGGATGGGGACAGTGAAGAATCTCTTCTGACCACACTTCCTAAGTCAGATGGTCCATCCTTCAATCGAATACTATACATACATATAAACAGTCCTTCTAATATCATTTAAGTCCACTGCAATACCTCACCGCGCAACTGTCGTTAACATATAGAATTCATTGGAGCAGAAATGTCGGCTTATCCGAAGACATTTTCTGTAAATTATCGTTTGAATTATATGTAATTTTGTATCCCTAATACGCTGTGTATACATCACGATGTAACTCTGTCTGAGTTTCACAGTAATTTTTGAGAATAATTGCTGGCCCTACAAAGCTTAGTAAACGTCACTGAAAAATAAATTTCAGCTTGTCGAGATCAGCCTGGGTCCCCGCCCCGTAGCCAGACCGAACCGGTCGACTAGAGATTTACACGGATGTGGGATGAGGGCGCTGCAATACATGAGTATGCGTGCTTGCTTGTCTTCTCTCTCTCTCTCTCTCTCTCTCTCTCTCTCTCTCTCTCTCTCTCTCTCTCTCTCTCTCTCTCTTCATTCTGTAGCCATGAGCACAAACAGCCATACCAAATAAAAACACAAACTTTAACATTTCACGCCCTGATCATTCAACCTTTCTGACGATGCAGTTTTACATTTGAATTGCTCAGAAATGTTGTAGTTATAGCTACCGTGTATCCATTTTTATCACCGTGCTTCGGAACATGATGTTAAGGGTTACAAGGACAAAACACTAGCAATAATAATTTAGGTTTGGTAATAAAATCAGAAAGTCAAAGCTTACTGGTATTCTGTGTTGGCAGTTGCTGTAGGCCTAATATGGATATTAATTATGTGAAGTGATGCAGCTATCATATACAGGGAAGGAGCCGGAACTAACGACGAGTGTTGACGTAGAACTTGAAGTTGTACGGAACCATGGCTAGGCATCACGGCCCAGCCGATGATACATCTGTCTCCTCGTGCTAGTGTCTGAGTTAGTCCCTGCATGAATACCTTGTCTCGGCCACTCCCCAAGGGAGTGACCATGGTCTTGAGTGTCTGAGTTCGTGTCTTAGTTGCGTGTGTCGGTGTAGGGTAGGGTCACTATTTTTCATGCAAATGTTTGGGGTAGGGCTTTTACACTTTGCGCAAGCATTTGGGGAGGACCACAACCTTTCGGTGTGCAACGATTCGAGGATGAGATTTGACCCAAATGTCCAAAGTCACACCTACAATCAACAAAATATTCTCCGAGTCTTTAAATTGACACACAAGTTGGTCGAATTTATTGATGTCTGCCAGTAACCATAATTGCAAAAATCAACTTATTGTTCGGGAATAATTATCATAGTCGAACCGTTCATACCGACCATCTTCTCAGGCCTACACTCGTGTTCGGATGGCATCATTGCTTGAGTGAATCATTTTTTATCGCATGAATCAAACAAAGTTATATTGACAGTTGCATATAAGTCAACAATTAAGCTGCATACATGTCGAAAGAACATCACTACGTGTATTGCCTTTCATAGGTGATATTACAAACAGAATTTCAAAATAGCTTGGAATTACACATGCTAGGGTGATTAGAAAAAAACGTTCCCGGCGATAGAAAATAACTGCAACTGCATCCATTGCAAGCGTTCTTCTTTGATACATTTTGCAACAATTTAACCCAATACGACGTCCACTGTTTTCACAAACGGAACACGCTTAGTGTAGAAAAACACCAATCGTTGTACCGACCCGTACACACTGTACCGAGACAAACCTATCGTTAGCGTTCTGTGCAGTTTCATCGACGAGAAATGTGACAAAGGCAATGCAAGAAGGTTCAATCAGTCAGTGTACGGGTGAGTTTTTCTATTGAAGCGCGACAACACTGGTTGACTGTGGCACAGTGGACGTCGTATGGGTTAAATTGTTGCAAAATTTATCGAAGGAGAACATTTGCAATGGATGCAGGTGGCGTCATTTTCTATCGCCAGAAACGTTTTTCTTATCACCCAAGCATGTTGTAATTCCAAGCTTTTTTGAAATTTACTGTATTACAAACAGAATAATAGAATGTTAGCCTTTATCTTCGACTGTTATCAAAGATAACTAAATCTCTTCCACAGAATTTTCTAGTTATATCACAGACCAAGCAATTATATCTGTGATTATAGGCAAAAGGATAACATCTTATGTATCATCCGCTGTAAGGTTAATCGTTTTGTCATAATTGTTGGACACTTAGCCAGTAAAAAATTCACAAAATAACACAATTTCAATAGCTACATTTAAAAACTTCTTCAACATAACCACTGCACAGTTGTATGACACCACTTTTTGTCACAAAATGTCCTTTTTTCTGTGTTGCAGAAAAGTTGATATTGCACTTTCATGTTCGTTGCCAGCACATCTCCAAAGATACCTAAAACTGACATCATTTCCATAGTTACTTCTGCAGTGGCCTCCTTTGGGAAAGATCCCCCTCGCGATGTATTTAGGCAGCAAAATTGATAACGCGTTTTCCTGCAATTTTTGAACGATATTTGTGGCCCAGTCTGTTCCTTTGTGTACCTCTCTGGGTTGACCTCTCCTGCCTTATCTTATGAAACAAATAAGTCATACCTGTTCTCAACTGCCACCGATCTGACACTTGGTTATCGTAGAACATTGCATGCTCTCTCTCTCTCTCTCTCTCTCTCTCTCTCTCTCTCTCTCTCTCTCTCTCTCTCTCTCTCTCTCTCTCTCTCTCTCTCTCTCTCTCTCTCTCTCTCTCTCTCAGACCACGTACACAGATGGACAGACAGACACACTCGCACACACACGTACACACAGCAAGATATTGCAGCGCCCTCATCCTACACCCACGTAAATCTATAGTCGACCGGTTCAGTCTGGCTACGCGGCGGGAACTCAGCTTGATCTGGACACGCTGAAATTTATTTTCGGTGTTGTTTACTCAGCTTTGCAGTACCAGCAATTCTTTGCAATAATTACTCTGAGAATTTGACAGATTTATACCATGATATTTATATAGCAACTGGGTAGGCTTGGTATTAAAGAAAAAATACGTAAACTTTACCGTTAGCATACACAGTACAATAAATTACCCACAATACTCTTTGATTTGTATCCTTGAAGGTGTACTTTTCTTAAAACTTTTTCAGTTCTGCATGTAAGCACTAGTGTGCAGCATCAGAATAATTTTTAAATAATATCTAGTAAAAGTATGTTTAGATATTTCAGTTAAAGTTTGAAAATAACCACTAAACAACCATAAAAGTCACATTCTGCAGGTACTACAAATGCCATACTTTTTAGGCAGCAAGTTATGACGAACTGAAGGGGTCATTCTCTGAGAAAACTTAGCATGCAAATTTCTTTCGTCACTTCAATTGCAAAAAATCAATATCCTTTTGTTTCATAAAACAGGTGCAACTAGTCTCCCTACTTTCCATCACATTATTCTGTATGGCTGAGGACACAATCTCTGGCAATTTCACAAAAATGCTATCTCCTCTCTCAATTATGTATATTTTCCAAATTATTTAAATGAGAATCGAGAAGAATGGTGTGCATAAAAGTATT
The DNA here is from genome assembly GCF_041260155.1 of Ptychodera flava. Taxonomy (NCBI): domain Eukaryota; kingdom Metazoa; phylum Hemichordata; class Enteropneusta; family Ptychoderidae; genus Ptychodera; species Ptychodera flava. The sequence goes on from NC_091929.1 coordinate 33,482,903, forward strand.
TTTTCAAAATTTTGATAAATAGTCTGTGAATTTGTCTACACATGGGAGACATAGCAGACCACTCAGGTATCTTCGAGGATACAAATCGCAATGAATTATGGGAAATCTACAGTACTGTTAGCATAGGGGATGTTGATAATTCACGGTTTAAGAATTTCTGGTAGCGCTAACATCAGAATATATAAACCAACATCTGCAGGTACTGGTGGCCAACCATTCACTGAACAAAGTGTTAAGTAAGTATCTCGGAAAAGAGGTCATCCAAAGGCATAAATGAAACCATTGAAGTTAACATTTTATACGCAAGGATGATTATACATATGGACATTGATTATCCTTTTGTCAGTCAGGATTTGTATACATTCATACAAGCAGTACTATCTCGGAAAGTCTGGGGTTTGTTTTCTTTTCAAGTCTTTGACGAATTACCAAACAATAAACGAAACAAAACAAAAACATTTGAGTGATATCAAGCAAAATAATATATAAAGCAAAGTTGTGCCAAGGATTAGAGTATCGTGCACTTTCATCTTGAAGATTTTTCAAGGAAAACTACATTGCGGGGTTTTAGCAGGTTAGTCTACAGAATTTTTCATTTTGAAGATTAAGTAGAAAATTATGGCCAGGCAGACCTTCTTTCTTTCAAACTGACTTGAGTGGTCTCTGTAACTCAAAGCTGGATATTAAAAACCAGTTTCCTATACAAACGACCGAGTAAAAGAATTTCACATCAAATAATTGAGTTTTCTTGCGCCAAGAAAGTTTACCAAATTATCTGAGATTCAGCTGGACAAGCCCTGGATCATTTCATGACGGAACATGGAGGTGGATGTTTTTTTACGCTTGATCCCCCTGTTTATAACTGTGAAAATTGCTGATTTATTCTTTAATTGTTGTCCGGAATATGGGGAGAAAAGTTTTCTAGGGGGTATATTTTTTTTTCTTCTTGGCCATACAATCGCCAGGGGAGCTTTGCACTGTAGAGAATGCACTTTTGAACGAAGGAGGGAAAGTTTTGTGGTCGGGAGAGGAGGCGATGGGAGGGAACTCTTTGGACATCGTAGGTTTTAATGCATTCGCCGTTTCTGATCACAAAATGTACAGTGTAAATCTGAATAATCTCTCTCTCTCTCTCTCTCTCTCTCTCTCTCTCTCTCTCCATACTGTGTAATCACCTTAGTCTCTAGCCAGGAGTACCAACAGTCATACCATAACAAAAAAACATTTCAACCTTTCTTACGATGCAAAAATGATTGGTTAATTAATGGGCGCAATACAAAGATGAAGTTTTTACATTTTACTGGCTGACAAATGTTGTACTTAGCTCCTGCATATCCATTTGTATCATTCGTGCTTTGGAATAAAGCCCATTATGTTAAGTATTGCAATGATAAAGCACTAGAACTAATAATTTAGGTATACCAATAAAATCAGAAAGTCATGCTTTTATTCTGTGTTAGTAGTTGCAGTAATATTGAAGTCAATCCTGTGAAGTGATGCAGAAATACCCTAGGTGTTTGTATCTACGGTTTAACAGTTTCTCTTATTGTGTAGCCTTTGTATCTGCTGTTGTGGGTGTTGCGAGTAAAGCATCTGGCAGCAACGGATTCACACGGGCTGATGGCGTGCTGGCATTTAAGTTTTTAATAAGTCATCAATTAATTTCCCAGGAAAGAGACAGCTATTTGCATCCTTCCATTTTACGGATACTATGAATAAATGAGCTATTGTCCATGTTCACTTTTAAGTACACCCTAAATACTATCAAATAATAGCTTCCTAAAAGTGTGTAAACCGGTCAGTCAACATTTTTCCTGTGTATGAAGATGGTTTAGTTGGAGATCGCTTTCCTGTTGAATAGCAAGTAGAAAATCAAGACTGGGTACATCACCGACTTTAGAGGTCGCTGTCTCTCAAAGCACGCTAAAAAGTTTATAATACCATAGTTATACCAACTACAAACCCCTGGAGTTGCATGACACAAATTGCATAATTTTCTGCGTCAGGGAAATTGGATGTTGTAAATTGTGACATCTGTACAGGTGGAGTTGATGCATTCATTTTGAAACTTATAATTACTACGAAATTTCCGTCTCGTTTTTGTGACGATGGAAAGTTAGTCTAACTGAAGAAGCTCACAAATACCGGGGACATTTTCACATCTGCGATGTCAAGGACATAGGCTTTCAAATCAACCAGTTACTTGTTGATGAAATTCATCCCTCGTCGACAGTTGCTAAAACGTCACCGTTGCCTCAGAGGGGGTTACCCAACAAAGCTTGCGATTTGATTGATGCGGAGTGCATATATACTTCCATATATAATAGTACAACGAGGAAGGCAGAGGAGCTGGTATTGGAGATTCACTTGTTTGCGGGGTTGGCCAGTATGGGGGAGGAGACATTGCAAAAAGCGAGTGGAGGGGAAATTTTGTACAGTGATATAAGGCAGTGAGGGATTGAAAGCGGAGAGGTTTCCTGTTTGGAGGTTGGGAGAGATGTAAGTGGGATTGTCACATCGTATACTCAGGGCAGTCGCCAAGAGCTTTCCCTTCCCCTCCAAATTGATATCGAGTTAGCTTGATCTTAGAATGGCATATTTTTTATCATATCATACCAGTATTATGGCGCAAATACAGCGATCTGATTGGTCGAGACGTGTTAATGCCCGTGCTATATTCCCGATGTACCACGGTTTGCATAAGCGCGAGCTCTCGGCAAGAGCAGAAATCCTTTTATGACGTTCCACATCAGAATTTCTTGGCACATTGCTGGGATAATAATCGTATTTAATATGTAGAATATCTATATACGACTTGATTATTCAATAAAAGAATCACTGTACGTGATATTAGTGTAGGCCTATAGGCCTACATGTTGACTGGCATTATACACGAATGGCTATGGCTCGGGCCCGGCGAACGCACTGCATAAACATCAATGTGTAGAATGTCTACAAGACTTGATTATTTAATAAAGAATAACGGTACGTGATATTACTGTACATGTGAGCCAGCTTAACCAAGCGGCTGTAGAGCTCTGCAGGGCTTGGGCCCGGCTTGGGCCAGTTGTCCACCGCTGCACAGACAAGATTCATCTTGTCTGTGCAGCGGTGGACAACTGGCCCAAGCCGGGCCCAAGCCCTGCAGAGCTCTACAGCCGCTTGGTTTGGACCATTAGACCTTGGGAGGGGGGGGGGGGGGGTGGTCACAATGAAATTGTGAAAATTTTTTTTTTACTATTGTAAATTTCTGAAATTTTTTTTTTCCAATTGAGATTAGCTGTGCAAATTTTTTTTTTCAGAGTAAATTTTCAGATTTATATTTTTTTTTTCGTTCGTCGCTGTCTGAAGATAAAGAGGGCAAACATGTGGTGCCAAGCACCACAAGCGGCCACGCAAGCGGTCACTGGGAAGAGGTCAGGAGAGGGGTGTCCCCCTGCTGCCGTTGGAGCTTTTGAAAAATAGAGATTAAAATGGTGTTATTTGGTGGCACTTGGGGAGTATTTTTGCCGGGGGAGGTCAGGAGGGGGTGTCCCCCTCCTGCTGTTGGAGCTTTTGAAAAATAGAGATTAAAGTGGGTGTTATTTGGTGGCACTTGGGGAGTATTTTTGCCGGGGGAGGTCAGGAGGGGTGTCCCCCTCCTGCCGTTGGAGCTTTTGAAAAATAGAGATTAAAATGGTGTTATTTGGTGGCACTTGGGGAGTATTTTTGCGGGGGAGGTCAGGAGGGGGGTGTCCCCCCTCCTGCTGTTGGAGCTTTTGAAAAATAGAGATAAAAATGGTGTTATTTGGTGGCACTTTGGGAGCATTTTTTCGGATTACACATCTTCCTCTGAAACATGGTCTTCTTGCTCCTCAGTAGCTTCGTATGGTTTTGAAAATTGACTTTTTTGGTTTCCTGGCTTCCCTTTCTACTGCATGGTGAAATGCCTACATTCACCCCACCAAACATCATGCATATCTCATGATTTACAATTGATTTTGACAAGCTGAGAAGCTAAAATAAGCTAAATAATATAGTGAAATTTGCATATTTGTGTTTTTAGAGCAATTGTTGCCCTTTTTTGATCAAACAATCTATTTCTCTGTAGCAGCATGTCCAAATTGATTGGATGTGTATAGATGTGTTGAAATTTCAATATTTGTCTTTTTGGGCAATTTATGCCATTCATGGTCAAAAAATCTGTATTCTCTGAAAGGGCTTGTCCAATTTCTTTGAAATTTGCTACACAAAAACGATTAACCATGCAGATTTATTCAGTATTTGCTATCGAGAAACTTTCAAAGTTCAACCCTTTTATGTGTTTTTGTGTTGGGATTTGTTGGATAGATGGCATTCTACGTAGTGTATTGTTGAATGTTAAAACATGTGTTGTTGTTCTTATTTGAGGCTGTTTTTTGAGAAAAAAGAATTGAAAATGCCTTTTTAAAAGCACAATAATACATAATGACTTGATATGTTGTTTTATCATTACTGACGTGTTTCTACTTGTTCACCAATTCTTCCACTCATCATTGTAATAAAATGCTGTAAAAAAATGAAACTGATGTGGCCTGCATCTGTTTACCTTGATCTTAAAAGGCAAATACAACTTTCTGTCTTGACAACCATACCATAGTTTCAATATTTACCTAGTGTACCTGCTTGGTTTGTACGCAGGAAACAAGTAGAAAACAGGCTCTATAATTTCATAATTTTTAAGTGATCAGAATACAAAAGTCCTGAAAAGATAAGATAATCACAACTTCCAGTATAAGGGATACAGTCACTCTAAATGTATAAATTAAATTAAAAATGTGCCGGGAGGATGTATTAAAAATACAGAAAGTTGCTTACTGTCGGTAAAATCTAAAAAAAATTCAAAATTTTAAAGACTTTTGCAGATTTTTTTTTTACGCCTTTGTCTTCTTATTTATTTTTTTTTTATTTTGCAAACTAGTTTGAAGATTTTTTTTTCCTAACTTTCTGCTCTGAAATTTTTTTTCTTCTGTTTTTGACCACCCCCCCTCCCAAGATCTAATGGTCCGTCCCTTAAGCTGGCTCACATGTACAGTAATATCACGTACCGTTATTCTTTATTAAATAATCAAGTCTTGTAGACATTCTACACATTGATGTTTATGCAGTGCGTTCGCCGGGCCCGAGCCATAGCCATTCGTGTATAATGCCAGTCAACATGTAGGCCTATAGGCCTACACTAATATCACGTACAGTGATTCTTTTATTGAATAATCAAGTCGTATATAGATATTCTACATATTAAATACGATTATTATCCCAGCAATGTGCCAAGAGCCTGTGCTCCCACTCAGAATTTCAGTGCACTGTAAACCTAGCCCTGCGTACAGGTCTGTGTGTTCCCGGCGTTATACGGCCTCCACCACAGCCCTGCAACGGTCTATGGAGATAACTGGAGACTCTGCGGTCCGGATCCGGACCGCAACGAAAAAACGGTCTTTTTGGCCGAAATTCTGCTCTATCGGGGCAAAATCTTTTCCCTGCCTACCTTTACCTCCTAACCGACCCCAGAAAAGATGCGATTAACTTCTCCTAACGTCCAAAACCGCTCGTTTTCTGAAACATAACGTACTCGACAAGTTGTTTACCCATGGAGATCGCCATTTTGAATCTCGCCAGTTATCTCCATAGACCGTTGCAGGGCTGTGGTGGAGGCCGTATAACGCCGGGAACACACAAACCTGTACGCAGGGCTACGATAAACCACACCCAGCGACGGGTATACCACTCGGTTTGGACCAGTTCAATTCATATATGCACTTGCTATCGCTCGTGCATTTTATGTCGAAAATAAAGTGGTCAAAATCTCGTGGCACATCGTCTCCTGGTGTAGTTTATTGCTTAATTATTAAGCGTCTAAAAAGCCTTCGGAATCGGCCGGTTGGCGTCCCCTGAGTAAACACACACGCATTTTTGGGCGGTTCAGTCTATAGTAAAAGGCGATGGTCACGCCTCGATAAATTCACTCAGCCTGTAGGGCTGATTTCAAATTTGCGGTAAATCTCTCCGGTAAACCTGCCAACGGTTCATGATTAATACATTATATGGTTAAAAAAAGCTACATGAGTTTAGAGCCTTGTGCCATAAATACACATTGTAATGTAAACTTTAGAGCAGAAGCCGAAACCATGCAGAGCACATTTGAAAATAACATATAGAAACAGCCTTCCAATTCCGCCAGCATTTACTGCTGGTCAGGAGAGATAAAACCAATTCTATGATCGTTTAGCAGACGCGTTGTCTAGCGGCACAGACCTTTGGTTGGCGCACGTTAAACTGTTCCTAAATAACTGACACAGTTATTTGCGCCGTGACAGCATAACCCTGTCAAGTCCATTCAACTGACGAGATAAAACCAATCCATTCACTCTAAAATGTGTGTTTACCCCGCGATGGACACTATTCTAAGCCGATAAACACAGGGTATATTTAATCCACTGAATAGATAGAGTTTCAATCTGAAGATCATACAATACATATTATCTGTTTCACCCATTTCTGTATCAAAATATCTCTCTCTCTCTCTCTCTCTCTCTCTCTCTCTCTCTCTCTCTCTCTCTCGCCACGTTGTAGCTAGGAGGACTAACAGCCATACCATTAAACACAATACTTTAAAATAACACTTTAATCACAGCCTCTCTGACGATAAATGAATGAGTGCAACACACGAACCCTTTTTATAACGTTACATTTGTATTGCTCACAAATGATGCATTAAGCCATCATGTAAACGTTTTATTATTCTTGCTTGCGGATTAAGGACATAATGTTGACAGTTACAAAGAAAATACATCGAAGCTGAGAATAACATCAATTCAAAACGTCACATTATATTCTCGCATTATTTATTGGCAACGGCGTAGGAAAGCAAGGGCATTTGTATGTTAGATTTTAACAATTTTTCTTCTTATCGTAGCCTTTATAGCTTCTGTTGTAGGTGTTGCGAGCGAAACACTTCGCAGCTTCGGAATCACACTGGCAGACGGCGTGCTTGCATTTTCTGCGATGGTGAAAACCGTAACTCCAAAGAGGCACTGTGTATTAGGCAGACAGAAAACATTTAGGTTGAGTAGTTCAAAAGTTGAACGCGATTTAACCTTTGCGTTAGGTTGTAGTATTGGAGTTTGTGAATAAATTTAAATACTCAGCAAAGAAAGGGTTTATTTTAATGTTATACAGCCGTACTTATGACATTCTATCATATATGAAAAAGCTCGATTTGTACTAAAGAACTAAAAAAGCAATCACGTTGCTTACGTTCTCTCTCTGTCACCCTGCAGTACCCAGACAAAGTTTTGATTATGTTAAACGTAACAGAACGTAATTTTATAACTGAACCAACTGTATGTATGAATGGATGGAGAGATTTATATATTATATATATATATATATATATATATATATATATATATATATATATATATATGATAATTCGACTTACTAATTGTATTGGATTATGAACAATAGCAGTATGACTTTTGTCGTTAACACACCTGTATTCATGTTAATAAACACATTACCATATACCCATGCCCATATTGCTACATCCCAGTGACGTTCACCGTAAAATATCAGCCGTGATATTTCACGGTAAACGTCGAGATATGCACGATGAACGTCATCACTTTTAGAGTTTTCCCGAACTACATTAGCAGCTTGTTGGTAAACAACGTAAACAACAAAATGGCTGCCGCTCCCCGCCTGCGAAGCGATGTCGCCGACGTAAAAACTTGAAGGGCTTCGAGGAACACGGGTATTTCTGGTTGCAAAATACGGAAATAACATGTTGAGTCTTGAAATGTTTTCCCCATGGTATTTTGGGGGTCAAGTTTTAGCAAACATTCTGCCGTTCGCACGGCACCGGCACTGTGCACGGTCTCCCCCGAACAGGTAGTGAGTGCGTGGCGTGACAGCGATGTCGCGCGCGCGACAACTGTTGACATGACAACTCTCAGGGTAAACTAACAAAATGGAGTCCCCTCTCCGCGCGAGCTCCGTGCCATGAGCACAGTTTTTGATCGGTTACAATTGTCATAGCATATTGCACCTTAAAAAGTTCCTTCTGTATGACGATTTTTGTATCCCGGTGTCTTTCTTCTTGGGTTTCATTGAGATAAGGACGACTTGCAGCGATGTCGCGCGTGGTGTTGACAGCTGGGTCGTATAGGCCCTACTTTATGAATGAAGCCTGTTCACATAAACATTCTGATATTTATGCGCAAGGCGTAATAAAGTAAAGCCTCAAAATTTAAGGTTTTTCGTTCTATTAGTAAAATTATGGGCATGGGTATATGATAAATCGGTAATTACCAAATATCGCCTGTTCCTTTTGTCGTATCAGCATTCGTGTCATTTGTGCTGCGTCAGACACTCGACTTCGTCTCGTGTCTGACGCAGCACAAATGACACTCATGCTGATACGACACAGGAACAGGCGATATTGGGTAATAACCTCTAGATATCACACGATATAAAAGTACAGACTACCCGACCCTTCGTTGCAGTCGTACCTGTCTGTGACTCTGAACAAAATGTCGAACAAATGCTGTCACGTGACACAATCCCTTTCTCCATCACCAACGAGAACGATCTGGGAAAGGCGCTACTTACAGCATCTTGTACACACGGCATTGTACGAAGCCACGTACACATACCAAGACGGACATCCATGATTCTTGATAGCATTGCTGTAACATCTGTCGTGTGTCTCGCAACATCTTCAGAGTGAGAAAACCAGAGTACAGATATTTTACTGAAATGTTTCCATCACTATGCGTCTATTACGTATTTCAAAAGTTGTCAAGAGCTGCCAAAGAGGACATATTTTACAATCTTACTTTACCGCCACGAGAAAATAAAAATGTAGTTAACAGATTATCCATTTTCCAGAATGAAACGGGCGAATTACCGAAATTAATTTTTAAATGGATCGATGACTCATAGCTGATAACATAGATTCTTGCGTTCTCATGTAATTGTACGCCCACGTTCGCCATAAACCATCATGACACCTTTGGAAAATCATGAGAGATTTTGAGCTTGCCTACGTTCGTTGGTTTTATTACGTCATAGGCTACCGAACTGGTCCTCTGCACAGCGACAGCACGACGCGGAAAAGATTATTATTTGCTAAGTACGTGTGTCGCATTTGTGGGTTTTTTTATTTATGTGACGGGTTGAAGACTTTTCTCTCCGATTACCTGTCAACTCCATCGACTGCTCTCCCGCTTCCGCCCTTGCCGCAGTAACAGCCATAGTTGTTATAATCCAACGGGTTTCGCCTTGTTGTGCACAATATCATGCCTCCGAACTGCAATAGGTTCTGCGCACCGACCGTTTCTTCCGATACTTCATCTTCTGAAATCGAGATGAAATGAAGAATACAAATGTAAGAAAAGTAAATAACAGTTGATGTGATCGTAGCCCATTGTCGATCTTCTATTTAACGCATAGGCCGGGCATATCGGCGGGACGACATCATGAGGATCACGTGTGGGTGATACACAAAACAAACAAAACAAGTCATCGTTGATGACACAGTCCCCACTTGTTAATCGGTACTTTGATTACAGGTCCTCAAAGAGGATAGAGTCCTCTTCATTAGGTCTGTGATAAAAATACTTTTGAATGAATTCGCTTGATACATGTCTGAGTTATGGTTCAGGACATGAAAAAAATCGTAACAAAATGGTCGCACAGCGGCCATATTGGATCGCATCACAAAACAAATTGATGTGCATAGCTATGACATTGGTCGATGTCCTTGTACCAACTTTGAATAAAATTGGTCAAAACATGCGGATATGCCTGAGAAATGGCTCTGTACATACATGAAAAAATCGTAATAAATGGCCGCCTGGCGGCCATATTGGATCGTATCACAAAACAGATTGACGTGCATATGTATGACATAGGTCAATGTCCTTGTACCAACTTTGAATAAAATCGGTTGAGATATGCCTGAGTTATGGCTCTGTACATGAAAAATCGTAATAAAATGGCCGCACAGCGGCCATATTGGATCGTATCACAAAACAAATTGCCGTGCACAGCTATGACATTTGTCAACAAGCTTGTACCAACTTTGAATAAAATCGGTTGAAACGTGCCTGAGTTATGGCTCTGTACATGAAAAAATCGTAATAAAATGGCCACCTGGCGGCCATATTGAATCGTATCACAAAACAAATTGATGTGCATATCTATGACATTGGTCAATGTCCTTGTACCAACTCTGAATAAAATCGGTCAAAACATGCCTGAGTAATGGCTCTGTACATGAAAAAAATCGTAATAAAATGGCCGCCTGGCGGCCATATTGGATCGTATCACAAAACAAATTGATGTGCATATCTATGACATTGGTCAATGTCCTTGTACCAACTCTGAATAAAATCCGTCGAAACATGCCTGAGTAATGGCTCTGTACATGAAAAAATCGTAATAAAATGGCCGCCTGGCGGCCATATTGGATCGTATCACAAAACAAATTGACGTGCATCTGTATGACATTGGTCAATGTCCTTGTACCAACTTTGAATAAAATCGGTTGGAACATGCCTGAGTTATGGCTCTGTACATGAAAAAATCGTAATAAAATGGCCGCCTGGCGGCCATATTGGATCGTATCACAAAACAAATTGACGTGCATCTGTATGCCATATGAAGTAATCCTTCTATCAAGTTTGAATGAAATCGCTCCAGGCATCTCAGAGATATCTGCGTGAACGGACGGACGCACGCACGCACGCACGGACGGACGCACGCACGCACGCACGGACGCACGCACGGACATGACCAAACCTATAAGTCCCCCCGGACGGTGTCCGTGGGGACTAAAAACTACTCGCAGTAGAATTACAGGTTACTTTCGACCACTTAACGGCAAACTCAAACGATGAAAATCACTCGTTCCAGGTGAAGACATGCTGGATGTGCGGTGAAAGCTCGTTAAAACTCATGAAACTGACAGGACCTTTCCTGCTGATGAAATCGTACTAATACCAATTGTGTGGGTATTGACCATGCGCGCCATTATAAAGCCTCTTCCAGAAAGTTTAAGTTTACAAGGTTTTCAAGAAAGACAGACTTCTCAGAAAATTTGGTCAAGTAACATAAGTCGTCAAATTTCAAGACAACTTCTATATATAGACAGAAATAGACAGAAATGTGCCCTGGTATGTAATTCGAATAATAATGTTTTGGTATCGAACACAGTCTTTTTGTGTAAGATGGGGAAAATCCTTTTCCTCACTTTTTACTGTGAAAAATGGTGTCCGTCAAGGCAGTATTTTATCTCCATATTTATTTAATATTTATATGGATGATTTGAGTCTTCGTTTGAAAACTTAAAAAAAAAGGTTGTAACATCGGCGGTCTTATTGTTAATCATCTAATGTATGCAGATGACATTGCTTTAATGTGCCCATCAGTCGGTGGGCTGCGTAATTTAGTGTATCTCTGTGAAACATACGGTATCGAACATGATATTGTTTTTCATCCAAAAAAAAAATCAGAATGCATGTATTTCATTCCACGTAAATTTGGTCTTGGTATAGATAAGGTCCCACCAATTTATTTAGGGGGTAAGATCTTAAATGTTGCATCCCAACACAAATATCTAGGTTATGTGTTCTCAGAAAAATTGACAGACGACGCTGATATTACGAGACAAGTGCGTAAATTCTATGGCCAGGCAAATTCACTGATTCGCAATTTTGCACATTGTAATAATCAGGTGAAGGTTTCGTTGTTTCGCTCGTATTGCACTAATATGTATTGTTCTCTGTTGTAGCACAGAGTAACATAAACAGAGTGGCAACACTTGCATGCCTTTTGTTCCATGGTCGTCTCAGTAGACTATTGGCTTTTCATATTAAAATGAGCTTCAAAGGTGTTAAACTTTTTGGAGGCTTTGTTTGTGGTTGATAATTACACGAGATTATGCGAAACATACGACGAGATGGCATCGTACTGCCAGTCGCGTAGCAACCATAGTTACTTTGTGAGCTCTCAGGCCAGAAACACTGCTTCACGCCAATCAAAACATAACACGCCAGCAGTTTCATAAACATGTCCTTTTTTGACGCACGTGTAAAAGACGGTATGACTGACCGTAAGCCATTGAGTAAAACCAGACAGTATCGATAAAAGACTTTCAAATTTTGTTCAAACACACTCATTATATATTCATAAAAATATGAGAGGAATTTTTAAAACGGTGACACCCACTTTCCTGAAGCTCAAAACACTCCCGTTTTTGCCAGCACATCGATTCCGATCAGCACCACACGACAACAACAACACAAACTTTGTCGAACATACTTTCGCTTAACAATTGGTGAAAATCCGAAAATTACCGAAGGGTGCATGGTCGGCACTCTTCGGAAAAGAGAGCCAAGAGCTTCGTGAGGCGAGGCAAACATGGATTGCTTACGTAACCGCTTCACGCCTTAAACAATAGGTGTTGCCACTCTGTGTATCTTACTCTGTGGTTATGGTGGCAATATAGTGTAAAGAGTATGCACAATATAAGAGTGGCTTTTAATAATGCCTTTCGTATTCTCCTGAGTCTACCACGGGATTGCAGTGCTAGAGGGATGCTTGTATCAAACAATGTTCCATCTTTCGACTCTCTCAGACGGAACCTATTGTATAAATTCTCCGTAAGACTGCATAATAGTAACAATAGCATCTTGAGGAAAATAGTGAGCTCCGACGTATTTGTATTCTCAAAGTTTCATGAGTCTTACAGAAAGACCATGTATCTTTTACACCGGTAGTTGTATCTAGCTGGTCTTTTTAACACAGAAGCTTTAACTCTGATTGCGCTTTGTACCTTTTACTTCCCTGTTTTTTTAACCTCCTTTTTCTTTCTTTTTATAGTTCCAATGGTCTGTTTTTTTGTTCTGTTAGATAAGTGTCTACGTGATTTTTTTTAGTGTTATATGGGATGTAGTTTACAAATCCTGATTTAAAATAAATAAATAAAAATAAATTAGATAAATAATTAAAAAACTGTTACACATCCCTGCAAAAAGTACTCCATGACAAATGGGATACAGCATAGATATAGTAAAGAGGCTGGATGTGAAATGTCTGTGTTTAAGGTAGTATGCACCTCGAAAGTGAAAGACTTAAACTTTTGTTGTAACTTTCCTCAAGGAATCTTTCAATCATTCTCTTTCAAAGTCAAGAATAAAAATAGGGGGGTCACCGTGCAAATTTTGGTACTAGAGACACAAATTACTAAAGATTTACCGATATTTATTTCTAATAGAAATTCAAAATGGCCGCCATCCCTGTGTTAACTCTATGGAGAAAAATAACAATGTTCGAATTTCGAAAAACTAAGCCATGGAAAAGTTTTCTTTAACCAAGAGCTTCAAATGAGCCCCCACATGTGGTATATCAGAAGAGAATTGTAAAAGTTTGAGAGTCCGAATGTCTGTCCCCGAGGTGCTTTCTACCTTTAACCAGTCATTGCATGCATGCACGCTTACCTAGCTCCGTGTTATCTTCCTCAGCGAAGCAGTGCGTCGTGAGAAAGCACAGGCCAAATAGGAGACCCAGAACTTTGTGTCTTGCAACCGTGCGAAACGCCATCTTTCAAACAAACTCTTCGTGACAGTATTTCGACGAAATGTTAGGTTCTGCGCAAGTATCCTCACTTCCATGTATTTATATCATCAAAACTGCAGACTTACTCTCCAGAAATTCGCCACGTTAGCATATCCAAAGTTATAAAACCCCATGAGATATCTGTCAATGAATAACTTCATTGGTTTCATTAACATTTTAAATTAACTTCGGTCATTTGGCAAACATTTCGTTTTATTTTATGGCGACTACATTCCAGACTATCCAACAACGATTGACATGTTACACTGCTGCGATCACGTTCGGTCGCCAAAATCAGACACCCTCTGCAGATAAGTTAGAGCCCGGACAGAATGAACAGAGTGGGGGCGCTGTGCAGTGTAGGGTAGGGTCAGTAATTTTCATGCAAATGTTTGGGGTAGGGCTTTTACAATTTGCGCAAGCATTTGGGGAGGACCACAACTTTTCGTGCAACGATTCTAGTATGAGATATGACTTAAATGTCCAAAATATTACTTTTTACACCTACAATCAACAAAATATTCTCCGAGTCCTTGAGTTGACAACCAGGTTGGTCGAATTTATCAATGTTTGCCAGTAACCATAATTGCAAAAATCAGCTTGTTGTTTGGGCATAATTATCATAGTCGAACCGTTTATACCGACCATCTTCTCAGGCCTACACTCGTGATTGGATGACACCATTGCTTGAGTGTATCCTTTTTTATTGTATGAATCAAACAAAGTGATATTGACATGTAAACAGTTGTTTATATGTCAACAATTAAACTGCAAAAATGCAGAAAAGAATATCACTAAGTGTATTGCCGTTCACCAGTGATACAGCAAAAAACAGGATGGTTGGACAGTCTCATATACATTACGTTTACTTTTTTGTATGTGTCACACAAGTTTTGTAGATAACATCGTAGATAAAAAGAACGATTCATTTGAGTGTCTGGATAGAACACACAAGGGAATTGCTAAATTACTAAGCTGCTGCAGTGAACTGCAATAAACTGCTCACACTAATTAGTTTCAGCTGTACCTAGCTTGCAAAGTCGACAACATTGTATGTCCCATGCAGACAGTTTGTCTGGAGAAGTTGAAATAAACAAGATTTGTACATGGACCAGTGCACGGTAAAATGTTACATTGTATCTTAATCTTGAACACAGGGTGCCAATCGTAAACTTCTATATACAACCCCAGACAGAGCTAGTTTTGCCTTTGGACGAGCAGAATTTTTTTGTCTGTATCAAGTAACCTTGGTCAACACTAAAGTGGCCACGGGTGAAACAGAAACTGCCCAGTTATAACACACTACACGCCAATCTGCCAGCTGGCTACAGCTGAAACTAATTAGTGTAAGCAGTTTTATTGCAGTTCACTGCAGTAGCTTAGTAATTTAGCAATTCCCATGTGTGTTCTATCCAGACATTCAAATGAGTCGGTTCTTTTTATCTACAATGTTATCTACAAAACTTGTGTGCCACGTACAAAAAAGTAAACGTAATGTATATGAGACTGTTCAACCATCCTGTTTTTTGCTGTATATGATTTCAAACAGAGTAATAGAATGTAAGCCTTTATCTGTGACTTTTATCAAAGATTACTAAATCTCTACCACAGAATTTTCTAGTTATATCACAGACCAAGACATTTTGTCTGTGCTCATATGCAAAATGATAACATCTTATGTATCACCCACTATAAGGCTAATCGTGATAATTGTTGGACACTTAGCCAGTAAAAAATCACAAAGGCACCATTTCGATAGCTAAATTTAAAAACTTCTTCAACAGGAAGTCCACACACTATTTGACCTTTCCTCCACATAACCACTGCACAGTTGAACTGCACCACTTTTTCTGTGTTGCAGAAAAGTTAATATTGCACTTTCATGTCCATGGCCAGCACATCTCCAAATTGCCTAAAACTGACATTTCCATATCTTCTGCAGTGGCCTCCTTTGGGAAAGATCCCCCTTGCGATGTATTTAGGCAGCAAAATTGATAACGCGTTTTCCTGCAATTTTTGAACGATATTTGTGGCCCAGTCTGCTCCTTTGTGTACCTCTCTGGGTTGACCTCTCCCACCTTATCTTATGAAACAAATAAGTCATACCTGTTCTCAAGTGTCACCGATCTGACACTTGGTTATTGTAGAACAGATTGCATGCTCTCTCTCTCTCTCTCTCTCTCTCTCTCTCTCTCTCTCTCACTCTCTCTCTCTCTCTCTCTCTCTCTCTCTCTCTCTCTCTCTCTCTCTCTCTCTCTCTCTCTCTCTCTCTCTGACAGATGGACAAACAGACAGACAGACAGACAGACAGACAGAAAACACTCGCGCACACATACACATAGCAAGATATTGCAGCGCCCTCATCCTACACCCACTTAATCTCTAGTCGACCGGTTCAGTCTGGCGACGCGACGGGAACTCAGCTTGATCTGGACACGCTGAAATTTATTTTCGGTGTTGTTTACTCAGCTTTGCAGTACCAGCAATTCTTTGCAATAATTGCTGTGAGATTCTGATAGATTTGCACCATGATATTTACATAGCATAATTAGAATACAAAATTACACATGATTCAAAATAATAAGCCGACATTGAGTTTACATTTCTGCTCCCCATGAATTCTGTATGATATTGTCGACGGTTATGATATGAAGTATTGCAGTTGACTTAAATTGTATTAGAAGGACTGTTTATATGTACATCTTACATATAAACAATCTCTCTAATATAATATCATAATACTGTACGTCGTACACTATTCGAATCGATGGACCATTTGACTTTCGGAAGTGTGGTCAGAGGAAGATTCTCTTCATGTTCCCTCATCCAGTATTAAACATATTTTCCAGGGTAGGCAGACTGTGCAAACAACGCAATTATTAAGACTTGTTCGTGATACATTTTGGTTACCATAGTGTCACCATTGTTTACACAACTATCACGTGACAGGTAATTTGCGTAACCTTTCAAAATTCGGTTTTCCCTATGTTTTGTTTCAATGCTTTGAGATACAAGGCTGAAATTTGTGTGAAAGAAGGCTGCCTTATTTAAAAGTCTGTCTCAGAATTTTTTAAACCTTCTAAGACAATTTTTGTGCCAGAAAAACCTCCCGAGCGGTGAATTTAATCGTAGTTGATTTCTTTAAAATTGTGCTCCAAAAAAACTTAGCAAGATATAAAAAATCTGAGACAAAGTTTGGAAGAGCGTTGTAACAGCTTGCATTCCAGAAAGTTTGAGTCAGAGATTTTGAAGAATTGAGGCTTTTAAAACATAGGGAAAAATGAATTTTGAAAGGTTATGCAAATCACCTGTCACGTGATAGTTATGTAAACAATGGTGACATTTTTGTTACAAAAATGTTCCCTTATATCTAGAAGTTTAGAAAACGTACAATATACGGGTGGTTCTGAGCTTATTAACCACCAGAGAATTAAAAAGGTGAATTTCTTGTCTTGGAACCTTAAGCTGGTCAATATACAGATTTTTTTCCATATATAAACCCTACAGTTCGAAGGTTACTTGAAAATTATAGCCAGACATAAGTTCTTTCAAACGATGCAAGGAACCGACTTGAGAGGTCGCTGTCACACAAAGCTTGCTAAAACCAGTTCAGTAATACGGACAGCCGAGTTTAAGAATTTTACAAAACGGAGTTTTCTGGCATCAAGAAAGTTTACCGAACCATCTTGGGCTCAGCTGGACTAGCCCTGGATCCATTCATGGTGGAACACGGGGTTGTTTTTTTACGCTTGGTGCCATACGTGTATATCGTGTATATTTCTGCAAAAATGCTGTTTCGTCTTCTAGTTGTTGTCCGGCATTGTTGTATGGCATACAGCTTCTGTATGTTTTACTTGAAACTTGAAGTCATCCATACGAGGGAGGGCATGGAAAAAAAAGATTTCTAAGGGGCATACATTTCCTTTGGGACATAAAAATCAGCAGGAGAGCTTTGTACTGTGGAGAAGGTAGTTTGAACGAAAGCGGGAAGGTTTTTAATATTGTAGGAGAGGAGGGGAATGGGAGGGATATGTTTTCGTCATCGTAGTTTAGAATGCACGCGAAGTTTCTAATCAGATAATATTCAGTGTCAATCAGAAGATCTCTCTCTCTCTCTCTCTCTCTCTCTCTCTCTCTCTCTCTCTCTCTCTCTCTCTCTCTCTCTCTCTCTCACACACACACACACACACACACACACACACACACACACATACGTTACATTGTACTCTGTTCTCTCAACTTACTCTGCGAGTTCCAACAGTCATACCATACCATAACACAAGACTTAAACATTCCACACCCTGATCACTCAACCTTCTGACGATGCAAAGATGATGGAGTAAATATCCGGCGCCATAGGTAGTCAAGGGGTTAATGAGCGCAACACACAAAAATCATGTCTTACATTTTAATTGCTCAGAAATGTTGTATTTAGCTATCGTGTATCCATTTTATCATTTGTGTTTCGGAATAAAGCCCTTGATGCCAAGGTTTACAACTTGAACAAAAACAAGAACTGATCATTTAGGTTTACTATGAAAATCTGAAAGTCATACTGGTATTCTGTATCAGTAATTGCTATAATATGGAAGTCAATGCTGCAAAGTGATGCAGCAACAGCCTAGGTGTTTTGTATTTAGTGTTTTAACAGTTGCTCTTATCGTGGCCTTTGTAACTGCTGTTGTAGGTGTTGCGAGCAAAACACCTGGCAGCGACGGAATCACACCGGCAGATGGCGTGCTTGCATTTCCCCATGAACAGGTAGCTCGAACGAGGACCTGTATCGTAGACAAAGAGAAAACATAAGGACTGGGTAGTGAAGACAATACCTCAAGTGCTGAACGTGTGTTTAACTATTTAGAGTATTTGCGTTACGTAAAAGTGTTAGTTTCCAACATGTGGTACAGAAAAGATTACTGCGTAGATTTACCTATCACTTTTATGAAATAAGCTAAAAATGTTCAGTAGAAAAATAAATGAGTTCATTACTATTTGCCCCAATGCAATTGTCAGAAAAAGTCCTAGACGTATTAATGGTAACAAATTGTAATTATCTAAGGCCAAGAAAAATAAAAAGTTTGTTTCTCATCCTAGACATATTGCAAAAATGATGCGGTGACACGGGTTTTTTTCCTTCTTCATTTTTTTATTCTTCAAGCAACAAGACCGGGCAAAAACATGAAAACAACATAAGAATGTACGCAGAGATAAATGCACAGCAGTGTTGCTTTATTATTTTTGTATAGCAACAGTTCTGCGGTTAGGTTTTTAGTGCAGCAATGCACAGTTTTGGCAGCTTAATATAACAGTGACACCTGTGTACAGTTCTAAATGGAATGTTATTTTGCTTACGGTTCTGTTTTATACAGCACTGTGTTATGCACAAATGTCGGGTATTTTTGCGGTTTTTTTTCATTTTATTTCCTCATGAACAGAAAAAAAGGTTGACGATGTGGGTTTGAATTGACGTGCGCGAAGATGAGAAAAGAACATTTTTTATTTTTCTTGGCCTAAGTGTATATCGTCTTGTGGGGATCATCACATGATCGGTTCAACTGATAGAAGGATATCATTTGCAATGTTGTAGTATATCATCGAATTGCTAAACTGTAAACCTGTATTACAGTTTATTACAGTGTCAATATATCATAATGACATTCGAGAACTGAAGTATAGAATTCAAGAACTTAAGCATAGATAGTATAATAGTTTTCGATACAACCATCACAGTGTTTTGTTTATGCATTTTTTCATCACCAAGTCGCCAAGCAATAAACTCGATTCGTGTTATAGCATTAGAGTATTGCATTTTCTCCGTTTTAGAACAGCAGAATATTATTTCCACATTATTGTAGTATCTCATAGTTTGAATTTTGTTATTATCCTGCACCACGCATGCGTGTTAACACGTCAGGAAACAAAACATTAATTACACGTTATAAGCACACATGAGTTTTCGATCGCTTCTTGTCTTTCCTTGTTCGTAAAAAAGAAAGGTTTATATCTACAAGACTCAAACGAAACACAACAATTGTCAACCAAATGTTACGTCAATGTCAAAGATATGGGAAGTACATTACTTACGGCAAGTAGTACACTCGAATTTGTATGTAGCAACGTATATGTACCAAGACGGACATCCAGAGTTGCTGATGGCATTTCTGTAACACCTATCATGTGCCTCACAACATCTTTTGGAAAACAGAAACAGAAAATATACATACATACAGACGTCTGTATACTTTTAGGTTTTGTTCGCGTTTATATCCTGTTTCAAGATACGAAATCGGAAGTAAACTTTTAAAAATCTTGTTACTTTACCGTATTTTCTGAAACGCAAGGGGCTTGACCATATGGTCATGTCCGTCATAAACTTTTACAACATCATGAGAGATTTGAAATTGCCTCCGTTGGTTTTATTACGTCCTAAACAAATGACCTGTTTTTTTAAACTTGACAATCAAAATGGTAGTCTTATGGAGTAGCGATAAAGCTTTGATTCGCTAGAGTGTGGGTGTGTTTTTTTAACTGAACACCGCAGACCATGTGTTAGACTTGGTTCACGTCTGAGATTTGTGAATGTTTGAGTGGGTTGAACGCCATGATTTGTGTTCTGTTTTCATATGAAACGTGTGAGTGGGATGAACGCCATGAGTGGGGTATGAGCGATACAGAAAACGTTCACGCCCGAATCCGGCAGAAACAAATTCGTTACTGCGCAGACTCAAAGGTAAACGCGTTCGATTGGTAGGAAAACCTGACCTGGGCTGCCAAATTTCAAAAAGGTTTGTAAGTCATAGAAGAGGCACAAGAGAAACTGTTGCAAACGATTTTACTTTTTAAAATTCACCGCCTAGAACCAAGTCGAACCATGTGTCTTCTCAAATTGACTTTTCTCTTCGCTCACCTGTCCACTCCATCGACTGCCGTCCCACTTCCGCCAAGGCCGCAGTAACAGCCATAGTTGTTGTAATCCAATGGGTTTCGTCCCGTTGCACACAATATCATGGCTCCGAACTGCAAGATGCTCTTCGTACCGACCGTTCTTTCCAGTTTTCCATCTTGTGAAACTGAAGCAAAATTTAACATAAAGATACTAATGTGCCAAATGTGAATTACTGTTGATGTGACCGTAGCCCCGTTGTCAGTCACTAAATGAACAAAACTGATCGATTTGTCGTAATTGAAACCATAGGCATTTTACTACGCGTGTTTACTTCCGTAGGAACGACATGTAACCTAGAAAATAATCACTTGTGGGTAATATAAGAAACAAAAAACTTCCTTGGGGTTATACTACAGGATACTAGAGACCAACCTAATTGAAGGAAAGAGCAAAGACACTTTGAGCCATTCCGAATTGAAGATAACGGACGATTAAAATGGCCTAATCCTGCAACGGACCTTTCCTTCTTCTAAAACTGTTCAATGTGACGACGCCCACTAACTAGACCAAACAACATGAGTAATATTTCCAGGTTCCCCTATTTTCTATGTCACTTTTCGTGTAACACTAACGTAGGTTGCACAACATTCTTGGGGGTCCAAGTGGTTTAAGTGGTTCCCATTGTTTTCACACAATTTCCCATCCCTTAATCTGGTGCGCACTACATACGCGGAACGAAAGTTACCTATGACTGAGTGGTTTGAAGTACCCAAAAGGTGTCATTGCAGCGAAAAATTCGAGGAATGATGAAAAAAGTTTCAATCTAGTGTACAATAGCCTGTGAGTAAATACTAGATCTGTTTTTCTCGTCTGTGAGTAAAGCTTAATGCACGGTCCCTCCTCATTTGTTGAGGGACCGTGCTTAATATCAAGGTAGAACGCGTCGCGAGCATATGTATGCTGTATGATCCTTGCACCAAGTTTAAAAGAAATTGATTGAGGCTTGTCTGAAATATCCTTGTGGGCGCATGCATGGACGCACGCCTAGATGCACGCACGCACGCAACCATACTGTAAGTACCCCGAACTTCATGCACGGGAACTAGAGAGAGATTTGACATTTGACATCATGTAGATTGATGGGAGGGAACTAAAATGTGCCGGATGACGATCTTGAACCTTACGCAGCCACTAACGCAGTGTAAAGGGACGCTGATGGAGCTGTTGGCCCCTTAGTCTAGTCGGAAGGTAGGGTTCCCATGCACCCCATGGATGTATTTTTTTAACCTACATTTTTGTAATCCTTAGGGTCTATATTTAATGAATTTTGATGTTCCCAAAATCAAATCGTGTCCCATGGGGTTCATTTGGCGCCATCTTTGCCGCCATCTTGGCCGCCATCTTGGATTTCAACAATGGGGTAGGGATCACGTATCTACCGCTCGACGGAAACAGAAACAATAAAATACTATAAACGTTACATTTTTAGAAAGCCAAGATCATGGCCTTTTCATTGATATATAACTTAATAGGGATTAATTAATATTCGAACGTCGATTAGACTTTATAAAGGCCATTGGCCGTAAATCGTAAAATTTGCTAAATTTCACACCCAATAATTAAGTTCCCGTTCCTCCAAACAATTTTTCATAAGGTATTTATATATTTTTTGAAGAACTCAGTGCAATAAACAAGAAAAACAAGATTAAAAGTATGTGTCTTGAGATTTAGTGGTTTCATGAGCTTGTTTTCTTATTACGCGGTATGCCACATATCCGTGTGTAACATAAGGGGTAGGGGTAATGTTTCCCTTTCTGTTTCGAATCATGAATGATGAAACCATAAAAATGTTGACATTTTCTGAAAGGGCTGCATCAGACCTTTCTAAAAATATATAGATTTATGGGGAACAATCGCATATTTAAAAGTTACAAAGCTTAAACTTTCGGTTTGTGTCGATTTTAAGTGATTCTTTAAGAACCAAATTACAACATATGGGGTAGGGGTAATGTTTCCCTTTCTGCCTCGAATCATGAATTACGAAACCATATAAATGTTATACTGTTTGAAAGCTCTGAAATGGGCCTTTCCAAACATGTATAGTTTTATTGGGAAAAGTCCATATTTTAAACTTACAAAGCTTATGCCTTTCAGCTTGTGTCAATTTTAAGTGATTTTTTAAGAACGAAATTACAACATATGGGGAAGGGGTAATGTTTCCCTTTCTGCCTTGAACCATGAATTATGAAACCATATAAATGTTATACTGTTTGAAAGCTCTGAAATTGGGCCTTTCCAAACATGTATAGTTTTATTGGAAAAGTCCATATTTGAAAGTTACAAAGCTTATGCCTTTCAGTTTGTGTCAATTTTAAGTGATTTTTAAGAACGAAATTAAACATATGGGGTAGGGGTAATGTTTCCCTTTCTGCTCGAACCATGAATTATGAAACCATATAAATGTTATACTGTTTGAAAGCTCTGAAATTGGCCTTTCCAAACATGTATAGTTTTATTGGGAAAAGTCCATATTTGAAAGTTAAAAAGCTTATGCCTTTCAGTTTGTGTCAATTTTAAGTGATTTTTAAGAACGAAATTACAACATATGGGGTAGGGGTAATGTTTCCCTTTCTGCCTCGAACCATGAATTATGAAACCATATAAATGTTATACTGTTTGAAAGCTCTGAAATAGGCCTTTCCAAACATGTATAGTTTTATTGGGAAAAGTCCATATTTGAAAGTTACAAAGCTTATGCCTTTCAGTTTGTGTCAATTTTAAGTGATTTTTTAAACAAAATTATAATATAAGGGGTAGGGTAATGTTTCCCGTTCTGCCTTGAACCATGAATTATGAAACCATATAAATGTTATACTGTTTTAAAAGCTCTGAAATGGGCCTTTCCAAACCTGTATAGTTTCATTGGGAAAAGTTGCATATTTGAAAGTTACAAAGCTTAAGCCTTTCAGTTGTGTCAATTTTAAGTGATTTTTTGAACAATATGCACAAAACAGTAAGTCCGTTGGCCAGGTATCGAAATCATCCCCTCTAAGGCATTTTACCCACTATGATTTTCTGTTAGCTAGTATTCTCAGCTGTCATAATCTGCTTATTTTCCATTTAACTGATGGTGTGTGAGAGTGTAACGACTTGTTTGTGAAGGGCTGTCACGCCCTCAGTAGTAAAATAGGAATGGGTTAGGGGTAACATATTTACCGCTAGTCGGAAACAAAAACAAAAAAGTACCATAAACAATACATTCTTAGAAAGCCCAGATAATCCCCTTACCATTGGTATACAACTAAATGGGGATAAATCGATATTCAAACATCGATTAGATTTTATATCGGACATGAAATGTAAATTGTAAAATTTGCTTAATTTCAAACCCAATAATTAAGTTCATGTTCCTCCAAACAATTTTTACAAGGTATTTATATATCATTTGAAAGAACTTAATGCAATAGAGAAGTAAAAAACATTAAAAGAGTGTATCTTCTTGAGACTTATGGGGTGCGTCGATTGTTTACCTAATATATGGTATGCCGTACATCCCTCTATAATATACATTTAAGGGATAGGGGTATGGGTAATGTTTCCTCTCCTACAAACGCAGCGAATAAGGAAGCCACATAAATATCATATCTCTGAAACACTAACGCAGCTGTTTTTCCAACAAGATATGGCTTGATGGGTAAACTCAAAAATTATGCAGTGACAATGCCTAAACTCAAAAGTTTGTGTTACTTTACTGACATTTACTTGTTAAAGGAACATAGAAAAATACTCTATAGCATTAAATAGCACTAAAAAGCTAAAATGGTGGTTAATAAAAGACGTTTTACTCATTTCAATAACTCAAATTGGAAAAGAAAGTTAACAGCTATAATATGTCAAAAATTATATATTCCAAACCCACAAACACTAAATTGGATGTCATAGTCGTCATGCAAAGTTGATATGACAGCAGCAACACTCAATCCCTTTTCTTTAATTGTATCGCGAGAGATATATAAGCAATAAAGCACCACTTTGAAAGGATACCACACGGTTTCGACCGGTAAACAACATATACGCACGAACTTCAGTCGTGTGTATAAGGAGTGAAATGGTCAAAACCGAGCTCGAGTGGTGTACCCAACTTATAGGGGTTGTTTATCGCTATATTATATCAGTATATTGAAACTTGTGATGAAAATACAAACAATGTGAAAGAAACCCACTTTGGAGATAGGAATGGCCAACTTTACAGTATATCGTAAATACATGCACAGTCACGTGACCGTCTGGGCAAATCAGAGCTCACCATTTATAGTGTTACTTTTAATACCACACGGGAACACGAGAGAATCTTTTATCGCTGAAAACCAATCACCATTAATCCACAATATAGCTTCTCCATAATAAGATAATATGGATCGACAACACTTTACCTTCCTTACCAGAAAACAAGAGATCATAACCAATTTTTCGAAATTATTTTACAACGCAGAACACTATATACTCCCAATGAGGATTACATTTTCGACTGGGTACTAAAATTCAATAGCAAAATAATTCTGGAACTAAAACCCGAAAAGCCAAATGTCACAGAACGCATTCAAATTACGCAACTAAATAGTAAACAGAAGGCGAACAAACACTCTCTACACCAAGCAATAAGAAGGCGAGACAAACCTAAGAAAAGGACTAAAAAGGCTTATATTCCCATTGACACCTCAATGTTAAAATGCCTTGTGAGTGAATCTATCATTAGTTTCTTATCATGGATGACATTTAACCAATGTTAGACCCTGACGTCTTTGAAGCAAAGACCCTACAAACGGACGTTTTAGGGTCAATGCTTGAAGATACCATTCCCACCAGCATGATCGAATCAGAGAGACTAGATTGATCTAACTTTCGAGCTAGATCAGCCGCCAGCAGCTGAGAAAAAATAAGTCAAATAATAATCAGAGTCAAGCGAGCTAGACAACGGCTTCACGCATTATACTCCACA
Organism: Ptychodera flava; assembly: GCF_041260155.1. Lineage (NCBI taxonomy): Eukaryota > Metazoa > Hemichordata > Enteropneusta > Ptychoderidae > Ptychodera > Ptychodera flava. Next base: position 33,508,426 of record NC_091929.1, read on the forward strand.
GAGTGGACATTCTTACACAATTCACAAAAAGCGTTCAAAAGCTTCGTTAAAGGCATTGTTCGCGATCCCAGGGACGGGCATGGCTGGTTGCGTGGCAAATGCAAAATGTTAGTCATGCTGAATCAAGGTGTAATCATGTAATAGTTTATTTATAGATTGGGAAAATCCTAATCCTGATAGTAATGATGGAATATAAACTTTGTGAAAAGTTGAGAAAATTTGCCACTTCTTTGATTTGTATGTTTTACATTCCATGTTGTACTAGCCTGTACTATACATGAACAGTCAATACATCCGGCAAGTATTCTGTGCTGTTCTTTTATAGTTAGGTCCCCGCAATCCGAGATAAGTCTTTCTATAGTGTCAACCATTCTCTTCGATTACTGTAATCTACTCCAATAAATTCCCATTTAACTCATTTGTATGATTACGGGAAGCCTAAGCCTATCTCTTACAATCTAAGATTTGAGATATTTGACAACAATATATATGCAATTTTCATATTTTTCATAGGCCTAAATAACACACAGAAGAAAGTCATACTCAATGTTTTGTCCAATTGAAAGTGAAATTTTGACCGAAACAAGTAGAGGTGGCCATCTGTAAGCCAACGAGAATTAATATTAGCAAAGATGGATATTAATTAAGCCTTTCCCATTTCCGATCCCAGTTACTCATACAACGGGGTATAAGCGAAAGCAAAGAGTATCGAATGTGTTGAAACCTAAGTGGTCCGTATTCAGTGCCACGTAGCCAACAGGTACACCTTAAAGAATACTTACCAGGCCAAAATACCGAGTGTGGAATTCCTTCAAAAGTGGCAACACCTGGAAAGACACTGCGGCAAACCAATTTATCACCCTGATCTCTAACTATTTACCTCTACACCCAATAAAGCACCGGACTCAAGACAGTTGTACATCACAAACTTAAGAGAGCGATCGAAGACACTCGCTACACAGAACGCAGGATGGAAGGCTGCAAAGACGATTCTTCAAATAGGCAAAAAGAGGCTAAAACAACACAAACATTCACAGCAACGACGACAGGTCGGGTTTTCTTCCTATACTACGGTACAAAACCAAACCAAAGGGTCTTTCAAAGGCCACAGCACTTCCCTTAAAGCCCGGCTCGAAATGGACTGGGATCATGATTAGTGCCAAGTTTGTTGGGCGTTTTGGGGCATGGCTCTGCATAATGAGTCTGTTGGTAACGGTTGCGATCGTTCGCATTATCTGCGGATCTGTTTGCTCTCAGATCACGCTCAGGCTCGGACTAATATAGATACGTACAGCCTTCGTTTCAAGGTTCGTTTCAGTCATGCCATGGTAAATACTCGAAATAAAAAAGAAAGGAAAACTATCAACTTAATCAAACAAGAGTTTGCTTGAATGAATTTACCGAAGTTTCAGGCCATATCAACGTTCGTTATGTGAATGATTCAGCTGCTGACCGCCATGTACATACGGAATATTGGCGCCATCTAAAGTCGAATAATTATCAAAAAAGTAAAAAGCTTATATCTGGGCTTTCTAAGAATGTATTGTTTATGGTACTTTTTTGTTTTTGTTTCCGACTAGCGGTAAATATGTTACCCCTAACCCATTCCTATTTTACTACGGAGGGCGTGACAGCCCTTCACAAACAAGTCGTTACACTCTAACACACCATCATAAATGGAAAATAAGCAGATTATGACAGCTGAGAATACTAGCTAACAGAAATCATAGTGGGTAAAATGCCTTAGAGGGGATGATTTCGATACTGGCCAACGGACTAACTGTTTTGTGCATATTGTTCAAAAAATCACTTAAAGTTGACACAAACTGACAGGCTTAAGCTTTGTAACTTTCAAATATGCAACTTTCCCCAATAAAACTATACATGTTTGGAAAGCCACTTTCAGAGCTTTCAAACAGTATAACATTTATATGGTTTCATAATTCATGGTTCAAGGCAGAACGGGAAACATTACCCCTACCCCTTATATTATAATTTTGTTTAAAAAATCACTTAAAATTGACACAAACTGAAAGGCATAAGCTTTGTAACTTTAAAATATGGACTTTTCCCAATAAACTATACATGTTTCGGAAAGGCCAATTTCAGAGCTTTCAAACGGTATAACATTTATATGCTTTCATAATTCATGATTCAGGCAAAACGGAAACATTACCCCTACCCCTTATATTAAAATTTTGCTTAAAAAATGACTTAAATTGACACAAACTGAAAGGCATAAGCTTTGTAACTTTCAAATATGGACTTTTCCCAATAAAACTATACATGTTTGGAAAGGCCAATTTCAGAGCTTTCAAACAGTATAACATTTATATGGTTTCATAATTCATGGTTCGAGGCAGAAAGGGAAACATTACCCCTACCCCATATGTTGTAATTTCGTCCTTAAAAAATCACTTAAAATTGACACAAACTGAAAGGCATAAGCTTTGTAACTTTCAAATATGGACTTTTCCCAATGAAACTATACATGTTTAGAAAGGCCCATTTCAGAGCTTTCAAACAGTATAACATTTAATGGTTTCGTAATTCATGGTTCGAACAGAAAGGGAAACATTACCTCTACCCATATGTTGTAATTTCGTTCTTAAAAAATCACTTAAAATCGACACAAACTGAAAGGTTTAAGCTTTGTAACTTTTAAATATGCGATTGTTCCCCATAAATCTATATATTTTTAGAAAGGTCTGATGCAGCCCTTTCAGAAAATGCAACATTTTTATGGTTTCATCATTCATGATTCGAAACAGAAAGGAAACATTACCCCTACCCCTTATGTTACACACGGATATGTGGCATACCGCGTAATAGGAAAACAAGCTCATGCACCCACTAAATCTCAAGACACATACTTTTAATCTTGTTTTTCTTGTTTATTGCACTGAGTTCTTCCAAAAAATATATAAATACCTTATGAAAAATTGTTTGGAGGAACGGGAACTTAATTATTGGGTGTGAAATTTCGGAAATTTTACGATTTACGGCCAATGACCGATATAAAGTCTAATCGACGTTCGAATATTAATTAATCCCTATTAAGTTATATATCCATGAAAAGGCCATGATCTTGGCTTTCTAAAAATGTAACGTGTATAGTATTTTATTGTTTCTGTTTCCGTCGAGCGGTAGATACGTGTCCCCTACCCATTGTTGAAATCCAAGATGGCGGCCAAGATGGCGGCAAAGATGGCGCCAAATGAACCCCATGGACACGATTTGATTTTGGGAACATCAAAATTCATTAAATATAGACCCTAAGGATTACAAAAATGTAGGTTAAAAAAATACATCCATGGGGTGCATGGAACCCTACCTTCCGACCCGACTACCTCTGTCTTTATGACAAACCCAACTTTACATTCTATTATGCCCCTCTGACAGTAATAAGAAATGGGATCTCATTCATCTCATTCTCATTCATATGACTGGTGGACCTTCTGTAGGAGGAAATTTGATGTAATATATTTAACGACATGTGCAAAGGTAGCAGTGATGTTTGGTGAAAATAATATATCTAGTGCGGTGCAGATTAAGAAAGACAAACGATCACATTGTTAAAGCAAAGCCCGGACAAAGGCTGTGCGGTGTTATTTTGTATTACAATAATCTTGGTTTCTTTATAGAGTAAGAGAAATCCAACGTTTTCAAAAGATTGATGATTTGTGTTTTTCATAATGATGAATAATGATAATGATGATAACTCCATCACCTACATGAATATCAGGTGCTTAAGTTGACCCTGACACGGGAAATAGTCATATTTTCCCGGCAGATGAAATATTCATATCAAAATGTAGCTGTGGTGGGAAGCCCTTTACAACTGTCAACGTTACACAGTTTTGTAGTTGTTTTTAACGTACGGTGTACCAGCGCCTAAAGGGGTGGGGGATTCACATGAAACCAGTTGATACTGGTTCAAACCGATTGGAACTGGTTAAGCTAGTCACGGCTGGAATGGTGGAATGTACGTCAGTGTTACATGAAAGATGACTCAGAGTGCCATGAAAATGGGAGGTTGGGAACCTGAAAAAATTGAACAGAAACGGTCATTCTCACAACAAGTAAGTATGACGGTGTGATCCAAGTGTATAATTCTATCGTATGTCTGACTTTTGTGAACACAGATCAAATTGCCTGCATAGTCACCATACCTGTATGGTAAGGCCACAGAAAGAAAGTGTACAACATTTTCAAAAAATGCCCAAATTTTCCAGAAAATTTTGTTGTAGTAAAATTTGTTGCAAAATGTCAGCACAACTGCAATATAAAACAACACATCCTGGCGAAAATACCCGAAGATAAAGGACATATTGTATAGTTTCGATAAAGTATGGGTCCAGGATGTGATACAAGGTTTGTGTTTAACAAGTCATTGCATGCTTACCTCTTTCCGTGTTGCCTTCCTCTGCGAAGCAGCGCGTTGTGAGAAAACACAGACCAAGAAAGAAGCCCAAAACTTGGTATCTTGCAATCGTGCGAAACGCCATCTTTCACAACAAAACCCGCTAAAGGTTTCTGAAGAGCGTCGTTGGACGAAGTGTTAGGTTCTGCGCAAACTGTTTCACTTTCATATATTTATGTCTTTCAAACTGCATATTTACTCTACAGAAATTCGCCTCGTTGACATATCCATTGTTTACAGAACTGTATAAAACCCCATGACGTTATCCGTCAAATTGTTAGTTACGGTCGTTTCATTAACATGGTGACTTAATTGCAGTTATTTCGCGAACATTTCGTTTCATTTTATGACTACATTCCACAATATCCAAACAACGATTGGCATGCGTTTTACTGCTGAAATTACTTTCGCTTGTTAAAATTCGACACTTCTGAAAAGAAGTTTGTATTTATGTTCAGTCTGGAGTTTTACAATACCTTTTTTTGTCCTCTGCTATGTGTGTTGACTTACGCGGCCTGTAGCGTGAGTGAGGGTCTAACCATTTACTTTCCTTTCAATAGAAAATGCACTTGCCTGATACATTTAGCAAAGAATGTCGGCTGACTTGCAGCGTGTTTGCAAGGTTATATCTGATTGGTCGATTGTCACTATTCACAGCAACTTAGGGAGTTTATTTGTATTATTCAATTATAACGGTAAGATGCTGCCAACTAATTGGATAACAGCTTCCAAATCGCTGCAAGTTGGCCCAGGAATGTAGCGGCCATTTTGAATTTAATCCGGCATCATTTTACAATTGGTATAGCCACAAACTGATGACGTCAAAACGCCGTACACAATACACAGTGCAGTAATTACAAGGCGTCTTTGTCGTGTACGGCGATTTGACGTCATCACTTTGGGGCTATACCACTTGTAAAATGATGCATTTAATCCCAAACTTGGCCCGTTGGCTCCTGATTCTGGACCCACTAAGAGTTTCCTCACCAAGCCAATATGCGTCACTCAGTCGAAGGTTTCAAATGTCTGTTGCAACTTTCTTTGAGAAAACTATAAACCACTATGTTTATTTTCAAAGAACAAATATCAAATATTCGACTTTCACATTATGGTCCGTTCAAAATTCACTGACTTTTTGATCCTAAAAACCGAGTCCACAATAATAGAAGCATGCCACCAAAGTATTGCAATAATTTCCGGTAAAATATTCTGTGGTAAAGCACATTCCATCTAGCTGAACATCAATATTTTTTTAAAAGTGGATTTAGTAGATATTTTCGAGTATGCCAAGTAGAATGAATGCGTTTCCTTCTGAATCACAAGCGTGAGGGTTGAACCATTAGATATGTATTGAGGGGTGGTCAGGATGAGAATATGGTTTTTCCTACTCCATAGATTAAATATGTTCGATGGAACAAGAAGAGTTCACATACCTTATTTTCTAAAATATATCATTTTTCCAGTTTCAAGTCACAAGAATAGAGTGTATTTCTGGAAAAGCGGAAAGGTACAAAAATGTGACTCTACGGTAGCTCCGCTTTATGTCATTTTGATCATTACTTCCCAAGGCCTGGATGTCTAACCCAGTCTTCTGACAAGGTGCATCTCTCTATACCAGGGCACACTGAGTTTTTCTCGATGGTCTATGGATGTATATAATGTCAGGATCTCTATCACATGCCTTTGTGTGATCAACTTGACACATTACCTGCGGATTTCCGTAATCTTGAAACAAGGATCACGGATCGCTAGCCCTCGTATCTGACACTGCATACAGATTGTACTATGAAATGTAATCATTGTACATGTTACTTTTAACAGACTCTGGAAATAGTTTTGTAAGATTTTAATTTGTGTTATTATTAATTTCAAGTTGGTAAAATCCACAATATTTGCATATTTAAATTTGGTATCATGGATCACAATAAAACTATATTTTGTATCACCGGACAACTTATCATCGGTTTAATAAAGTGTACATGTATAAGTAGTCTGGCTATGAAAGATAATTAATCAATATATTATCTAATTAGATCTTGCACGAAGCATCCATGCGTTCATTTGCACATGTGTCACTGGCCTTTGTGGCGCCTTGAGGACAGATATTCGGACTCTAAAATTTTTACATTCTTTTCTGATATACCACTTGTGGGGCTCCTTTTTAAAGCTCTTGGAGTAAGAAAACTTCAAAACGCCTTAGTTTTTTTTCAAAATCGAAAAGTTTACTTTTCTCCATCGACTTAACACAGGGTCGGCGGCCATTTTGAATTCCAAATATCGATAAACGTTAGCTTATTTGTTTTTCTAGTATAAAACTGTGCGTGGTGACCCCTGTTATTTACTCTTGTTTTGATGAGAGAATGGTTGTAAGCTTCATCGATGATAGTGTGAGCAATATTTTAGTCTTTCACTTACGATGCGTCTATTACCTTGAAGGGTGGTTAAATTAACATACTGTTGTAGTTAAATGTGGAAAGAAATTCGCACTTGCAATTTTGAAAAAATGTGTTCACCTGCCCAGAAAGTGAACAATTGTTGAATATTGCGTGGTTTTGCTAAGTCCACCTCTGCTTGGTCTATCCTAACTCGAGTGCCTATAAACAATTTTTCTAATGCCATTTAAGTCCACTGCTACTCTTAATCATGTAAGCTTAAATGCCGCCAGTATAATTTAGTATTCACTGAAGCAGAAATGTAAACTCACTGTCGATCGTTTGAATGTGCTTTATAAACATTATGATGTAAATCTGTCAGATTCTCACTGTAATTGCAAATACTTCCTGGTACTGTAAAGCTGGACTAACAACAGCGAAAATGAATTTCAGCCTGTTTAGACCAGCCTGAGTCCCCGCCGCGTAGCCAGACTCAACTGGCTGGCGAGAGATTTAATGTGTGGATGTAGGTTGAGGGCGCTGCAATATCTTAGTGTGTGTGTATATTTGTGTGTGTTTATGTATGTATTTGCCTGTCTGCATGTCTATATATCTGTCATCATTTATATGCGTCTCCTATCTATCGATCTGTCTGTCTCAGTTTCTGTGTGTCTGTCTGTGTATCTCGATGGATGGATGCCCGGATGGCTCGACTGACGGACTGATTGACGGGCGCCGGTGGATCAATGAGTTCGCAGGTGAGTGACCGGCAAAAATTTTACGGAAGTCATTTGAGTTCAGTATTTCAAGATCTTGTTCGCCTTCTGTCAGAGTTTATGGGAGAACAAGCAGTTGTGAGACTGCACTTTTGCAAATTTGTGAGTCATCTGTTAACTTACGGAGACAGGAAATTAGCATAAATCCAGCTTAAATTAAATAAAAATAACCTAGACGGAATTTAAACTGCGCGAATGCACTTGCGACTTATAGCTCCACGTAAGGTCAAGATCATCCCAAATTATGTTATAACAGATACCAGACTATGACATGCACCTTGGCAACTGGAGAATAAACGTTATTCAGACTGAAAATAATGTCAACATGCCACATCTTTAGGTCAAAAACTCTGAACATGCAATATTGTCCCCGCCCCCCGGCATGTTGACTTTCAGGTGTGGGAGTGACGAAAGAGGGTGTACTCTCAGCTTTAACATAAGATCAACCACCAAATTTCCGCCACTGAAATGGAATAAGAGTGCGACATGTACATGCCTCCGACATACTCCGATTTACTCTCTTGCAAGTCGTGATGACATGCGCAGACAAGACAACCACACCCCAACAGTCATCTACCCCAATGTTGTACGAGGAGGGAAGATACATGAATTATGCACAACCACGGACCACCCGACGAGTGTAGCCAGCCTTTACTGACTACAGTATACGAAACAAATTTGTACTGGGGAATGTAAACTGGTTTATACTGGTAAAAATTGGTGTGTATATATATATATATATATATATATATATATATATATATATATATATATATATATATATATATATATATATATATCATTATTCATGACCTTGAAGGAATTTACATTTTATGTATATTATGTATATTATATATTACATGTGTATATATCTATATATATATATTATATATATACATGTATATATACGTGGAGAGAGAGAGAGAGAGAGAGAGAGAGAGAGAGAGAGAGAGAGAGAGAGAGAGAGAGAGAGAGAGAGAGAGAGAGAGAGAGAGAGAGAGAGAGAGAGAGAGAGAGAGAGAGAGAGAGAGAGAGGCGCGGGGGGTTCTAATTACAGCATTAAAAGTTGGTCATTTATAAAAACCAAACACCTATCAATTACAAAGTGAAATATTTCTGCATAAATTGAAAATTTTCTGCTGTCACTTTAATAGTCGAGTAAGCATGTGAAAATAGATTACTGACGTTCTTGGCAAGTGTAAAATTTTAGCAATGGGGCTTACTTTACTTCTTGTACGTACAATAAGTATTTTGACGTTCCAATGAGCGAACTTCCTCAAAGCTCTTCATGATACTATTTCAAAATAGTAAGCATAATTGTTGCAAGGTTCCTGCTTTTAAAGCAACCTTGTTAGTCTTGCTTTGTTGATAATGTTATGAACTTTGCGAATAGAGACTTAGCTCTGGATATTATTTATGATCGCCAGGTCTTGTCTGGTGAATAACAGACGGGCTGCTAATACCACAGGGCCTCATAAGTGGCTATTTAAGTCAATATTACAGCGTTTTTCTTTCTTTTTCAATGTTACAAATAAACCAGCTGAAGAGCACAACACTTGTGTAGCTGTCTTTTGTGTAGCGTGTATTGGCATGTATAGTGCGTCCTCGTAAATGTGACCTTTAGTTCCGTGACCTCTAGGCTCTAGCCATGCCTACTTCCTGCCCTGCCCTCGCTATGCTTACTGTACTATAGTACAGTAAACACAGCGACGTCTGTACGCATGGCCAGTAGGCATGGCCAGAGGAATTGGCTAGAGGTCACGGAACTAAAGGTCGTATTTAAATATGATCACATTCCCCATTGAGGGCGCACTATACATGTCAATACAAGCTACACAAAAGACAGCTACACAAGTGTTGTTCAGCTGGTTTATTTGTAACATTGAAAAAGAAAGAAAAACGCTGTAATATTGACTTAAATAGCCACTTATGAGCCCCTGTGCTAATACCGATAACAGAACGTCTTCAAGTGGACAGTGTTGAATTTGATTGCGGTCTTTCTAAAGATACTTCTGGTGTTAATGGTGTCTTATATTGTCGATTAACTTAAAGATAGAACGTGCCTCGGGGACAGATATTCAGACTCTCAAACTTTTACAATTCTTTTCTGAGCTACCACTTGCGGGCCCGGGGTTCATTTTAAAGCTCTTGCTGTAGTAAACTTTTCACGGTCTTAGTTTTTCGAAAATTCTATATTTCTCCATAGAGTTAACACAGCGGATGGCGCTCATTTTCAAATATCGGTAAATTTTTGGTCATTTATTTCTCTAGTACCAAAATTTGCACGGTGACCTGCGATTTTTTGTTCTTTATTTTGAAAGAGAATGGTTGAAAACTTCATTGAGGAAAGTTTGAGTAAAAGTTTAAGTCTTTCACTTTCGAGGCGCATACTACCTTAACCACCAGTGTGAGTCCTGCCACATTTTGAGACTTTTTCGTTTGACTTGGGGCGTATACTCTAGTTCTGGTTGTCAATGAAATTGGTATTAATAAAACAAACATTTACACACAAACTGAAGCTTATTTGAGCGGTTTTTAGACGGTTGTATCATGTTATTTCGACGAAAACACGGGAAAAGTTGCACTTTTCGATTTCCATCATGGCGACATTTTCCGGAAATTGCCGAGCTCGCCCCGTTTTGGCGTAAGTAGCTGTGACGTCACTAATGGAATGGGTGGTGTTGACTTCGTGCATTGACTATGGAGATAGTGATAATTTCATGAGTGAAAGCGGCGCAACTGAGAATGTCATCTTCACGGAAGATATGACAAAGCTGTTCAGAATTTACAGGCCTGCAAATTTTAACAGTCGGAACCTTAACTTAAACGAGAACAAGAGCGGAACTCTTGTTGACCGTCGCGCCAGTGACAGGCCCACCGTGACCACAGTCAAACACACCAGTGCATACTGTACACACAACCGCAAGCTACCAAAATATAAATATAAGTCTGGAGTTGCCATCCCACCTTATTATTACTTCTCAACACAAATTGCCTCGTTCAAAATCTGTATATAAAAATTTGAATTACGCCATGACGCTTGTAGATAAATGTAGTAGAGATCAAGTTGAAAATTGTCCACCGTTCATAACACACATCTTTCCTATCAACAGCTGGAAGTGGAACAGGTCGAGGGTCATGTTAGCATAAACACCAAAGGTAGTATTCTCGCCGCAAAATCTTCAGTTTGGCGTTATAAAACCTCACATGAACATTGGCACTTTTAAAAATATGTGACCGTAAAGACATGTCTAGCCAAATTCTCGGAAGAGAAAAATGATGTAAACCATTTACATCATTGACATGATGTAAATATCGGGCACACTGGCACCTGAGGCCGGGCGGCTCAGCTGGCCATTTCTGACGGAGTGATCAGCTGCACTTCCGCAGGTTTTTTTCTTGATGAAGTGTCAGCGATATAAAGCACAACGTTCATTGTTTCATGACTGCGAAATTCTCAAAGAAGCTAAAATATTTTAGGGGAGACTTAGTCGAGCAGAAGGGAACAGATGACGACAACGCGACTTCTTCGCTACACGTTGTGTCACTTTTACTGGCAGCGCCGTGCTGTATTATACACAACCTATCGTTCAGTCTCGCAAAGAGTCAGTCTGACAATCAATACGTAAACTTTTTAGGAATATAAAATTAGATATCTCCTAACGCTACTAATTATAGAGTCACACATGCATGAGATCTAGTACTTGTATTCATTTATTTATTTACAATCACTTTCGTAAAGCATCTGAATCGGCGATCAGTCTTGGGGATGTAAACACGGCCATACTTCTCCGCGGCCCCCGCATCCTTGACATGTTTTGGGCAACCTGTCGCAAGGCTTGCTGCTGTTGTCGCTCTTGTCCACAGTTGATGATGATACACGCGAAGCTTTCTGGTGACAATGGTCGTACTGGTACGGCATTGCGATTACATAATCGATGTAGTAAAAAAAGTTTATCTTACCGTACATCTGGCTTCCGAACCGCGTTTATTCTAAGTCACGGCACTCGAAAATGTGCACCGCAGAAAACGCTTGTCTGAATGCCTCTTTTCCGACCCTTTCTTGTAATTTTGTCAAATGCGGCAAATATATCATCCTAAAATGCAATAAACTGACAATGGCTGCAGTTACTTCAGCCACCAAAGGCGTAACTCCTCACCATGTTGAAGCCACAGCCGTAAGCATTCGCTATGGCCGAGGTGAACACACTCACTCGTACATTCTATTAGTTACGTCATTTCCGGTGGCAATGCCCGCGCCCGCGAATTCCGAAACGACCGAATGGCAGCTAACTTCAAAGTCGCACAACATATTGCATTTTAATAATATTTAACCGCGTCGTTTCATTTGGGTGATGCATTTATTTGATAAAGTAGGGGTGGCAAAATCATATAGCATGGCTCATTTAAAGCAAAATTAACTTTGAATTTATGAGGCGCATACTACCTTAACCACCAGCGAACGAATGTTTAAAAAAGCTCGAGTCAAGTTACAATTCTCTTCTAATCTATCACTTGTTTGGGGTCATTTTAAAGCTCTTGGCGTAAGAAAACTTTTCACCGGCTTAGTTTTTCGAAATTCGAAAATTTTATTTTTCTCCATGGAGTTAACACAGGGATGGCGGCCATTTTGAATTTAAATATCCGTAAATCTTGTGTTATTTGTTTCTCTAGTACAAAAATTTGCACGGTGACACCCGATTTTTATTCTTGATTTTGCAAGAGAATGGTTGGAAAGTTTAAGGCTTTGACTTTCGAGGCGCGAACTATCGTAAATGATATTGTTTAAACTTTCCTAAAATGAAACTTTAAGCTTTTCCTTATCATATCAAAAAAAAAAATTCAGGGGTCTCCGTACAAAGTTTTGTACTAGAGGAACAAATTACCAGACACCGATATTTGAAATTCAAAATGGCCGTCATCCCCTGTGTTAACTCTGTGGGCGAAAACTTGGCCTACAGGGACAACGTGGATGGTATAACCAAATAAAGACGACTTTTAACGCTCAATATGCTCATATACGCTTTAATGTGCGAGTTGTCCAAAGCAGCCACAGTGGTGCCACTTTTGCCGCACAAAAAAGATGTGGCAACTTGAATACAACATTGTGTCTATGCTGTTACATTAATCCGTACGTTGTTCTGGCGAATAGCGCCATAAAATGAGTGTTTGGCGCGTTGTAAATAAATTTATTACATGCCTCGTATAACGAACGTTATGGCAACTCATCGATGACGTCACAGGCCGCATATCATTGTTTGACTGAAAGTGAACCGGAACTATTTTCAACTTGACAACCTTGGGATTTAAAAATGATCAAGTTACAAGTTTACATAGGAAATCCAATTTTTAGAAAACTGTACATGAAAAACCGATAAACCGCATAGCATTTATTTACATGTATGAATGCGCCATTCGACGATGAAAATCGATCTATATTATATGGATTTTCGGCTTACATGAAAATATAGCATATGAGTGTCATTTGCAAATAAACCAAACATTTGGAGTGAAAACTGTGTAAGATAGGCATTGAATAAAACATTATTGCCCAAACGTCGAACCATGTATCTCAGGGGCAAGCGACCATTTGCCCTCCTGACGTCAAGCAAACGGTCACGTCCCTTAGGCACATAGTCCCTTGTCTTGGCTGTAATATATGATACGAACATGACATCATTGAATCATAAACACGGATTATAAGGGATCGTGACTAGCAAGATAGATTTGTGAGTTTAAGATTCACCATTCTCTTGAAGGAACACTTTGAACCCTGGGTAATGGAAAGACCACAAAACATGGAACTGTCTCAGTGATATTATATCAAAACGTCTTTCAGGTATTTGGTAAAATACCAGTAGGTATATTCTGCCAGGGCACTGGATCTTGTCCATGTTCGACCAGGAAGTCAGAAACTCTTTCCATGACCATCTGTGCGTAACGTTTGATAGGCGGCGGAAGAACATCCCTGTAAAGCTGCGATTTGTCACTGTATTTGCGATGGTAGTTCCCCTCTATATTCCCCCGCACACATTCCAGTCTCTCGTTATCGACTGTCAAATTCAGGAACTTCACCACACGCCGTAATTCACGAACAGCGTCCTCTTTGATGTTTTCATAATGAACTACCAGGATGGGCTTGCCTATTCCAATCCAATTGTTGACAAATCGTTCATACAGATGCACTTGCCATTCCAAAACAGAGAACCATTCTGAGGAGAAATATTGGAACAAGTATGGTGATTGTAAAGATACATGTAAATTAAAGGCAAAGATATTCCCTGCTAGATTGGGATTTGGGGGAAGAATTTTTGTTTCTCTTTTGGTGGGTTTCGTTTTGCACCTAGTCACTTCTTGGCGCGACGGATGCTGTCAAAGGGAAAAATTGAGGTGTCATCTTTGACTGAATTTGATCAACATGTGCAGATATTCGAAGATCACAGTTCCAATATCACTATGGCGCTTAGCAAACGGCTTGGATTCAAAAACTTTATATGAAATACTAGAGTCAAAATTAATAAAATTACTTGTAGTAATAAAGAAAGTGATCAGACGGTTTGGAGTTGAAATCTTTATCAGAAATATCACAGTCGAAATCAATAAAATCAAATAAAGTAAACCGTTGCACAAAAAACATCCATCCCCACCCCTCCGCCACCCCAGGGGATTTACTGTTGTACCCTATGCCTCATCTGCTAAAATACGGTAGTTTGATACTTGTGAAGCAAACTGGTAGAGTACGGTTATCGCTTAGACTTGGTTCAAGTCGGTGAATTTTCAAAAATAAAATCACTTATAATAGTTTCTCTTCTATCTACCCTATTTCATACAAACCTATTTGGAATTTGGCAGCCCACGCCAGAGGTTTTCTAGCGATTACACGCGTAACCTAGGAGTCTGCGCAGTAGTGAGTTAGTTTCGGATTCTGTGATTCCGGGAGAAACTCCCCTGTGTAGCGTTCACCCTTCTCATTGCGTTCACCCAACTCACGCGTTTCACATGAAAATAGAGGACAAATCATCGCGTTCACACCCCCCCCCCCACTAAAACATTCACAACTCACATACTTGAACCAAGTCTAGGTAATAGCTTTGTGTATACCATATTGAACAAAGTGGCGAATAGTTATATAATGACACCTTCATCAAAGCGATGCAAAAGTCGTTCAAAAATGCATTAAGCAAAGCAAGACCTATTATAGATCCTTGAGGTACCCCTTTCAACAATTCTAGCCATTCACTAACACTGCCAGAAAGCGGCTTGACATGCTGTAAACAGTAAAAGGCGCTGTCTATGATTAGCTGAATGACCCCTGCTCCAAATTCAGTATACATACCTCTGTCGTTTCTCAGGCTACTATTCCACGCAACCATTCCAGTTTGATTTATTGTCTCTCTGCGATTTCTTTCTGAAATTGCAAGATTGCAAGGATTTCGGAGTAATAAAATCACTGCTCGACTTGCCGCTCAACTCCTGTCAACCCGGACGGTCAAAGTCGACCCAATGCGTTTTAAAAGTCAAAGTTGTGCCACTGGTAATGTTTCCATCTCCCCACCGTATCCTGTTGACAAATGCGAGGGAAATAATGGTCATTTCAATTGAAGTTGCCACTACCACTTATATCCACCATTAACACGATTGGAACTAAATTGGGATCATTGGATCTTCATGTTTTTCAAATTTCTCAAAAATGTTAGGTACCCTATAGCTGAATGTTGCAATATTACAAATTGCTCATAAACACAGGTGTATAACTTAAAAAAAGCAGATGAGCTTATATTTGAAGATGAACTGACTGTACTTCACCATTAAATTATCCCAAATTAGTTCCAGTCGTGTTCATTATAGTCGTAGTCATCATTTTCTCCTCCTCCTCTTCCTTCTCATTATCATCATCATCATCATCATCATCATCATCATCATCATCATCATCATCATCTTCGTCGTCGTCGTCGTCATCATCATCATCATCACCACCACCACCACCACCACCACCACCACCACCACCATCTGTATTCTATTGACACAATTTTTTTCTTTTCATGAAATGCTTATCGTAAATGATAATAAACAGCTTACGAAGTGATAAATATAAGAAAGTACAGACATTCAGACTATATGCGTAGCATAACAGACAGCGATCCCAGCAAGTTTTGGTGGGTTCATAAAATTACCTGCAAAACATCGACTATAAATTACCCCAAAAACAGCCATAAATCCAAATAATATCGATCGTACGCAACTCAAGTGTCAGATAAATCCGCACCATATATATTGACAGGGTCATTAAAGTCATACTGTCACCTGTTCCAATTTTACCACAGTTACCATGGAAAGAGAAAATCTAACCAATCACAGATTTTAAGCGGGTTGCCGCTTTTTAAAAACAGCGCCCTCACACGGGCATTTTGAATACTAAGGACGCTCCTTTGACCATATATGGGCATATTTAAATTACAGGTGACTGTATACCTTTAACAATTAGCATACATTTCCCGCATATACCGGGAATAACGTCAACGCCTTCTTGATCTGTTATAAAGGCAGCCAATACCGATAATAATTTTACCATATTGTCTTATCAGGAAGCACTGTGTACATTTCTGGCACATTTTGCAAGCTTGTTCAACGAATCAACAAATTTTGTAATTTGCTCGGAAAAGTCAGGACATTGTTTTCAAGAGAAATAGGCTTTGTGCTATGATATTCTTCATAAAGTACGGGGATTTATGTCAAAGTATATTGTGCAGCGGAGGTATTGTCTCTCGGACAATACCTCCACTGCACGGTGTAGTCGGACATAAGTCCCGGTATTTTGTGATAACCGTATTATAATACACCTTCTTGTCCAATTTTAGCAGAAAAATGTCGAAATTAAGGCGTTTTTAAGCTGAGTAACCTCGAGTTGACTGGGAACGCGTTCAGGCGTCCGGTATTAAAGTGAAAAGAACGATATTTTTACCCGCGCAGCGCAGTGCACGTGGTAAAAATTTTAGGTTAGCAGCATAATTTCACTCATGTTTTTTTCACGCTATTTGGGTCAAATAATCACCTCGCTTCGCTCGGCGTATTTCCCGCGAAATATGTAATCCCCCCCCCCCCCCCGAGGTCTTATATCCGCAATCAAATACTCTCGCTTGCCAATTATAACCTCTAATTCGCAGGTTCGGGAATGACCGCTATTCACTGCGTGAAATACTGAATGTTTTCGAAGTATATTTCATGTACAAAATGTAAAATCTTCTCTTGTTTCCCCCCATGGTGGTGACGTTAAGGTAGTATGAGGTCAAAGGTCAGAAATTGTGCAATGACACCTAAAGTTCTCCGCGTCAAAGCATAGACCCTCGAGAAAAACTCGAGGGTCTACGGCCAAAGTTATTTGACTCCGCGTCCTCTGATACCGAAACTGACTCTGCGACGAAAATCTTTAAAAACAATTACATGATTTGGTATCATTTTACCGTCAAGTGATCGATAACCGAGTTGTGTCTTAAGATTTAGTTCAGTTCCAAGGGAACGTTTCAGAAACATGGTTCGGAAGAAAATCATGGGTACTTCAACTTCAATCAGGAATATTTTTCAGGGTTCTCCATGAGGATGTGCGAGCTTCGCCACCCCCTCCTCTGTTTTCATGTGTCAATAACCTTACAAAAGGTTACATGTTCACGGGGGGTGGGGGGTGAAGGATATGCAAATTCTGCATCGTAGTTGTCCCTCTTTGTTTCAAAGCTAATGAATAAGACTGCAATTATTGAGACTTCCTTCACAGTAAGTTTGGATAGCTTACCAGTATCCGCTAACACTTGATATCGGTACTGTGAGCCCGTGTAGAAACCGGTCGCTTGTTGTATCAAGTGACGGGTCCACGTATTTCCTGCACCGGGTGGGCTCGCTAGAGCTACCATCGGGAACGTACCGGGGGCAGCCAAGCGAACGGAGCAGTTGAGTTCGCGAGATTTCACATCGTGGACATCTGAAATAAAAAGAATGCACATATTTTTCAAAATTACTGGATCAATAATTGGTATCCCGAGGCAATGGCCAATATCGGCGACAATGAAACATCGCAACCAGTTAGGCCCTAGTTACTTCACCAGGTTAAGCAATAAATTAAGCAATGAATCACAAATATACCACGAGATTTTGACCAGTTCACTAATATATGCATGAGCGATAGATAACAGTATATTGAAGTTCTAGCATGGAATATCAAAAAGGGACTTTTTCTCTTATATCGCGAATATATCACGGTTCTTATCACGTCTTGACCAATCAGATCGCTGGATTTCCACCATCAATATACTGGTTTGATATAATATGAAATAACTGTATTGTGATGAAGCAAATATTATACATATAGTCCAAACAAACTACTATGTGCCCGAGGGTAGGTGACCATTTGCCTTACGCCAGGAGAGCAAATGGTCTCCTGCCTCGAGGGTACATAGTCCCTTGTTTTGGCTACAGTATTTTATTATATTCCTTTCATATAGTTTTCATTCCTAAATGTTTGAGTTTATTTGCAACTCATTTGATTGATTTCCATCTTAGACGAAAATTCGCTGAAAATAGCACAAACATCGCGTTGGTGTATCATCGTTGAGCAGTTTATCGATTAAAAAAATAATTTTCCAATAAACCGGATTTCCTATGTAAAACATGTAATTTAGACATTTTAAATCCAAAAATGTCAAATTGAAAATAGTTCCGGTTCACTTTCAGTCAAATGATGACTGCGCGGCCCGCGCCTGCACCGAGGGGTTACCATCTGAATCCTACGGAGCGGGCGATGTTGATATATGAGGCATGCAATGACCAAAGTCAGGTAAATTGTCAAACTAGCACAACACCAAGATTAGCATTAATTTTTGGCTTTTTCAATTACATCCCCCACACTTCACTCCCTAGTATTGCTCGAATACACTGTGACAGCTAACCATATTCATTGAATTCTACACTGCCGCCCTGTATGTTCTCGGAAGACGATTGTCATGAAAAGGGTGCATTTACTCCCATTAAACCAATATTTAAGCTTTCATTATAGAAGTCCGTCGGAGGAAGTCTATCTGATTCATTACATATGACTAAAACTTAAGACCTTCGACATAAGGTCATATATGCGGAGGTGGTGGCAAAGTAACCGCACTTTTGGTATTATTGTAATCGTTTTACCCGGGAGTGCGTCAGTAAGGTAGCATGCGCGTCGGGACAAATATTTGGACTCTATAACTTTAACAATACTTGTTTAGTCTACCTCTTACGGGAGCCCGTTTTGAAGACGATTCATTTTGACTTTCACCGGCTTAATTTTGTGAAAAGCGAAAATTGTATTTTTCTCCATTATATGTTAGTTGACACAGGGATGTAGCCATTTTGAATTTCAAGATTCGGTAAATAGTGAATGTGTTCTGTGCAGATAGCTGTACATTCAAGGTCTACTGTTTATGTCATTGTTACTTCAATTTTGCATCGGAGATATCTGGAGAAAAATACATCAGGAACAGACTCTTTTGGAAAGTGTTGTACTCCTGAACCTGAATGCCTTCTACAAGTTGGCATAATAAAAGCCTGTGACTCATACCAACGTAAACAGACCATGGCGACAATAAAATTGCTTTGCGCAAATAATTCAGAATCTGGTCATGTGTTTTTTGTTTCTAACTTGACAACTGAGTCGGTCACATAGTGAATACCTGTAGTTAAATAAAGATCTACAACTTACATTATATTGCATGTAAACCAAGAAATGTGTTTTCAAATGTCTGTCAGGGCAACAAAAGTATCGTTTGCATTGAGTGCTTGTATCATAAATATTGTCAAAGTGTGGCCGTAGGCGGAGTGGTTCCGAGTGGTTCCGACGGTGGATTCAA
This sequence comes from Ptychodera flava, assembly GCF_041260155.1. Taxonomy (NCBI): domain Eukaryota; kingdom Metazoa; phylum Hemichordata; class Enteropneusta; family Ptychoderidae; genus Ptychodera; species Ptychodera flava. The sequence goes on from NC_091929.1 coordinate 33,527,867, forward strand.
GTTGAGACACGCACTCGAGAGTGTATGCAAGATTACACGGCCGCTATCGTAAACAAAACAACAAGAACAAAACAAAAACAAAAAAAACACGAACAAATCCAAGTAAAACCTCTTGGCGATAGATCAATCTACTGAATCAGAGGGAAATCGATTTCCCAATTATGCCTATTTCAGACAAAACGTGATATTTATTTTTACTTTTCACGATTGAAACATCTTTTTTTCCAAGCCTTCATTGGCTGATTATTATTTTTCCTTTCAAAAATGGATAATGCCCCACCCCTTCCCCCGAAATTAAATATATCTCCCCTTACCTTGAACAATAACTCTATGCTTCGAAACAGGAAGTGGCGCAACACTGTTGGCAATCAGAGGTGTGAATATTCCACGTTGAAATATCACGGCAATGAAAATGTATGTCGACAACGAAGTGCAGAGAGCAGCAAGGCAGTGCTTTAACTTATTATTCGTATTACCGGTTGACATCTCTGAAACTAGAAAATTCGGAAAATACCGGTACCAAGAATTATATACATATATGTCTGTCTGTCTGTATGTATGTATGTATGTATGTATGTATGTATGTATGTATGTATGTATGTATGTATGTTTGTATGTATGTATGTATGTATATATATATATATATATATATATATATATATATATAATATATATATATATTTTTTTTTTTTTTTTTAATTTTTATTTTATTTGATACACAGATCAACGGGCAAAACCCACTAACAGATCTGCGAAACAAAAAAGTCACACAATCACAAGACAATGTACAAGACAACCATAAAAGTAGCACGATATATTAAATTGAAAAATAAAAACATACACGAATCAAAAAGGAGAACTGTTAAAATGACTGGATAAAATAGTTTTAAAACTACACAGCGTAGACAAAATATCTATATTACATTTAAAAGAGATATCATTAAAAACAGCATGCATCTGGGCACTGTCGAGAATTTTCTGCAATTAACAGAACACAAGTCTGGTTTAAAAAGGGGTTTCCTGCGTAAATTTCTACTGGGGGCATAAAAGCAGATTTGATTTAGATATCTGGAGCATCATAATGTGAATGATTATTTTGTACAAAAAGCACATGTCAAGGGTTAGTCTTCTATTGTGTAACTTAGGAATGTCAGAATTCTGCAATAAAATGATAGCTAGATTTGCTGCAGTGAACATTGAGTTTGCGACAAATGTATTTCACAAATTTAATTTGTACTCTCTCGATTTTTTCTGACCGGCCCTTCTGGTGGGGTGACCACACAACAGAGCCATACTCTAGAATAGATCTTACATAAACAAAATACAGAGAAATAATTGCTGAAATGTCATTGAATGGCTGGCAGAGACGCTTAATAAAACCAAGAGATTTGAAGGCTCTAGAAACAATGTTATTGATGTGAAAAGAATAATTAAGGTTGGAAGTAAGGTAATGCCCAAATCCTTGACAACAGAGACCCGTTGAAGAGGGGTACCATTGATGGAGTAATCAAGAGAGGAAATATACATATGATTGATTACGAGATTGATATATATATATATATATATATATATATATATATATATATATATATATATATATATATATATATATATATATATATATATATATATATATATATTAGTGTAGGGCTAAGAATCCATTCACTTCTGTCTGTAGATTGCAGGATGTATGAAACTTAAGATAAAGTAACAGATATTATTACTTTGTATTTGAAGTAATTTGTGTTATTAATTATATCGCTCTCCTTTAGCATCGACCACTGTAATTTCCCACGAGGACATATGTATACTTCGATATTTATATATATATATATATATATATATATATATATATATATATATATATATATATATATATTATATATATATGTATGTATGTATAATACAAATTACTTCAAGTACAAGGTAATAATATATGTTACTTGAGTTTCATGCATCCTGCAATCATCAAACAGATGAAGTATGTATGTATATATGAATCTCACTAAATTATGAAAAGGGTTTAAAGTTTGGGATGAACAAGTTTCATGCAGAGAAAGAAAATATTGTGTACTTGTACCTGTGGATATTGAAGTGCTATTGAAGTACCCTTGCCGAGTGGAGGGACTGTGGTATAGGCTTTTACAGTCCATAAAATTTATTGGAAGGACTGTGATTTCACAATACTTTGGACTATACGGTAATGGAATTGGATAAACACCCATGTATTGTCCGCGGTAAAAGTCAACTTGTGTGCAAATATACAAATATTTGTTCACGTCAAGAACACCATGTGCGCTACTTTCAATATTTGAACAAGGAATAAGGAATTGAAAATTCCATCCTTGTAACTGCTAACTGTAGTACACAAGTTTGTGTGCTACATCCATGACCGTGAGGTGAAGTGTGAAGTGGGGTTACATGTTAATTTAACCAAACACCATGCTTGTGTGAGAAGCCTTGCAGTTTGACCTCCATATCCTCTGAAATACGTGTTTCTGACATAGCATGAAAGTAAAAAAAAATCCATTCTCAGCGGGAACAGGAGTAACCTGTGCGAAGATGGGAAGGCGCTCCGAAGTAAAAATAGAACACATGTTTTGGCGATGTCCCTCTGGGCAGCGACGCATGAAACTTGTCAAATCAATTCCATATTTTTATCTATGCTCTCAACAAGATGTAACATCTATCTATTCCACTTTATTCACAATTCCTTTCTGTATTTGATTTGTGGATAGACTGTTTACTCCACTGTTTATTCGTAAACGAAGCGTAAGGTAAATGTCAAATGGAAATCGAACGCTTTCGTCGCTGTACCTCCCCGTTCTGCCACTGCATCCGGACCGTGGTTCAACCATACGATTTTCAACCATTGGGTAGTAGAATTTTCGTGATAGACCCCGGATCAAACATGGTGCAACATGTTCAAAGTTCTCGTTGAACTGCATTTGACCATGGAAGGCAGTAGAAATCAATATATTCAAGTCCAATAAAATCCTATATTTCCGTCATAAAGCGCGCCATAAAGCTAACTTGTCGTCGCTTATTGGTGTATAGGGTTGATTTCGGCATGGAGGTAGAAAGAAAGAGTTCTACCATGGAGGTAGAAAGAAAGAGTTCTACCTCCATGATTTAGCCATGAAGGTAGCGTCTTGGAGGTAGCACAAATACCAAAATTAGCACAAATCTACTGCCTGCGTGATTTAGAAGACATACAAATCATAAATGTGGTGGTTCCAAGGACCGTGACTGTCTTTTATCAGACCAAAAACATTTGCAGGCTTGACAGGTAGGGAGTAGGTCACCTCGATCCCTGCCCGTTTCGACACCAGTAATGCACACCCCATGTCGCTGGTTGTGGTCACCTCGACCCCAGTACCCTAGTCACTTCGACCTTGTCACACTTTATATGACAGCATCCTGTTATATGACAACATTTTAGATATATCGCGCGACTTGCCTGGCAGAATTGACGTTGTTTATTCTGTGAAAGAAATCTGCTTTCTTCAAAACATTAATTTAGCTGTTTAGATATACGCAAATAAATGGAGACAAGTGGTCTTGTAAACAATACAATGCATCGGCCTACGCTTGCCTATTGAGGTATATAGCATGTATAGGGCATGGTGCGTTTCCGGCGTTACTAGCCTCCACTGAAGCCCTTCAAACTTTTACCATCAAACAAAACTGACGACATGCTTTCGAGATAACGCTACAAGTTGTCTTCTTAATTTTTGAGAAGGGTATGGGGTCAAGGAGACAAGGATGGAGGGATCGAGGTGACCAGAGCTGACGGGGTGAAACAGTCAGAGGTCAAACAGTCCAGCAGCCATGATATTACATACAACCCGTGTATGTCACTCAGCCGTGAAAATCATCCGTTGTTTTATGACACTATCTGTCGGAAAACAATCATTTTTTACTTCCCCATCGAAAGGATCACAGATAAACTGTTGCCTTTTCGTGACCAACATTTCGACTGTTCGCAAAGAGAAATTTGGGAGGCTTTCTCAGGGGTTTACAACGAACTGGCAACATTAACTAAGATAGATTATGACTGCTTGAAACTTACTTGTGATCATCAGCTCGTGACTTGTGTCAGTGTCAAGGTTACAACCATCCTCGTTTTCAATCCAATGGAAAATAAAGTGGTGTTTTACAGATTGGGGGTAAACTTGGCCTCACCTCTATGCTCTAGGCCACGCACGCTTTGGTCCTCACGGTGTTTCTTGGCTTTGAGTACGCGTCACGGAAGTTACGTTTGCTCTGCAGTCATAAAACATAAAAGACCGCTTGTGCGTCTTTGACTCCACGACAGTATTTCAATCGATATTATGTAACGCTATTCACTGCAAATGCAATGCACTGAACAATCGTTAATCGTTAATCGTTCTGGAGCTAAACTTGGTTCAAGTCGGTGAATTTTAAAAAAATAAAATCATTTATAATAGTTTATCTTGTGTCTCTCCTATTTCGTACAAACCTATCCGGAATTTGGCAGCTCACGCCAGGTTTTCCCAGCGATTGAATGCGTCACGTTTGAGTCTGCGCAGTAGTGAGTTAGTTTCTGCCGGATTCACCGACTTGGACTTCTTGCAAAGTACAGGCGGTGAGACGGACTGTGTACACAGTGACGTGGAGCAAATACAAAGTGATTGACAGCCCCCGCCGTTGTTCTGGCCAATAAGAAGAACGCATGCTAATAAACGTCTGCACGCATTAAAAAGTTTGTTGTCATCTCCGTGCAAAGCTAGACATCGAGTACTTTTTATATCTGGGCGAATAATGGCATCAAGTTCGTACATCAACCGCGTTTTACAACTGATCGGTCGACCATCGCTAATCATGCGACATTACCAAAGAAAGCTTGTTGAGAGTTACATTGAGGGAAAAGATGTGTTTGTCTGCGCCAACCGGCAGCGGAAAATGATTTCCATCGCTTTGGGCATGTAAGAGAACAGGCTACAACTGTAAGGAAGGTGTCTTTTTCCATCCTTGAATAACCGGCGATGATTTTCGCAATTTGCGACATGGCCCCACAAACAACACAGATATTTTCACGCATTTTCGGTGATACAACAGAGGTCTTGCTGACCTTTGTGGGAGTGATCGCACTCGACATTTTGTCAACAACGCCATGTGAGTTTTATGCACGTCTCGTTTGGATCAATTAGTAACTCCTCCCAATGTGTAAAATTTAGTGATGTCATCTTATGAATAATATATGAGTAAAGAAAACGTCATCTCATGAATAATTTATAGCAACGCAGATCGTGCAAGAAAGCCAAGTCTGTGATTCCGGGTGAAACTTCGCTGTATAGAGTTCACTCCACTTATCGCGTTCACCCTACTCATCGCGTCCACTCACGCGCGCGTTTCACATGAAAGCAGAATACAAATCATTCATTGCGTCCACTCCACTCAAACATTCACAAATCACAGACTTGAACCAAGTCTATTCTGGAGCCTGTCAAGTGTCGTTCTATGGAGTTACCCCTTTGACTATTCCATTCTTTTTGGGGGTGACTGAGGGTTGTTACGGGGCTGTCATCTATTAAGCTTGGCGATAAAAAGCCAAATGGAATCAAAACAAAATCAACTGATAATGATTTCTGATTTAGGACAAAGCCAAACATTTTGTGGTATGAGTAAGATTATAGAGTGATTTAGAAAAAATGAAGTGCGTGGCGTCAGAATAATTCCACAGGAAGAAGAACGTGTCAAAATGACTGAAATGATATGCCAGAATTCAAAAATCCCCGATAACTTTTAAGTTTCCTGGTCTTCCATACCGTGTGTTGCTTTCTGGTCTGATCTTTTGTACAATTATATTTCACTATCATGATGAGCGTCATCTGACCAAAAAACTCTTCTTTAACTACATCAGAGTCAGAGCTATCTCTGTCACTGCCGACAATGCAGTGACAGTGACACTGCAGTAGTAAGGCAGTAGCTGTATTAACCTTATTTTGACAGTTCAGTTTATACAACTGTGATCTTGTTCTACTCCCTACAGCATGTTGAACTGTCCAGTATTCAGCTTGCAAACACAGTCTGTGTATGTGTACTGTGCATTGTATCATTGACAAATGACTTTCAGTTTGGACTCTAATTCAACTATCATCCAATACATATTCAAATAAACAGGCTTTGTCGACAAACTGAATATTGTGTGTTTCAGCATACTGCAGGGAGACAGCAAGAAACTGTATTTGATATAATGCATATAAATTTCGTAAAACGTATTAATAGTTGCAGCTTCTGCCCTATTACTGGGCCCACTTCAAGGGACTTGTTTGGTTTTTTAAATCATACATATTTAGATTTCTTCAAGATGAAAGTCATGAAATGTGACAAAATGTTCTAGATTTTAATTATAACTAACATTAGAACAACTGGATGACATTAATATGTTATTCATTTTTCATTGAATTACCTGGCAAACCTTGGAATTGGAAAATCTAAAGCTAAAAGGGAACTAAAAATTTCAGGTCCCCACCCCTCTACAGGCAGTGCAAAATTTTCAAGTCTCCTCTCCACTACCCTTATAATTTTCGATTCCCCCTGAATTCTTCCAGCTCCCTCACCGTTTTTTTTTTTGTGAACGCAGCCTAATCGGGCGCTAGAGTCCGAAAAAAGACTAAGTTATAAGTTTTTATCACACACGACATGCCAATACTCTTTCTTTTGTTATTATTTTAAATGTGTTTCGGTGTATATATTGTGAGAAGTTTACTGGGTTATTTTCCACAGCGGGAAGAGCAGTTCCAATTTCTTCACAAAAAGAAGTTAAATTTCCTGAGCATAACGTATAACGTACTTGTTGCGCTTGAATCTTTGGCGCTAATGAGCTCGTCAAGTTCCTACGAAAATATCGTCACTTAGAGGCTCCTCGCTCATCCCGGATGTCCATATCACTCGCCACTGCATTGTTTCAAACCTGCAGACGACACTAATCGCATCGTCAGATGACCGGGCACTTTTCCCTAGGAAAATAGTTTTCGGAAAAATACCCTCTGACGTCATGTTTTTCGAACCAGTAGGGACTAGTCTTATATTTTTCTCGTCACGTGACGTGTTCTTGCGAATTGCGACATGGAACAAGAAAGGAGCACGTGCCGTGTTATAAATTCAGATATTCGGCCATGATAAGCGGGCAATGTAATGACAAACGACGCTACAGGTTAACATTCGCTTTAATTCACATCCATTCCTGGTTCAAAGTTGAAAGGTCGAAAGGTGACTGCACCGGTGTATTTTTAAATGTAAAAAAAATTGAAAGACCTACATTTGCACCAAGTTTGTGGGCATATAAATATCCATGATCACAACAGAGTATATTGAAGGATAAAAAAACTTTAGCAGATTGTCTCTTTGCCGATGAGGTGATAGTAGGTATTTGCTTTGTTAGGCTGCATTCACAAACACCTTGGGGAGAATAAAAAGTTCTGTGAATTTTTTATATGACCCGCTGTAACAAACTCAAAATGTGCTCAAATGCCCCGCCCCCCCCCCCCCCGACTTGCAATATGTTTGATACACCCTCTTTGGGACTGGACAGAAATTACAGGAAGGAATGCCAGTGGGTTTTTTTTGCGGGTGGGTCGCAATTTTTTACGCAAGCATTTTTGAACGGTAATGGAGTTTCACGCATGTCTTTTGGGGAGGGTTGCCATTTTTTGTGCAGGATAGCAGAATAGCAGAAATGGATAACAGAAAAAGCAGAAAGCAGGATGTGGCCGATATAGTACTTCGTCCAAATGATATCAAATAATAATATATGGAAGTCTATTGGGTTGACTAATATTATATAGGGCTCAGCCCTTGGTGTCGCGCCAGGGGTTAAGATTGGCAATGTTATTTGTATTGATTCATGATAAAATGTAATTAATTGTTATTTCATAAACGTTTATATAACAACTATGCCCAGTTTCCCTCTGATGAAAGCAGTTGACATACGTACACGACGTCAAACCCTGCAGCAGTGCAGGTATAGATTTTCTGTAACGTGTAAAAATTTTGGACAAAAATTGGCAATTTTTACAATGATAACAGCCTATTGCGTTAAACAAGGGACGTATTATGCAATCATTATCATTGCAATGGTAACCGCACTGCCCACCTTCCACTTGCAAGCTGAAAACTACAGCGTTCCGTCTAAAAAGTGGCAATTTTTGAATCTAATTATTGACACAGGGGGCGCTTTTCTAAAATTCAATCCCAGCATTCTTTGCGTATGCCTCCGTTCATATGCACGACAGTTTTCTCCTTTATCTATATTAACGATATTTTGTATCAGCGACAAGGTGCATAATAACATTTACTGACCAATAAAAGAGGTATATTTTATAAATGGCATGTTATATAATGGTAATTTCTTTCGTATTTGTTTATTTACGAGTACTCAAAAAAAACATGGCGGCGCTCATGAAAGAAGGGTACACTTCCGGTTACTCGCATAGTATATTATGAATAAGCGCATGCGTAGTCAGTAAGCCGCTGGCCCGACTATTAACAATTTTTATTTAAAAACCAGCTATATCTGTACATTTACATGTGTGTGACAACGTATATAAATGTACTTTACTTAAAGTGGGAGGTAAAAAGTGCACGTGTGTACAAAAAAAAATCGATTTTGGATTCTACTAAAAGTGTTATTAATTATACATGGTAGTCCATGAGAAAACTTTGACAGTATTTTCCCAAAATAAAACTATCAATATATGTGCATTTACATATGTTTTGTTAATTTTGGAATTTCGCCGAAAAAGTTGACCCACTGTACATGATAGTCTATGAGAAAACTATAAATGATTATTTTACATTACAAATTAGCTAAATTTGTCTTTTTTTTATAAGTGTTTGACAATTCGTACAAATGTACTTGATCAAAATAGGGTGTTTGAAAGTACAGATATGGACAACAAATGAATTTTACTCAAAAATATTAATTCATTTCATGGTACTCTATGGGTAAACTATTAAATTATGTCTTCCCTGATAAAACGTGCTATATCTGTGCATTAGTATGGAAGCATTGATTTTTTACCTGTAATAAGTTTCTTGATAAACAATAATAGTGCTGTCTGTACACTTATCAGCCAAACTATAAATGAAGGTAAACATTGTAAACATTGTAAACATTGCTGTTGTCCTTTTGCGATCACATATGAAAGGTTTGGAAACAGGATGACTTCCCTCACCTGTCAGGAAAAGTTGACACAAAATAACACAATTGTATAAAAAGGACATTAGTTGCACTTTTGGCCAATCATATAAGTTTAATGTTCAACTGCAGTTCCTTGTTCTACTCCCCACGGCATTCTAGAATAACTAATATTCTGCTTGGCGATTATTCTGAATATGTGTAAAGACTGTTATCATTGTTATGGATTGACAAATGAATTCTAGTCTGGACTTGTTAAACAACAATGCTGACACAAATGGCTGTGCTGGACTTTTTATCACGATTCAGGGAGTAGAACAAAAGAAACTGCAGTGCGTGGTTACATAAAGAAGAACGAAATCACTCAAACATTAAGTGTTATAGCTTAGATTGACAACCCAACACCGATTTCATATAAATCAAAGACAGTTTTGTTTCGAATCCCCGTCCTCAATTAAGGCCAACATTCCTTCAAGTGCCCCTAGACTGGCCCCCAGTCGCCTGGCATTATTTTCTCAGCAGTCGAGTTACTGGCTGGCCGCAAGCAACGATCTACGAAACAGCCTTCCACTTATCACGACGGTCTACTGATGTTTAGTCCTTCAATTTATTGCGGCTTTCCTGTCTGGTGCTTCCAGGTTAATAAAGAACTGAGCATGCACGATATTTAATGAGGTTCATGATTTTGTGAGACACGTTGCCATGACCACACTGTAAAGTTAAGTGTTCAAGGATAGAACACCAATTAAACGCCTTTTTGTAACACTTTTTGAACGCCTCCAGACGTTCAGAAATTTAACACTACGTGTTCAACCAACGTTCAATTTTTGAACACACGTGTGCAGATTTTGAACGCTACGTGTTCATAAGACATTATATTGAACACACGTGTTCCATATCAGAACACTCGTTGCACATGAAATGTGTTCAAAAAATTGAACGCTTTTACGCGTTCAAAGGGCTGTAACACTTTTTGAACGCATGGACGCCGTTCAACGATAAGTGTGTTAAAGGCTAGAACACATGATGCGCGCTTGTTGAACACCTTTAATTTTGGGCGTTCACGGTATGTTCAAGCCTTGAAATAACATTACAGACCATTGATTTCCTGTAAAATTATTTTATTCTAAAAATACACGAAACATTTCTAGAGTAAAATACAATAATTTACTGTAAAATGGGTAAATAAACATTGCAACTTTGTATGTAAAGTTTGTCAGAGGAAAAAACCAACAGTGTTAACACCTTCCTATCAAAAACATAAGCAATAAAAATCACCATATTGTGGATTACGTTTTATGTTCATACTTGTTTAAAACGTACAAAAATCATCTGAAAAAGCTCAAAATTTGGCACACTTCTTGTCTTGAAAAGACGTATATGTATGAAATGCATACTCCATTTTTGTAAGATGGTTTCTTAAAGATATTTCCTCCTATATGGACAATAGTAAATTTTGAAGAAAAAAGAAGTTAGTCAAGGCTTCTCTGGTGCACATGGCATATAGTTGTCCACACTAAAGTAAACACAACATGTCAAGTTGTCAAAGTGTCACAGTAAGACACAACATGCAGAAAGTGGGGGAAGTGGGTACTTGGCAGGGTAAAACCTATTTCCTTGTCCAACAAAGTCCTTCATAAAAAAAAGGTTAGTTTGTTTGTAATATCTTTAAATAAACCCTGAAATAAATGGGTGACATTTCAAAAATATACCTCTCAGAAATTTAAAACATTCGTAAAAACCTTTCAAATTCTGGTGTACCCTGCTATTAATATTTATACAATTTTGTTTTACTAAAAATGGTAAAAATCACCCTTAAAATGAAAAATGAACATTTCATCATAACTTGAATATATCACATTTTGGTAATTCCCAATGTCTTAAAAATGTCTGAAATGTCTTTAATGCCAAAAAACACAAAGTTGCAAATTTCTGCATAATTTTAACAATCTGAAAAAGACTACCAGTAGAGAGATCTATGTCCTAAATATCAAAGCTGTTCGATTAGCAGTTTTGAAAAAGATTTTTTAAAAATTGTTTGACCAAAAATGACAAAAATTGCCATGAAATATAAAAATTTGAATATTTCATCACAACTAGCACAAATTTGACGATGGTCATTTTTAGGGACATGTTTACAAAATATTGAAGACGTCAGTAAAAGAGAAGAAGATTTTTTCCAAAAAATAGCAAAATTAGCCTCAAAAATATAAATTTGCACATTTCATCATAATTTGAACATATCTTATTAGGGTAATCCCTTGGGACCTGTAATCCAAATATTAAAGGATTCGCACAGGCTATTTTGAAGAAAAACCTTTGGAAGTACAAATTTGAGGACAATGCTACACATCCACCTATTTAGCTGACAGCAAAGCTAAAAACCAGTTGCTAAGTACAAGAGACGTGTTGAGCTACAATACAAAATAATTTACGGTTTGGTAGCAGGCTATGATCAACTAAATGTTACAAGGGCATAAGCTTTCAAAGTACGTGAAGTCTCCTTCATCAGATGCAAGGGGGGGATGAAAAATTGAAGCAGAAAGTGACAGAAAATTAAGAGTGAAAATTTCAGAAAAATCAGTAATTCAGAGTGGACCTTTTTACTCTGAATGGTCTGTCGCTTTCACGTCCATTCAAGGCTGAATTTTTTTATGTAAAAACATTTTGTCATATTGTCTTGAAAGCTGCCTGCAAATACAAAGATGTCAGATGGTGTTCAAATGGATGAGACTGAGTGTACAGATGACTTTCATAAATGCATGTATGGATTTTCATGTACACATTTTGAAAGAGCTAACAAGAAATATCAGCTTTAATTTAAATAAGGAAGACTACACGTTTGTGAAAGCTTATTCCCCAGCAACATTTAGTTGATCATAGCATGCTACCAAAGCTTAGATTAATTCAGAACCAAAATACAGAAATTTATCAAAATTCAGTTACTGACCCTTGGAAGTTTAAATCTACATTAGAGATGAACTGAGTTTCTCAAGCTTGTTTCCAGACAGCTACCTGTACACTCATCTTCTTCGTTATCTGTACCACCAGCTTCTATAACAACTCTTCGATTTTCAGTTAAATCCAACTTTTTACATCCTGAAAAAATGCAACAATAGGTAATATGGCGAGATGAAACTTTAAATGAAAGACAAGGGGCTGATTATTATAAGGAAAAGTGGAGACTTTCATATACAGTGCCTCTCTTCAAAACTGTTACAAAATATTTGCTGCTTCTTGTGATCAATTGATTAAAATTAAAAAGCCAAACTCTCATATGCTGAAACAATACATTGTATACTCTACGATGTTTAACTGATGTTTTACATGCGATTGTGTTTACTAAAATACATATGTTAGCTGTGATTACGCAGCGGTTCGATGCAAGGCGTATCGATCGCGCTCAGGTCAAGGGTTATCACTACAGTTGTATTGTGATGACCCTTGACCCGAGTGAGATCGATCGATACGCCATGGCCAAAAGTACCACTGCGTAGTCACAGCTAGTTGTTGGTATAGCAGCCACTGAAAGAAAAAAGTTTTTTTCACGTAGTTAAGCTATTTCAAGGTACAATACAATTAATTTCAAAGGACGATAATATAGATGCTTCAAAAATCGAATACCTTTTACTATTTTGGAGAGGAAACTTACCCTTTCTGGTCTTGCTTCCGCACGATCACGACTTCAGGGTGCGCTTACAAGAAAAATGTCGCAACTTCCGTTTTGATGCATCATGGGATAGGAAAAGACACCAAACTTGAACACTAAGTGTTAAGAAGTAGAACGCCCCTTGCACGCCGATGTTAAAATTAAAACGTTCATGGTGGTTTTCTGATTTTCTTTTCTAATTTTTAAACTTTCAACCCGTAATAAACGTGTAAAATTATTTTGTATACTTCCTTTCTTAGAAAAAACATGCTTTCAGCAATTGTAGGCCGGAAATATTTTTCACTTAGTGTGAAATTCGTTACACCAAAATCAGTGTACTTTTGCCGGACAGTGAAGCAATAGTAAATTTAATATAGCCATTGTAAAGACAAAAACACAAAAGACTGTTAATTGTTTCACAGTATTGTAAAATTTCTGTGATGCTGAGTTTTTGAACACTTGAAGGAGATCGTTGTTAACACATAGTGTTCAGGTTTAGAACATCATTGTTAATATTATGAACACTAGTGTTAACAATATGAACACTAGCCGTTCAAATTTGAACACCGACATGTACATTTTGAACGCGTAAAGACGCGTCTAGCGTCCGCTATTTTTACAGTGCAGTCTGGCTTACAAAGGGCCGTGCGAGCGGCAGAGGAGGAGCGAACGCGAACGCTCGTAACGATCGATTGCTCCTCGCTTGTTGCTTTGTCGCTGTCGACACACTTTGTCTTTCAAGGTATTTTCTGCGATAGCGAGTTTAGACACAACGGCTGCTTGCTTTATTATTCACCTGGTGAATAGCGGACAACGCAACTTATGAATGAGAACCATTTGAATTGTGAAGGACAACTAGGCGTAAGAAAAACATGTAATTCTTTACCCGAAACCCCGACTATACCCTGTTTTCCTAGGAAATAGGGAAGGTCGATCGTGAACGTAACTTTTTACTTTTACTTATATGACCTATCAAAAACAGCAAATTTCGGTAAAATCACGCATGGGACTTTTGAAGGGTCGAAGGGTTTTAAATAATTCTTTTACCGGTTCAATGATTCAGTGCCCGCGGAGGTTTACAAAGTGTACGTTACTCATAGAACTTTTTTAGCCGCAGGCTAAATGATAGACCCGGTTTTTCTCGAAGGTCTATGGGTCAACGCAGGGTATGTTACTCATAGAATACTATGGCAGGTTACATTCTGACCTACATTTTCGTCGCCGATGGATGAAAAATGCACGAGACATTTTTTTGCATTGCAAATTTGTGTCATTCTTGCATAACAAACCATTGTACAACACAAAATAAGCATGCTTTTGCTGTTTTGAGTGTCAAGGTACATGCTGTTTGACACAACCACAGCTATACATTGTGGGATAATTGGGTAGGTCGGGTTAGAGGAAACACATGTATTTTTTTATTGGCCTTATCGTATTTTTACTTTCACCCCTTGCAGGAACCGAGAGGACAAATGACGATAAATCGAAGACTGTTCAAAATTTGGTATCTTAACATGCTGAGTTATCTCTCGGCCGGGGGACAAAGAGATCTCGCGTTATGTCTAGTGGTCTGTCACAATTCTGGCTAGCCTATGAGTATTTACGTACGATTTTATGCAGTTCAGATTTCTTTATGAAAATTTTCACCCTGATCTTGACGTAGGAAGATGATTAAGATTTCACTACCTATCTGTGCAACTTTCACAGACACTCTTTCACCAACCTCTTTAACATTTTTTGAACAGAAACAGTGTCAGCTTGCTGACCAGAATATGAAGTCTCACAATGATATATTCATTAAAACATAGACTGTAGCGTTGACGAAGTTTTATGCTGCTCTGAGCTGCTGCGATGTGATCTGTAAATCTCTACATCTCTAGTGGGCGTGGCTCGTAACTCACACTGCCTAGCCTCACCACTATACATCAAAGTTTTTTGTAGCCCAAGATCGTTTTATGTGAAGTCGTGTGTCCTTTTCCCCCTAAATTCGATGTGTGCAAGGGACCGATCAGTTTCTTCAGCATGGGGGCAATGGATCCATGGAGGGATTTACCGTGTGATTTCCGTGCGCATGTGCAAGGGCAGTTTAATCGCTTGATACGCTTGTTATATATTGTGTATGCCAGACCGTTGAGCGAGGCCAGGCGTTGTTGTCGCGTCGCTCCCGTTCAGGTTGATCCGGCGGGAAGTGAGATGATAATTTGTCCAATGTTTCGAACAGTTACGGGCAACAAGTATCGAGTTTATAACTACGGAAAGCATTACGTTTCCTGGGCACTGCTCTCCTTCGTTTAACGTTCAGGTAAGTTTATACAGAATTTTGCGTAGTCCCCCCACCAAGGTGATTACTGCATAGACAGTAGTTAACGTGACGACTCTACTGTCTATGCTTCATTACCCCATTGATGTTGTGACACTGAGAAGCAACCGACCATGGTCAGTGTATGTATGTATGTATGTATGTATGTATGTATGTATGTATGTATGTATGTATGTATGTATGTATGTGTGTGTATGTATGTATGTGTGTATGTATGCATGTATGTATGTATGCATGTATGTATACAGGGTTCTCCCCACGCTGGTCGGCGCAGGACGGGCCCGACCGGCACTCGGGATTTCTGACCAGCGTCGACAAGTGACTGTCCGGCACTTGCTGTTCAAGCTTTGAACTGTACATGAATGTCTATGACAATTTTGAGGCCAAGCAGTTCATAATCTTGCATGACGAGTTGATATGGTACTATTGAATCCCTTTCAATAAAATGTTGTTAAAACAATACCACCGGTTAATTACCGTACGCTGATTTTGCATATGAAAAGCTATTTTGTCAGGTTGAGCGTACATAATGTATGAAAGTATCTATCTTTCTATCCATGGAGGTAGCTCTGCTACCTCCATGATCTATCTATCTATCTATCTATCTATCTATCTATCTATCTATCTATCTATCTGCCTTTTTACGTACGTACGTACGTACCTATGTATGTATGTATGTCATCAGCGCCCATTTGTCAGCTTGAGCTCCGAGGCGTCATGTTATGCAAGGGCTCTCGTAATAAAACTTCTATACCCAAAGTTTTGATCCAAAACAAGCACGTCACAGTGGATATCGTTCATTAAGTTAATTTCTTTTGTGTTACCAGGCAGTGGGGAACGAATACGAATTCACTTCACCATAGACAGTGGGTGTCAACTGTTTATACCCCAAGTCGAGACATTTTATAACAATTTTCTCATATCAGTACTCCTAGGGTGAGCATCAACATTTATAAATGTTCTTTTAAAAGTTTTCCAAAATTACGACCATCCTTTGTTGATCCCATATATCTCAGTCTGTACCCATGATTTCAATCTTGTACAACCAGGATAGCCCTGTGTAGAAAGATGTACGTTTGCGTCAAGCCGGCGAACTCTGTTTTTAACCGAAATGCTAAAATGTCAATACACAAATTCTACGAGGAAACCGGTTTTCTCCCTGGTGCCGCTTGTGACAGGTGGGCGTGGCAAGGCTGCTAAAGCAGGTTATTTTGGTTGAACACTGGCAACCTTGCAACAACCAACCTACAAATACAGGTGGTGAAACTAGAGTAAGTCCCCAACAAGGGAGCAGTAAAGCATATAATACGTGTAAAGACTTAAAGCTTGGTTACTAGAAAGTACAGGACAATACAAAGTATATTATGTAAGGAACAATTCATAGCAGACTGGGAAAGTATATGTGGGAGCAAGTAGACTTGTTGCTGCTTCGGCGGCCGGAAGTGCATTTTTGCTCATTTGCATAGCAAGGGAGGATGCACCAAATTTTGAGGAGTGGGGCGCAGAGGACTTGGACAAATAGTAATGTGTAGCTTTGACTCAGGTTTTTCGCTCACGTCTTCATTCACACGAACTATTGTCGTAAACACGTTTGTTATACTTTTCTGTCTGTCTCAGTGTCCGCCGGCTGTCTGTTAGTACAATATCTTTCAAACAACTGATTGGATCGGAATCAAATCTGGTGGATATATCCTGTTTGGGAATAGCAAGACCCGATTAGCTTTTGGTCAGGGGTTACTTTCACAATTATTACTAATTTTGCATACTTGTTTGTTCAGAAATCAGATATTCTCAGAATGATAATTTCATATGTTGTAAATCTTCCCGAGACGTTAATCAAGGAACCATGGACAGATTTCAAGGTCAAGTGCACTTTTGTGATGATGACACTGTTCATTTGTATATAAAATGAACTTTCCAAGAGTTAAGGATATATATCTGGATTTATCCTACGAAAGTTGACAAAACTTGCTATGTCCATTCAAAATACCGTGATATATCAAAACTGAAGGTCTTTAGCATTTTTTTCATCAACTGAAAACTAATTTGCATATTTAACACACACTTTCATAATCAGGAATATATATATCTGGATAGACTTGAAGAAAATTGATGAAACATGCTACGTACATTGAAGATACTATGATGTGACATTGACAAATATCATCTAGCAGTTGTATATCAGCTAATTAGTAATTTGCATATCGAATACCTTTATATCAAGCCTTTCATATTGCGTAAATGCCTTAAATACAATACACTACTTTGAATACGTTGATATTTTAGGCAAATTTCGCTGTGTGCAAGATCTTTACAAAATTTGGGCAAGGCCTTCACAAAAGTTGCCAATCTAAAACTTAGTGTCTGATATTGCTCATTACAGCGTATTTATATCGTAAAACGCCTGCCAAAATTCGCCTATGCAATACTGTAGGGAGGGAACGATATGAATCGTTTATAAAAAGAAATACTCTATGGTTGAATGTTATTAGGACATACTGATATGATGATAAACTTCAATCATGTTATGGAATGATCCAGTTATATCATGCGGCACACAAATGATTATAGAAATAATGTATGACTCGCCAAGGGCGAGAGGAAAGCCAATAATTAAAGGGCAAAAATTTATGGGCCCGCGCCAATAAATAAACGTTAATGGTCAGGGCAGAGTCTGTTATATCCATTCTATTATCAACGAACCAAAGAAAACCGTCAAAATTTACGAAAGTTTCCCACGCGCACAGAACTTGTCAGTGAGTTGTGCGGGCGCTGTAAAAAAATTGGCAAATCCGGAGATTTTTTTTACAAAAATATGTCTAAACTTGACTCACAAGTGCTCCATTTTATTTTGTGATTGATTATGATCTGTATACACATCACAATTGACGTTTTAGCAGTAAAGTTACGATGTTGACGATATTATTCATATTCACTGGCATGTAAACAAACCATTACTGTGTATTTGTGGGCAGTCACGTGGTTCAGCTCGACCAATTAAAATGCGACGGACAGGGCATGGTAATATAATAGGTGATTACCGCACACTGACTATATGAAAATTCCATTACGACCTTACAAGCATTCCATCTTGATGTACGCCCCCATGCCAGAACTCAAGCTCTTGTATTATCAAATGATTACATTATAATACTTTGCGGAGTGACCGTGTACTGGGTGATGAGTTAAGTACATGACCGCGTGAATACAACCATGCCATGTGAATATATGCGAGAAAGAATATTAAGCAACCTAGGGAGTGAAAATTGACGGCAATGCATCAGTCGAGAAACATGGCCGACTCGCTCATGGCTTTCGTCGTCAACACCGACCTCAGCCTTCATAATATCTCATTTTATGCTCAAGTACGTACACAAACATTACTGGTAGACCCTAAATAAGTAAAACTTTGAAGGACTCTAACGACAGTGTGTTACTTTATTTCGTCTTGCGTCCAGTTTAGACGCCTTGGGAATAATCGATAAGGACGTTCCAAATACAAAGGAAGGCAACTTCACATATCGATTCTACCTTTGTCAGTGATATGGTATAGAGAGTAGATAATTGTGGTTTCATTAAAACGGGGAACGTGACGAGACGAGGTGAATCGATGGTGCTTTGACCCTTGTCATTTGATCTGGGTCCCCGGGCAAACAGATTGTGTTTATGATTCGTCCTAAAGGTGTTTCAGGACCAAAGCCCCTTCGTCAATCGCTCGAATGGATTTGCTTTGCCACATTTAGTTTGAGAGTAGCCATTGTTCATCAAAGAGAGATGCTAGAATTATTAAGCTGTGGGGTACTTAGGTTTGCCTTTTTTACGTTTTTTTTTGAGCAGGAGATTCTTTTACTAGCCATTTACATATTGAAGAAATTCTTGCAATAATAGGCTATACGTCATTATTCAATGCGCCAATTGTGTTTCAACCTCTGCCGTTGATTGATCATACCTTGTATGAATTGTAGTAAAAGTTTAATGAGCATGACATGTTTATATCATACTTACACTTCGTCATTCTGGAAGTTTGACAAGCGTGGCAGATCATAATTAGTTCACCTGCGTATCTGACTGACTGACTGAATGTAGGCCCAATATCAATGCCGAATACTTTAAATTTGAACAAGTACGACATTGGTGAATGACCTGTGTTCACTTCAAATATTGTAAGTATGATGAGAAGATTCAAGTTTTGAATAGCAAATGCCTTTTTTTGTTATTTTTACTTCCATACGATGTTTCCAATACATTCCTTTGGGCACACGGTGTCAACCCGTCTTGCTTTGATTGGGACTTTTCCAACCTGGTTGTGAGATCAGTTTCCTTGGAAAGTGCAGAGATTTCCACAGATTTGGTTATTTAGGTACGTGTGTATAGGTTCCAGAAAACGATGTCATTCAACCGTTACACGGCACCTTGATCACGCCATGTGTTTTCAACTTTTGTGATCGCAACGAGAGTAGCTGAGAATTCGCTGTTTTCGGGGAGCACCAAGCTGCCGGGACAAGAGAGACAAGCGAAAATGGAGGTTCTGGAGTAATGACTCGTCTGAACCGTTTTCGATTGATAGGTCACAGCATGGAGGCACCTCTACAGTCACAGCACCGCTCCAGCGTAGACTATATAGCATACACTGAAGTATGTCTTTCACTCCACATATATTGTTATGTAACTTCACGGGGAGACATCAGAGGCAGCAAATAGGTACAACCATTGGCAGTTAAATATCGAAAAACTGATTAGAAAAATAATAAAATCGATGTGGTGTACGATTTTTTAATTTCATTTTATGTCCTTAAGACTGCATAGCGATACATTCTAAGACATCGCCATGGCTGATACAGATTACACGGTGTTTATGTAAAACAACATGAGGGAGTCTGGCGGATGATCTTTGACCTCATTTCCACAAGTATACACATCTTTGACGTCATCTTTTTGTAGCTACACCACTTGATAATGGTGCCTACTAGCGTTATACTCTTACGTTTCCGTAGTTCGGATTATTATGTCGTGGACTATGAAAATATTGATATCATTACATAACTTTTTTAAGGCTCAGCGTGCGGCCTGGATGAGCACTTAACTCCCCTTGTTGCAGCAGTAGGATACTCAGTGTGAGTCGAAAGTTCAGACGCCAGTAGGGTCTATACCGACAAGAGTAAAACAGAAGGACTCAAAATTTGCGAAGTGGATGTATTTTGTCAGACTCTAAAAACCATGACTAATTTTTGCAAATTTTCACATTAGACGAATTCTGATCGCTTGAGAAATACGGGCCACCATTTTGTTTGTTTGTTTGCATTGACAAGCACGTCGAAAATTGACACATGAAAGTTCCGACGCACCAAAATTGATGACATAGACGCGGGTTGTCGTGACGTAGAACGACCAGAAAACAAATATCGGTATTTTCTGTTTAGAGACAACAAATTTGGCTCGTGCATGTGATAAGAGTGTTAAAACCAACGTTAGTAAAACTGAAAAGTTAACAATGTTGTCGTTTTCCTGATCGACTTTGTTGGCACTACGAACGTTTAGATCGACACACATAATATTTTGAATAGAGATCCTCTCATATAAATTTCTACAAAATCATATTCATAACGTATGTGGCGTACCCTTCCGGCAATTACCCCTATCCTTGTGTCTAAAATGTGACCTCCCCATTGTCTGGCATTCTAAAATTTTACCCTCCCCCAATCACTGCAGTATTCTCCCCAGGAATAACTCAGACTCAAAATCAGCTAATTTACATAACAATATGTTTAATCGTTATGTAAGTTACAGACATAAATTACAGGGGGGGGGGGGGCTGGCATTTTGAGAGGGAGAGTTGCAATTTATCACTCAAGCATTTTTGAAGGGTCATGCATTTGCGGGAGGGTCACCATATTTTACGCAACTATAAGGAGGCAAGATGTGGCTGATATAGTGCTTCATCCGAAAATATCAAATCACAATATATGGGAGTCTATCAGGGAAACTATTGACCATTTACCCCCACACAACAAGCTATATCTGTACATTTATATATGTTTGATAATATATATATGTAAATGTACTTTGCTTGAAGTGGAAAGTAAAACGTGCATGTGTGTACAAAAACTTGGATATTTTGATTTCATTGAAAATGTTTATTTACCATACATGGTAGTCTATGAGGAAACTATGAATATTTTTTTTCAAATATAATGCAATATAATAGGTAAAGCTGTATATTTATGTACACTTGATTATTAATGTATATGTGTTTGGTTCGACTAGGGTGGTTACAAGTAGATATGTGTGCAAGGAATTGGATTTTGGAATTTCACCAAAATGTTGAATTTACTGTATATTGTCGTCTATGAGGAAAATATGAATGATTTTTTCCAGTGCAAAACCTGGTAAATCTGTGTATTTATGTACACTTGATTAATGATATTAATATACTTGATTAGTCTAGGGTAGTTAAAATGGATGTGTGTGCAAAACAATGGATTTTGGAATTTAGGCGAAATGTTGAATTCAGTACACTTGGTAGTCTTTGAGAGAACAGTTTTACTATAATTAATTTTTTACTAATGTAAAACATAACCTTACAATATCTGTGCATTTATAGACATTTGATAATTGATATACACTTTGCCCTCTTTCCAATATGTTATTGTCTCTTGTCTTCCATCAGTTTTAACTGTTTAATGTGTTTAATGTAGGATACCACTGCATCTTCTTTGCTAGTGAAGCTTGTAGATAATATGTATTTATTAAAGAATCAATGTATTGAGTCGGCAATTTCCTATTCAGGAAATATCAAATGGACATTCAAAGGTTTGGCCGTAAAATCACCTTCTGTAAAAAGTGACCCTCCCCCAAGATGGGTTTATAAAGAGTGACCCTCTCCCTTGGACAGTTTTCTAAAAAGTGACCCTCCTCCTAATTCCCCCGGCCCACCCCCTTGTAATTACTGAAGGCTCCCTTAACTACTGTAAGATGGATTAAAGCAATATTTTCCATATCTTCATTACTGAATGCGGCCAATACAGTATTGTCAGAAGTACTAGCAGTTTTACTTTAAAAAATAAAAAAGTAGATAATATTAATGAATAATTATATGAAAAAATAACTAACTAACTGACTTACAAACTAACAAATAAATAAATAAATAATATTTTTTATTCATACAGATTTTTGAAGACATTTTCACTCTTTGGCAAGTCGACTAGATGTTTCGAAGATGCGTTACTTGGTAGTATTAAAACATTGCATGCTTGCTGTCTGCACCGCAATTTTTACCTACCTATTCCTGGTTGCTGTGCTCCAGAGTAAAATGATGACATCACTCCAAAGCATCCGTCTTGGGCCAGTCCGAGCTTCCAGGGATAGAGTTGCCTTGGCTGCAGGTAACGTCCAATAACTTGTGCCTCATATTTCACTGTCAAGGGATGCAACAAGACAAGCAAACAGTACGTGAAAAGCTGGAAGCTTATGTATCTGTGATGTTGACATCTAGACACTGGCATACATAACAGACGAGTGAAAACCCCCTGCCCCGATTCGTGGTCATTCAATGTCAAATCCTTGACAAATCTGTGAATGCAAATTCTGTTCAATATACATTACATAAATGGTAGGGTCCTCATGAAGTCAAGTTCCTTTCTTTCTGAGAATTCGAAACAATATCAAAACCATCGAAAAGTGTGAGTTAATAAAAGAAAATAAATAAATAAATAAATAAATAAATAAATAAATAAATAAATAAATAAATAAATAAATAAACATATTTTTCCTATGTTGAAGATTCTAAACACCAATTAAGCACTGGGATCTGCGAGTATTTTATTCATAAATAAATGTAGAAAGAAATAAGGAGAAAAGCTAGAATGAAATAAAAGCAATAGTTTTAAAGACGTTCATCCTACAGCTTTTCAGTTTCTCTGGTATTTATGGGTACCATCCGTTACGACAGGAAAATGCGGTGAAGTCAGCGAATTTCTTGTAAAAGTACATTTGAAAAAAGTAATAATTAAATCTAGGGGATAAAGTTTTAAAAACGTAAGCCTATCTCTCTTTTTGGTTCTCTTGTGTTAAAGATCATACAATGAATGTGGCTGATAAAGCGTCTTTTGTAGGAGTTTTGATTGACAAACACCTGACATGGAAAGATCAAATCAAAGATGTAAATAATTGTATTCGAAAAAAAGCAGGACTTTTATTTAAAGTAAGAAACTGTGTACCTCAACATATTCTAGTTTTATTGTACAAGGCATTTATCCAACCGATTATTACGTATGGTTTGGAAATATGGGGAAGCACATTCCCATCTTACTTAAATTCTATACTGATCACCCAGAAAATGTGTGTTCGTTGCATCACATTCTCTGATTTTCGAGAACCATCATATCATTTATTCATAGAGTTAGGTCTTCTTGACATTTACAAACTGTATAAATTAGGTGTCAGCAATTTTATTTTTGATTTGTACAATGGCAAGCTTCCTCACCATCTGAATGATTATTTCCAGACTGTGGATCACAGCCGAGATACTAGGTTCAAGCTTGGTCCAAATTTATCCATTCCTAAAATTTATACAGCAGCGGGACAGTTTTCTATTTCATTTGCCGGTGCTAAACTTTGGAACAGTTTACCAGCCGATACCAAGTATCTCACATCAAAACATATGTTTACCACGGCTATACGAAAATATCTCCTTGATTGTTAATGTCAACATTACAATTCATGAAACTGTAATACTTTCTCACAACAATTATTATGTTTGATGATTTTTTTTTTGCAAAGTTCATAAGAGCCCTTTTTTCGATTCTGTCTTATGTACTCTGAGCTGGAGTCGAACTCGATTAGCGAGAAGCTATTTTTTTGACTCCTTTTGCCAATTTTATTTTCTACTTTCCACACACTGTACCATTTACGCTTATATTGGCAATAAATGAATGAATGAATGAATGAATGAAAAATGTTACAGCGTAAAGACTACAGTGTACTTAAAGAAGCAAGTAATTTTAAGCTGTATTTATAAGTAAATAGACTAATTTGAGAAAACTTTCAATGAAAAACAAGGAAGTAATACCATGTCAGTACTCGATGTCAACAAGAGCTAATCCGAAAATCAGGGATTGAGAACTCTACCGCTCCTAACTGGGATGGTACATGAAACACCCCTTAAGGTAGAACGCGCCTCGGGACAGATATTCTGACTCTCAAATTTCTACAATTCTATTCTGATGTACCACTTGTGGGGGTTCATTTTAAAGCTCTTGGAGACAGAAATACTTTCACCGTCTTAGTTTTTCGAAAATCCAAAATTTAATATTTTCCCCATAGAGTTAATACAGGGATGACGGCCATTTTGAACTTCAAATATCGTGAAATGTTTGGTAATTTGTTTCGTTACTTTCAAACTTTGCACGGTGACCCCCGATTTATGTTGTTGATTTATTAAGAGAATGATTGAAAGTTTCATTTGGGAAAGTTTGAGCAAAAGTTTAAGTCTTTCACTTTCGAATCGCTTACAACCTTAAAGGTATACAGTCACCTGTAATCTAAATATGCCCATATATGGTCAAAGGGCGTTCCTTGGCATTCGAAATGCCCATGTGAGGGTGCTGTTTTTTTTAAAGCGGCCACCCGCTTAAAATCTGTGATTAATTGGTTAGATTTTTCTCTTTCCATGGTAACTGTGGCAAAATTGGAACAGGTGACAGTACGAACGATGGTCTAAGCAAGGGTATTTACTAGTAAAGGCACAGGCCTTTATCTCAAATTATATTGGTTTAACTCTTTAAAATTTAAAAGAAAAATAAAGGACTTGCATTCGGTAAGCAGACGATATCAAGAAGAATCAAGGCAAGCATAGGGGATTGGAGGCTACGGCATATAGGTAATACAATGCGGCCTATTCTCTTCGAATAAGCACGCATGGATACACAACTGAGAGATGGCTTGCTTTGTATTGGATTAGCAAAGCAATGGGCGCGCGCCTCAAAACTGAAAGACTAAAACTTTTTCTCATACTTCTTGTAAAGAAACTTTTAACCACTCTTTTTTCGTAATGAGGAATAAATTAAACTGGTTACCTTACAAAGTCTATAATAGAGTGACATATTGTCTAAAATTCAGCAATATTTGCAATTCATCATATCCCCGACACCCAGTGTTAACTCTATGGGGAAAGGGAACATTCAGATTTTCTCAAAACAATATTGAAAATTCCATTTATTCGACAAGTTTCAAAATTAATCAGTATAATTCCATGCCAATGAATATGTAAGTCTATCGTGTTGTGCATAGGTTATGAAAAATTGCCAAACCTGTGATGTTTGCTCAACCATTGACGTGCATTTACATAACGATAGGTTTTATCTAGGTACACTGTACGGGTCGGTACAATGATTGGTGTTTTCTATAGCCAATACTCAACGTGTTCTGTGAGTGAGAACAGTGGACGCCGTATTGTGTTAATTTGTTGCAAAATCTATCAAAGGAGAACGTTTGCAATGGATGTTGTTGGCGTTTTCTTTCGCCAGAAACGTTTTTGTCTAATCACCCAAGCACCGTGCACGTTGTAATTCCAAGCTATTTTGAAATTCACTGTAAAATTGCAAGGTTTATTCTGATGTTTGGAATTAACGAACTACAAAAGAGACCTTTGTTTTTCAGGCGCCACTGGTGGAGCACCCCGCTCGCTAAACTGTTCCGTTCGCTTGGCTGCCCCCGGTACGTTCCCAACGGTAGCTCTAGCGAGCCCACCCGGTGCAGGAAATACATGGACCCGTCACTTGATACAACAAGCGACCGGTTTCTTCACAGGCTCAGAGTACCGCTACTTAAAGATAGCGAAAACAGGTGAGCTAACAAAGAGGGTATTCAACGTCAGGTGAAGGACGACTGACAGCAAACTGAAACGAGTATTAGCTTTGTAGTTACACCATTTGTAGACTTAACCTGTTCGCCCCCTGTTTCCTGTAAACAGGGCCACAATTACCGTTGATAACAATGGGTTTGGGCCAAACCATGGTGGTGAAAGGGTTAAATCTATCGACAAGAAAAACGATAAAAATGATTACGTATCATTCTATATAAGTTTCATTACTCTTCGTTTCTGTTTTAGACGTCTTAAATGTCCCTAAAAAGGTGCAGTTATCTGATAAATACTAGTAGTTAAATCAAGTCTCTATTCGGTCTATATTTCTATAAACTTCCGCTAAACTGAGCGAAAATTCTGTGATGACCGAATAACGACGATACCAAAAGTCTGGATAAAAACAAAGCACTCGTTTTTTCTATCACAAGGTTTGTCAGATCCATGGCAAAACATATCACAAAACATAGTGACTGATTCATGAGCTCTTCTGGTGATAATTTCAGACACACTGCTCATGCGTGGTATTCTTCTGGATACTGTCTGCTCCCCTGCCCCGTTTCTACCGCTGGCCGCACTGCTTTTCGTGAGCAACGCAGCCGGCGGTAGAAATGGGCCAGGGGACCAGAGCAACCACGTACCCCAAACCTTTGCTGTATCGCACCCCGCACACTATGCAACGGACAGAGGTAGTCAAGTTGTCCCGTTCCTATGAAAACTTAATCACTTTGCATATGGCGGCTTGGTAAAAGATTTAATTCTTTGCATTTCCAAAATAATTTCAGTATTTATTCCATATTAATGGATTATCTTTAAACACCAGGTACGGTTTTTGGATCTAGGACTATTAACCTCGGGGGGGGGGGGGGCAGATATTCGAACTCTCAAAATTTTATATTTTTCTCTAATATTGCACTTGTGGAGGTTCATTTAATTGCTCCTGGTGTAAGAAAACTTTTCACTGGCTTAGTTTTTCGAAAATCGAACATTTTATTTTTTCACCATAGAAAATGAGAGTTATGAGAAATTTCTGATAGACTGCAAAATTCCTGTTTAATTTTATTGTCTTTCTTTGTTTTCCGTCCCTAGTGTAACGCTTGCCTTTTACTTCATTAATAGTGTTAAAATTATGTAAATTACCCATTTCTACTTATTCTAGGTACAACCCCCCCTTTTGGCAATTTGGTCACGATAAGCCCCTGGACTACGTTCCGCTGAGTGGTATCGACCGGAAGTGTATGCAAATGTTGATATCGACATTAGTGAGGGAGTTCCCTGATCAGCTGAAAGCTGCCCGTTCAAATATACAATTGGGTGTCTTTACTGATAATTGGATTCTCGGCCTATGTGCAAATTTATTGATCGTGGCGGTGATGACGACTGTTGTTATTGTTGTTGTCGTTGTTGTTGTTGTTGTTGGTGGTGGTGGTGGTGGTGGTTCTGCTGCAGCTGCTGTTGATGATGATCTACAACAGATTTCCTTATGTTTGTCCACAGGATACGATGGCGAGATGGAAAACTTTACCAGTGGTACTACACTGACTTTTAAAACGCATTGCATCCGTTTTGCTCGCAACCAAAACAAAGTTCCTGAGCTATCTCAAGCGGCGATTCTATTGATTCGAAATCCTTGCAGTCTTGCAATCACAGAAAGAAATCGCGAGGCTACTAATCAAACAGGATTAGCAGAATGGAGCAGACAGCTGCAGAATGACAGGGGTATGGATATTCAGATTATAGCAGACAATCTTTCCTGTAAAATGGAAATTCACAATCCTAGCAATAATGGCCCTCCATGAAGCTCGCGTCACCGTTACAAGTAACTATTTGGTAGTCACTTCCTCATGGCATGATATCGATAGACACTGAAATATCCGCAGTCCGAGGGCGCACTCTTCCCACGAGAGCGCCCTCGACCAACGAATTTTTCGGTCTGGGTATGATAGGGCACATGAATTAATTTTATCACTTCCCAGGCTTAGTGTCTTTCACGTTCGGCAAGTTACGTCATTTTAACCAAATCCATATGCAAACCCTATTAAAACATTACGATGCAATTTTTACAGTCATCTATACATTACATTACCACACCATTCAGTGTTCTCTGTGACACTAATCGAAAAGTATGGCTAGTTATGACATTTTGACATGTTTTCGTGGTGGTGTAAGCATATTGAGAAAGCGCCACCACTACTTGGAGCGTGATGCGATCACCGTATGTCGCTTTGCTTCTGCTTGAACATGGATGCCAGTACCAACGATCAGCGGGCGCCGTACTCTAGATATGTTATGTGCGTTTGCACAAGGGTATGAATTCCGTGCAGACATTGAGGTTTGCATTGAGTTGATTCAACGGTTAAAAGATTTATTGCAAGTTTTGACGTCATATGACTTACTATACCTGCAGACGACATTACCTCTTTTCCCTGATTCATAATAACATATAGGTTGATATGCCTTGGTCAATTTAACACGGCTTTGAGATTTTTATTAGAATGGGGCTACTCATTTATGGGAAAAGACACCAATGATGTTATCATTTATACTTTATCTGGTTCTGAGAGTCACTTTTTGTCGTATTCGGGGTGAATGTTTGATGATCATATCGATATTGAAGAACTCAAAGACCTTCCTCGAATGAGAAAGAGTGTAGCTTAATTGCACACTTGCATGCTTCTTTCCACTGACAATAGTCGTTATGATATTGTTCACAGCGTGGTTTAACAAGCTGGTGTGGCAAGTGCATTTTTATGAAAACTTTGTCAACAATTGGATTGGACTTGGTAAGCCCATCCTGGTACTTCATTATGAAAACATCAAAGAGGACGCTGTTCGTGAAATACGGCGGGTGGTGAAGTTCCTGAATTTGACCGTCGACGAGGAGAGAATGGAATGTGTGCGGAGGAATACGGAGGGCAATTACCACCGCAAGTACGGTGACAAAGCACAGCTTTACAGGGATGTTCTTCCGCCGCCTATAAAACGTTACGCTCAGCTGGTCATGGAGAGAGTTTCTGACTTCCTGGTTGAACATGGACAAGATCCCGTGCCCTGGAAGAATATGCCTCCTGGCATTTTGCCAAATACTTGATTTTTTTCACAAACAGTTCGCAATTCTTGTGGATGTGGATCGTGATGGTTCGCCGGTTATTCTCAGAGAGTAAAGAAGGCATGTTAAAGCTATTTTATTTATTTCACTTTAAATCGGACATCAATTGTCCATAGAAACACTATTACAAAAATGAAAGAATAAACTTAAAGACGTGGAATAAAGCACCGGTGAGGGTGCTGACAGCCAACCTTACTCACTCGAAAAGAGAATCAATCCAAACTTGCGTAATTCAGATGAGAAATTCAAGCACTGATTCACTTGCTGAATAATTACAT
Source organism: Ptychodera flava (assembly GCF_041260155.1). NCBI lineage: Eukaryota > Metazoa > Hemichordata > Enteropneusta > Ptychoderidae > Ptychodera > Ptychodera flava. The sequence goes on from NC_091929.1 coordinate 33,557,247, forward strand.
TATCACATATAGATATGCGTAAAGGTCACAACACACGTGAAGTGAATTTTATTTCACCAGAAATATGTAGACATAATATATACATGTGCGAATCATAATATGTACGTGTAACTTGTTCTTATCTTGTTTATTTCCGGGTTCATCGTGTTGCATTTAAGGTAGCTACATACGTTATAATCACTTTCAGATTTTTACTTTTTTGGAAGGTTCAGCAAAACGCTTGTCACGTGACTATTATGCAATAATGGCTATGTACTGCGGACGGTCGGATTTCCCAATATCAGGGCTTTTAGAAAATATATACTTTATTGGGCTTTGCGATTTGTATAACTGAGAAAAAAATAAAAACCCGAAAGTGTCCGTAAGGTATGTAGCTACCTTAGGTGCTTTTTTACTATTGTGCTTTTAAAATATCATTTTGTTTTTATGATCTTGTATTTTTATTGTAAAGCGGTTTGACATCTTATTGATGGAAATCGCTCTAGAAAAAGCATTTATGATTATTATTGTTATATTTTTAAATGTAAATCGACTGTCAGGATGTTGACCACACACTGAAGATGTGAAACGGTATATATTTGTTAAAAACTTTATAAAAATCTAGTTTAGTCTAGTATAGTCTAGTCTTTTGGCGGCTATCTTTATAAATAGTAATCTTTCTATCTTGTCTTGAAATCTGGCATGGCGACACCAATTTTAGCTTACTTTTCTGCGAGAGTTTCAATGAGAAGAAAACACTTGTTTAGTATCATCTTACATTTCCATGTTCAGGAATTGGCCAACTCATCGCGAGTCTTGACGACTTCAAGTAGCTTTCAAGAAAGGGATACGTCACGACCTCAGGTGAATTAGCATAACAAAAGGGCGTAAAAATCCCGCTTCATATATCACGGTGACACGCACTTTGGTTGGAAACTTTATTCCACAATATTTTAAAATTACCAAATAATGATTTACGTGTAGACTGAAAGATTCAGTCACGTGAGGGCGCTTTAGAAGAGAGGGTCGAAGATCCTGCGGGGCGCCTTGACAAGACCGAATCCCAGTCCAGAAAAACTTGTCGTCACAAGGCAATTACGTGTTCTTTTTCAATATTCTGTGATATTTGATAAAATCACAGTGACGTCAAACTTCGAAATATCATATCGTCGTATCACCACAGTGGCAGTTGTTTAAAATTCTGGCTTTTTTTCCTGACTCTTTCGAGGTGCCAACGCTCAGCCAGATCTCGTTAGGATCACTATAGTTTTCTTGCCCATCGCAGCCACGTTCATTCAATGCTTGTCCCTTATGGCCGGCTTCTGCTCACCATGCAGCTCGTTGGTGTAAATTTAACACTAAATCAATCAGATTATTGATTTTTCCCCAGCAAACGGACCGAAAATATCGCCTTGTGCGTGAAAGGGCGATTCCATTACTCTCACACAAAAAATACATCATTTATCGTGAATGACTTTGCAAAGTGTCAGTAAATTGAATCAGCCAGTCATCACAGATTGCCTTTTTCGGTTGGGTCTATCATAGCATTAACCTGGTTAAGCGTAATGGGACATTCCTGCGTACAAAGGTCTGAATCTGACGGAGTGAGGCGCCACGTGGCGACGGATGTGCTGCCATGGTAACGAGTCGACTGCCTGCGAGAGTGAGCAGTGTTTAATGATCATGTGATGAAATCAAGGAGCAGGAATGAGCACAGTTAATGCATACAAAAGAAGGCGAACAACAGCTTGTAAAGCCCCCGCTCTGCTCATGCTTTGTCGTTTACCCAAAAAAGGGCAATTTTGCCTGGAAGACGTTTCACGTTTTTGACATTTCGACATCAACAAATCGTATAGTCAGCTTCTCCTTCGCTAGATTTTCTCGAGACTATAAACCACAGATTGCTTCGGCAACTGTTCCTTATGACCCAGGGTAGTTCAGACTGAGTCTCGTGATTTAATTCATCATATCCATCGCTACAGGCAATTTCTTTTCATTCGCCGTCGCAGGCTCGTTGTTGAAAATGTCAAATAACTTTCAGACATCGTTAAGCTTTTACGTAAAAATCGAAAGATTACAAACACTGACCGCACTCCCTGTGGGGGAACGTTGAGACATTTTGATTAGATGACGTCAGAGTTCGTCTTTTATAATTGACCAAAAACTTGTATATTGACATCATCTATATAACGATTAGGATATCTATTTTCCAATAGAACAGAAAAGAAAAACAGAAAAATACAGACACATTAATTAAAGATTAGTAAATTGGGTGGGAACTAGAAAATATTATCATACTAATCGAGTCCAGCCCCCTTACCATTCACAATCGCTGAATTTATCATTTTGCCATAGGGCGCCATGTTGAACATCTAGCCTGGCTATTTGGAATAAATTCTATATCAATGTAAGCACATAAATTATAAAACTTTGTGGTAGAATAAAATATACATGGCAGAAAAGAAACCTGTAAGATAAACAAAAGGTGACGTTTCAAGTATTTTTTAACGTTTGACTTGGATCTCAAAGATCTTATACTTTCTGGGATTTGGTTCCAGAGTGTAACACCAGAGTATTTCATTGAAGACTGTCCTATATTAGTGGTATATTTAGGGGAAAATTTTCACTTATGTTATCATAAACAAAAAGTATAGTTTGATAAGATTTTGCCTACAAACATCAAGAATTGCAAGCTCATGAAACAATACGCATGTTGAGTCGTACCAACATTTTTCTGTGGGCAGTTTCAAAAACTGTCATCGTTGTGGCACTTGAGTGTGTGTGTGTGGTGGGAGTCATTTTAAAGCCCCTTGTATAAGAAAAAACTTGCACCTTCTTAGTTTTTTGAAAATCGAAAAATTTTTAATTTTTCCCCATAGAATAAACATAGGGATGACGGCCATTTTGAAATCCAAATATCGGTAAATCTTGGTAATTTGTTTCTGAAGTACCAAAATTTGCATGGTGACCCCCAATTTCTATTCTTGAATTTGAAAGTGAATGGTTGAAAGATTCTTTAAGGAAACTTTGAGCAAAAGTTTAAGTCTTTTACTTTCGAGGCGCATACTACCTTAATACTTCTAGTTTGTATAATTAATTTGCATATCGTATATAGTAAACTACTGGCATGATAAAATCGACCATGGCAACGTGGTAGCTGTGATGTGTTCTTGACCTCTCGATGTAGAAAACGTAATAAGGTTTACGTTCGATCTACCATCCGCACAGCGCCCTCATCACAGCTGTTAAAAGAGCTATGTAAATCAATAATATAGGCACCATTATTTGTGAATGAGTAACAAAGGTTTTATCATTAAAATTTTGTTGCATTTTCACACGAATATAGTGTAATGTACAGCTTTACAATTGGTATCCGTTTTTAGCGGCTCTACTCAAGATATGGCTTGCATTTTTGGTCAATGCTGAGTATAAGGTAAAAGCACACATTTCAGTGAGTATGATGACAAAATTAGTCAGTTTGAAAATTAATTTATCAAAATAGCGTGAATATAACAATTCGTTTTTGTTCCCAATTGTTCGCCAGTTCATTAAAGACTTTGATTGATACGTTGGTCCACTCTGGTCGGCCACAAATTTCGATCGACTTGTATGCCCAGAACATTCGATTTAATTCGGCCGGCATGGATTTAGTGTGACGTCAGAGCCAGCTACGTCATTATCTGTGAAACCTCAGTAACTAACTGCACACGACGTCATTCCGCTTGCAAAATGTGCTTGCGCTTCTTGAGGTCCAGTTGAATTGTTACTGACAAACGAGGACCGCGGATGTGGTTTCTGATGATAACTCCAGTGGAAGCGAGTTACCACATTCGTGATGAACTATTTTCCTGTTAAATTTTTAATAATCTGTATATTTGAATAGAATCTAGCGGTTTACAAATCAGGAGTGGTCATTAAAGAGGAAAGTTCCAACCTTGGTAATGAACACCCCCATGAATATATTTTTGTTTTGCTTACCAACAAATACAAAACTATTATCATTGTGCCTATCTTTGCAGAGTTGAATATCGTTAATATAAGGGAGAATGTGCCTCGGCGACAGATATTAGGACTCTCAAACATTTTCAATACATTTTTGCTCTGCTAATTGTTAGGGCTCATTTTACATGTTATCGAGTAACTAATAATTTGACTGGGTTGATTTCACGAAAATCGAATTTTTTTTCCACATGGAGTTTAACAGAGGGATGGCGGCCATTTTGAATTTCAAGCGACGGTAAACAGTAAGTTAGTGCTAAGTTTTTCATGGTGATCTTTGATTTTATTCCTGATTTTTGCATGGAGGTATTTTCAAGTTTCTCTGCGGAAAATTAAAGTAAAATTTGAAGTCCTTCGAGTTCAAGGTGTGTACTACCCTGAGAATTCACGGTAGGTCATAAAAGCAAGACTTTTGGCCGTATAATGCCCTCTTTGTATACAGACATAACTAATGTGCAGAGCTTTGCGTGTATGTTGGAATATGCCGTTCTGACGTTGTGGTCGTTTTAAGTCATGAACAATGAATGACGTTGAACCTGAGCTTTACGGATGCAGTGACCCTTGGAGAGTTCCTGTTGTCTAACCAAATGTAACCTTTGACCCCCCGAGTAGACAGACCGACACTGAGGAAATGTATGTAACTCATTAAAAAGGTGGGAAACAACAGGAAGCCGGATCGTGTTGTTCTAATTTCTCATATACTGGATCGAATTGGCACATTTTCTGTTTGTTGCTCACAAAACGCCGCTTTAAAAGTCCACAGCTGTACCTCTTGATGATCATTTCACTATTGTTGACCGCGGAGTGACGTCAGTAGGTGAAACGCACGTGAGCGAGGTGAATGAGAGATCAGACGATAGAGAAGAGCCAATGATACAGAAATTGGTTGAAAAATCCGAACTTCATTTGTTTTCACCGCGTTGTGATGCCAAAATGACGTAAGAACCCGCAAGTATATCCTGATCGATAATGTTTGTGTTGTATATCAACGTCAAGTTCTTGTTCTACTCCACAAAGCATGCAGGAAGAGCAGCTATTCAGCTTGTCAAGACAACGTTTGTATGCGTAAAATGCAGTGGTTTTTTTACTTTTGAACTCTTGACCGGACCAAAATTCACTTGTTGACAGTAAGAATGGAGTTTAGTATTTGTCAACAATAACAATGCAGTTTATGTGGGCTGATTTGACAAGCTGAACGCTGTGTATCTAACATGCCAAGGGGAGTTGATCAAGAAACTGTAATTGACATAAAAACGTAAAAGTGGGAAAATCATCAAACCTTACAGCTACAAGCCATATGAATGGAAATACGAAATGTGGGAACATGATTGTCTGAAAAAGAAGACACAAACCAATAAAAAACAACGACATCAATTGGCATCGACTGGGTTTACATCTTGCCTTTCACTTTAACCCTGCAAGAATTTGCCATAAGGTAGTAAGCGCCTAAACAGTGAAAGACTTGAACTTTTAGTCAAGCTTTCCTCAATGAAACTTTCAACCATTCTCTCAGCAAATCAAAGATAAAAATCAGGATTCACCGTGCAAACTTTGGTACTAGAGAAACAAATTACCTGACATTTACCGATATTTGAACTTCAAAATGGCCGCAACCCCTGTGATAACTCCATGCGGAAAATAAAATTGTCGATTTTCGAAAAGTTGAGACGGTGAAAATAATTCTTACTCTTTAAGAGCTTCAAAAATGAACCTCACAAGTGGTGGAACAGAAAAGAATTGTAAAAGTTTTGGAGTCCGAATATCTGTCCTTGAGGCGCATTCTACCTTAAGCTCTCTTTCATCCATCAGGAAGGAAAAAAGTATAAAGAACGTGACATAATTTTCGCTCATTAGTATCCTTTCACTGAAAAGACTAGACTCACGGGGTACATCCACGATTTTACAAACGATACAGAGTACGGATATGAAAAGACTGGACAATTTTTCTTAATCAACAATAAAAAAATAGCTTTCCACTGGGAAAAGTAAACTCTTTAAACAAGGATGTCTTTACTTCAGAAAGAGGACGATTATACGGATGAACTTGTTTGAAAGGACGTCTTTTCTTTAAATTCAGCCTGGAATCTGACTGACTCCACAATGTAATCGATGGCACTGTGGTTACTATCAATGTGAGAAAAGACTTCATGTGGATTTAAAGATTATCATACCTGTTCAAGTGACAATACGCTAGGAAACGAGAAAACATCTTAATCATATTAGATAGCACATCTTTACCGATTCATGCGTTCTCCTCTCTCTCTCTCTCTCTCTCTCTCTCTCTCTCTCTCTCTCTCTCTCTCTCTCTCTCTCTCTCTCTCTCTCTCTCTCTCTGGAACATGTACATATCATTACCATATTTGGAAATGTAACCTTCAATTTTCACACACTGAATCCAATTCGTGCACAGTACGCTTCACTGCCTCGATCGTAGACGTGTTTACCGTTCACAACTTTTCCTTATTCGTCAAGACGTCAAAAAAAGTATGTCAAAGAAACTTGAAAATTGCATCCATTTTCTTCTGAAAGAGCCGGTTGCCTTGACTGCCGGTGACGTACAGGTTGCGTCCGTTACCAGGAAACCGAGCGGACATCCCGTTGCTCCCTGGCAGATTATGCGCGCGCGACACCTTAATCGACGCCAATTCATCAAGCAAGTCAAAAGGCAGGTCACTTCCTAATATAAGGACTTAAATATGCTATTAATAATGTGCGGCCTACGTGAAGAACAATGCGTGATGTTTATTAAATGAGCATATAAAAGCAAGCCTGGAAAAGTCTAACGTCGACTTTTGCACGCAGGTATTCTGTGTTACGCGCTTCGGTCCCATTTTAAGAAGAGAAAGACATCATAACGGTTTGGTCAGCTTGCACATCGACTTCTACTTTACTTACCACTGGTGGATCGCTTACTTTTGTGAGAGACTGCGACAAGCAATATCTACGTCCGAAGACCTCCTGCCTTGACTTGGATACCGAGATAACCATGGTTGATAAATTGGTAAGTTTCGTCAGATCTTCCTTGAAAACAATATATAATACTTCAACGCTAGAAATGATTACAAAACCAACTGTTTCTCAATCTTATGAGATTTTTTTTTCAAAGAGGCAAGAGTACCATGAAGAGTTATATATATGTGAGACTAGATTATATAGTAAAGGGCTATTTGAGATGTGTGTGTGTGTGTGAGAGAGAGAGAGAGAGAGAGAGAGAGAGAGAGAGAGAGAGAGGGAGGGACAGACAGACAGAGAGACAGAAAGCAGACAGAGAGACAGACCGACCGACAGAGACTTAGACAGAGAAAGACAGACGGACGGAGAAAGTTTTTTTTTTCAAAAAACGAGGTTCGTGACGGATGGCAATTTAAGGGTTTTAAGGTTTCAATGCAAAATTGCCTTCTAACAATTTCCCATTATGCTATCACCAAGTCACCGTGACGGGAAATGATAGTCTACAAACTCAAGGTGAATGTTGATTGCATCCGATCAAACCGAGAAAGCAAGAATTGAACTTCGGCGAATGAGATCAGTCAGTTGCTGGAATAATGGATTCAGTACGTGTGAAATACAATCACTCCAAACGCGGAGAAATGTGTCACCATGGTGAGCAGCAATCACGTGATTTTGTGGTAATTTCCATCGTCCGATAGGAAATCATCTTGGGCACTTTCTATATGTTTTAAGGTGTATAAACCGTGAGCAGTTTGGCTGATTCATAGATAAGAATCAATATTTTATGCAGAAATTCTGTGGTTGATATCATAATGTGAAATTATGTAGCCAAGTCACCACAGGTACTATATCGAGTACTATTACAAAGAAGTGGCCTGGTTTTTTTTTGACATAGTTTTCCCCGGTAGATTATGGCGTCAAAAGTGTGTTTAATTATCAGGCAAAAGCTATGAATGAATAACAGGCTTGAGGAAACTGTGGTTCTGTCTGACAACAAAATTCTTCAGACAATGTTGAGAACAACTGCATATCTAATGCATTTTAATTTATTACTTTGGCGATAGTGTGTTTGGCTCCTTCAGTTCGATTTCAAACTAGAGTGAATGGTTATAAAAATATTTACACAGTGGATGTATGATTTTCACGCAAAGTAGAAACGTGTCGTTTACTATCCTATTAAACTCTCAATAAAATACAAGGTTTCGATTTATTGGTTAAGGAAGTATGTACCTCGAAAGTGAAAGACTTAAACACTGTCCGCAAGGAAGTCTAAACCTTCCCGTTTCGAAATCAAGAATTAATAAACGGGGGGAGGGGTCACTTTGCATAGTTTGGTACTAGAGTAGCAAATTACCAAGCATTTACAGAACTTTTAAATTCAAAATGGCCGCCATCCTTATGTCTGAGGGAAAATACATTTTTCAAACTTCAGTTATCGCCTGAGCTTCACAATGAGCCCCGACAAGTGCCTAAGCCAAAAAGGTATTGTAAAAGTGCGTCCCCCCTCTCTCTCTTTCTCTCTCTCATATACACCCGCGACCATTTTTCTGTTGATTAAGCCCATTTGATGCAGTCAGAAATTCTGTTTGTACAAAGGCAAAACCAGCTGTATCTGGGGTTGTAAATGAGAGTTTACGGTTGGCACCCAGTGTTCAAGATTTAAATACAATGTAACATTACCATGCACTGGTCCATGTACAAGTGTTGTTCAGACAGCTTATTTGCCTTCTATACCATAATCAAAGGCAAAAACTGGTGTCATTGTTTGTCAGCACACAAAATATGAATTTTCTTGTATATATATTTGCCTTATGACAGTATCTTGTCATTTTTTTTTGAAAGTCAGTGCAGTTGATTTCAATTTCCCCTGACACAGTGTCTGCATGGGACACACAAGTTTGCGTGATTCTATAGCAGTGATCACATTAAAGTGTGTTGCCTCAATAAACTAATTATCACGTAGAGTCTTTAATGGAAGTGGTATCTTGTGTCTCAATTTAACACAGGGTGCCAACGGTTAGCTCCCATTCACGTCTGTTTCGTCTTTATACAAACAGAATTTCTTACTGTATCAAGTAGGCTTAACAGTAGAGTGGCCACGGATATATATAATACAAATTACTTCAAGTTCAAAGTTATAATATCTGTTATTTCGCAACCTTCAGACTGTCTTCCAGCGACTTGGACTCTTAAGTCGTGGCGTCATCGCTTACATTCGATTTTATGAATATTAATCGTTTCCGAAAACATCAAACTTCATTCGTCAAATCGAATTTCCTTTCCACTGGCGGGAGTGGGCGATGACGTCAGAGAATCAATGGAAATTAATGAGATAAATTATGCAAAGGAAATAGAGGCAAAACCAGGTTGCCGAATCCTAAAGTTTTGCTCCTCGGTTGCCTAGTTTCCGCGCCCACGTCGACTGAGCGCTTCTGTTACCATGGAAACAAGACGCGTCCCATAACTTTTAATTACCGGTTTTTCTATTGATTTGTCAAAGGCTCCGTCTAACCAAATATAACTTTCTTGAACGCCCGCTTCTAAAATAGCAACACACGCGAACACGAGTTCACGAAATATGACGAGAAATTGTACCTCTAACATTTGCTGTTATGGCCGTCAACATTAATTTAGTTATAAGTATACCCGTTCTCTGCGTGATTCTGCTTTAACACGAAGGCTCACACATGTGGACATTCAAGCGTTGATTAAGACGAAAGATCCATTAACTGCTGTATGATAAACTGTATTCACTGGTGATGCATGGTCGTATGTGTACAATGCACGGCGTGTGGTTTTCCCTTGTTGGGTAAATCTGAATTGAACTCTCCGCTAAATAGCCACTTAACGCCTCGCTGATTAACTTTCGCAGTTTATCTCCGCACGGGCTTTCAAACACGATCGCTTGTGCTACATTTGTATCGTAGAAATTGAACTCACTGTATAATACATATTTAAATTGATGGGTATTTTGTTGTACATTTCATACATGGGAAGCTTAGTATAGAAAACTTAGAACTCTGACAAAGCCATGATTCTTGATGATGGCTTTTTACTTGAATTGTATCGAGTTTAGAAATATATGAATGAATGAATGAATGAATGAATGAATGAATGAATGAATGAATGAATGAATGAATAATAAGCTTATAAAAAATACGGCTTTTGTCCCACTAATGTATTTCTTTTTGATATGTTGGTATTGGTCTATTGCTTGTAAATTGTGATTATCTTTAAGGATTAGGTTTTGATCGTCCAATTTTAAAATTGATTAGTTAATGGTTGCCTCGTGTTCACATCGCTGATCTACACTGGTTAATTTATAAATTTGTATTCATTTGCAGCGTGCACACAAACGCAGCTTGGTGATAAGTCGGAGGGATTCCTTCAACGACTGTGTTAATCACTCGACAACTCCAGTGATCTTCTCCCTCAAGAATGAAATCGGAGGGCTGGCGAGGGCGCTGGACGTTTTTAGGGTAAGTATTCTCCACGTTCAGGACAGGTCGAGGGGTGTACTCAGCGAAACATCGATATACTCTTACCTTATGGTATTTACAATTGACGTCGCGAGGGGTTCCGAATTTTCTCGACAATTATGGATTTAAACTGGATGTTATAGATGACTTTTATACAAAGACAAACTTTGCAATCAATGGGAAAATAGTAAAATCTTATGACAATATAGAAATTTAACTTATATTTACGAATCAAATCGTCTGGTACTATCACCTCACGTTTATGATATTAGTGAATGAGTCTTGTTACTTGCTATGAACAAAATGATCGGTGTGATTACACTTAACTTTATATAGTCAACGAGTCTTCATTTGTGATCTATGAGAAATTCTGAAAATGTGATAGAAAAAATTACAGCAAAACAATGGTTCGATGTGAACTGATTGATTTAACGACTGGACGATTTATAACAATAGGTGTTTTTTTCACAACTTAAGAGGAGTCTGCCACGAGAATGAATTTAAATTAAGTGCTTTCTCTCTCGCAACCAGGAAAATAACGTAAATGTCGTCCATATTGAATCTCGCAAACCGCGCAGACAAGATTCGGAGTACGAGATTTACGTCGACTGCGAGGACGGAGATGGCGACATACAGGAGCTCATGTCACTGCTGAAGAATCATATTGACGTCATCAACATCCCCGACTCCGATGGGTCCGAGGGCGCTTCGGCAGAAGGTAACCGTGATAGTAGCATCTCTATGCAGTCACTAAGACAGCCGTACAAACGGATATTATATATATATCACATGCCTTTGTCCATCTATTTCCTGGGCTTTGGCGGTCTATTCAGCTCGAGAGTCAATGAATCGCTGGTTATAAATTTAAATGAGATGACCGACAACGACTCGAAGAGACGGGAGGGGATTAAACAACAGACATGTTAGAAGAGTATCAGGGGTTTAAATTATTTTCTACCAATTTCAGGGGTTTCTTTTGTTTAACCTTTTTGTGCATGCCATCGCAGTAAAAGTGACAGCAAGTTGAAATTGATAAACGAACGAATTATAAATTTGTCCGGCGACTTTTTAATCAAACACGTTTTATCATTTCAGTAATACTGAGTGAAATTCCATGGTTCCCACACAAGATTCAAGATTTAGACAGGAGTGCAAATCGAGTATTGCAGTATGGCTCTGAACTTGACGCCGACCATCCTGTAAGTGTAGTGTAATGTAGTGTAGTGTAGTGTAGTGTAGTGTAGTGTAGTGTAGTGTAGTGTAGTGTAGTGTAGTGTAGTGTAGTGTAGTGTAGTGTAGTGTAATGTAGTGTAGTGTAGTGTAGTGTAGTGTAGTGTAGTGTAGTGTAGTGTAGTGTAGTGTAGTGTAGTGTAGTGCAGCATAGTATGTTATATTGTCTTCCTGTATAGTGTACTTGAGTCGTGGGTATGATGTACTTACTATCTATCTATCAATCTATCAATCTATCAATCTATCTATCTATCTATCTATCTATCTATCTATCTATCTATCTATCTATCTATCTATCTATCTATCTATCTATCTATCTATCTATCTATCTATCTCTCTCTCTCTCTCTATCGGTAACTGTGTGGTATGTTATATTTTAGATTCATGTCTTCTAGTGTAGTGTATAGATCTAAGTTTCTAATGATATCACAATTAAAACTAATTTGGGGTAATTGGATCTTCATATTTATCAAATTTCTCAAAAATGTTCGGTGCCCTATAACTGAATGTTGCAAGATTACAAATTTCTCATAAAGACAAGTGTATAGCAGATGAGCTTACATTTGCAGATTAAACAGACATTACTTCATCATCCAATTATCCTAAATTAGTTCCAATAGTGTTTGATGTCAATGAAACCATTGGGCCCAATCTACCTGAGATAATTGATGTGATTGTTATCTTTATCACATGTTCTCATACATTATGTATTAATAAATGCACATTTCTCCATTTTAGGGATTCAAGGATAAAGAATACAGAGAGAGAAGACGATACTTCAGTGATATCGGCTATGGTTATAAATAGTAAGCTCTCTTTATTAACGTGAAATTGTACTTGAAGCTTTTTCCCCTTGTTTTATAGAAATATATGAGTGACGAGAGAGAGAGAGAGAGAGAGAGAGAGAGAGAGAGAGAGAGAGAGAGAGAGAGAGAGAGAGAGAGAGAGAGAGAGAGAGAGCACATCCACGGACAGTTGTACGTGTGTCAGACACTCATATATTGTGTAAATTTGTTCGTCTTACCTTCCGTTTTTCGCATTTTCCACACAGCGGAGAGTCGATTCCTCGAGTTGAGTATAACAAGAAAGAAACTGAAACATGGTAAGCTACCAAATTTCCTTTTGGCGCCTTGATAGTCCCTTAAAGGTATATAGTCACCTGTAATCTAAATATGCCCATATATGGTCAAAGGGCGTTCCTTGGTATTCAAAATGCCCATGTGAGGGCGCTGTTTTTAAAAAGCAGCCACCCTCTTAAAATCTGTGATTGGTTAGATTTTCTCTTTCCATGGAGACTGTGGCAAAATTGGAACAGGTGACAGTATACCTTTAAGGTAATATGCACCTCGAAAGTGAAAGACTTAAACTTTTGCTCATACTTTCCTCAGTGAAACTTTCAACCATTCTCTTACCAAAGAAAGAATAAAAATCAGGGGTCACCGTGCAAACTTTGGTACTAGAGAGACAAATAACTTGCGATTTCTCGATATTTGAAATCCAAAATGGCCGCCATCCCTGTGTTAACTCAATGGGAAAAAATAAAATTTTCGATTTTCGAAAAACTAAGACGGTGAAAACTTTTCTTTCGCCAAGAGCTTCAAAATGAGCCCCCACAAGTGGTAGGTCAGAAGAAAATTGATAAAATTTGAAGGCCCGAATTTCTGTCCCCGAGGTGCGTTCTACCTTAAGTATATTAAAACCAGAGTTTAATTTTATGACAGATGTAGTTTATTTATGATACGCTTTCAAGTAATTTCACTCTTTTTATAGAGATAGAGGTTCTCTCAATTCTAGTTTTTTTTTGTTACAGGGGGACTGTTTTCAGGGAACTCACGAGGCTGTACCCAACACATGCCTGTCGAGAATATCTTGCGAATCTACAAGTTCTTAGAGATGAATGTGGATATAGGTAAGATGGCACATCGCCCTTGTTCGTTTTCTTCCAGTGCTTTAACTATTACTGATAGTATTGTCGAAGTTTCTGCTGCATTGGTTGCAATGTAGTTAAATTGAATTCGCAGTGGCTCTTTCTCTCAGCGACTGTTATGAACACATGTACCTTTACATGACGCAAGTCGAATGCCGCTTCTTCTCATTTGTCACAGAGCACTTTGATTTTCCTTTAAGGTAGTGTGCGCCTCGGGGACAGATATTTGGACTCTCAAACTTTTCCAATTCATTTCTGATCTACCACTTTCAACGTCTTAGTTCTTTGAAAATCGAAATTGCAGTTTTCTCCTTAGAGTTAATACAGGCCGGATGGCGGCCGTTTTAAATTTCAAATATCGCTAAATCTTCGGTTATTTGTTTCTCTAGTACCAAAAGTTGCACGGTGACACCCGATTTTTGTAGTTGATTTTAGAAGAGAATGATTGAAAGTTTCACTTAGGAAAGTTTGAGCAAAAGTTTAAGTCTTTCACTTTCAAGGTGCATATTACCTTAAATGACTGCCACAATGTATAGTGCCAGGCCATCCATGCACTTATATGCTCCATCATCTCCTTTTGTTCCCAGAGAAGACAACATTCCACAGCTGCAAGATGTGTCCAATTTCCTCAAAGGTAATTATCAGGAATTTGCTTCAACACATAGCATCATGACATGTGGTCCTTGACAGAAACCTGGTTCAAGCCAGAAAGAAGATGAAATGATGATGTGGGGTGGGAGACCGGTACACGGTGTCATCTAAGTGTTAGAAATCAGATAAAACGAGACAGAAAACGTTCTCTTTTGAATTTCAAACAGTACATCATGAATCTATTGATCTAATGATAACACGATTGGAACTAATTTTGATAATTGGATGGCGAAGTAATGTCTACGGATGTAATCTTATCTGCTTTTCTTTTTACATTACACACTTGTTTTTATGATTAATTTGTATTATTGCAACATTCATCTATATGGCAGCTGACACTTTTGAGAAATTTAAAAAATATGAAAATCCAATTATCCAAATTAGTTCCAATCGTGTTTGATCTAAAACAGCAAGTGGCTGAGAGAGAGAGAGAGAGAGAGAGAGAGAGAGAGAGAGAGAGAGAGAGCGATTAGGTTACTTGGTTCTCTGTGTTCGTTCTTTAGAGCAGAGTATTCGAGTCTGTAATTTCTTTGCTTCACGAGATGTATATAACGAATTCCACAATCAATGATGTGGAGGGAAAAATTGAAAGATTGCTTTAATTATTCACACTATCGAGAAAGTAAACAATAAACGATATTGTCAGTTTTACATTTTATAAAAACGCAAGGGAAAGCTATCCGTATTTTCCCTCTGAAATTTTAGATATTTCTTTTAAATATTTGTCTTCATCTCCCATAGCTCGTACCGGGTTTCAAGTAAGGCCAGTGGCTGGCTACCTGTCGTCACGTGACTTCCTCGCAGGACTGGCGTTCCGTGTTTTCCACTGCACCCAATATATAAGACACAGTTCGGATCCTTTCTACACACCAGAGCCGTGAGTATTTTGTACATATTTGCAAAATTTTCTTAATATATGAGACGTCAAGTTTTGAAATAATTAGGAATTGCACAATTTAAGGAACGACAGAGTTGGCAATAGTACATTGAATTGGGAAACACTACACAGGTACAATTGAAAAAATGCCACATGCACCATTTTGAAACCATTTGGCAACAAAGGAAATTATATCATAGAAATATGAGGCGTGTTGGTATGGAACCCAATTATTTTGGTTTCCATTAACATGTATCAGTAATGAAATGAACATATTGCAACAAAAAATTATTATTTTCTAATTTTATTAGTAAACAACAATAACAACAACTACAAAGTTAGATTAATAAGTTCGCCTGTGGCACCGTTCGTTTGGCAGCAGTATTGCTTCGGATTTTTATGATGAATTCGTTATTAACGTTTGAAGACCCATTAACTGTATCCATTATAATATTTTTCATTATTTTTGTTCTTTTGTTAAAATGCAGTCTCATGTGCTGCTCTCAAAAAGATGTTGGAATGCTTTCGACACAACCTGTGTGTCTTTCATATTTGGCGTTGCTGATAATAACATCTAAGTCCCGAATGTAATTCTTTTGTCGACACCATCTTTGTATATTGTACACATTATGTTGTATTAGCAAGGCTGCACTGTGATTTTCAACACAATTTGGAAATAGAAGCCTGTTGAGAAAAATGTACACTAAAATAATCTACATTTTATCAAAAGTTGCTTCCATTGTCACTGTTAATGAGTGTCAAAATTTCTCAACAAATACTTTTTTTACATATCAGTGCATAGCCTGTGAAATAGAACTGTGTCCATCCAGTTCCGCTTTGAATATTTTGCCATGTTTGATTTTGGAGATGTATAATTTATTGATAAGACTTGACTAGTTAATCACTGGCAATTGAATTCTGTCATTTTACAGGGATTGTTGTCACGAACTCTTAGGTCACGTGCCACTCCTCGCTGACAAGAGTTTTGCTCAATTTTCACAGGTACGTCATGAATTTCAGTAATTTTTGAGTTTCGATTACGATGCAAACCCTTGAAGTGGTTTTAAAGCCCCGTGTAAATGTTTCTCTGCTCAATGGTTTCAAGATTTTATTTCCATGTACCAAGAATATGTATTGGTGTACTCTTAAATATGTTGAAATGCCCTTTCTTTGACTTGTCAAGACGATTAATACCTACTTATATGAGATATTGGAAATTGAAGTCAAGTTCGGACAAATCAAATTGCCAATTATAGAACGAATTCACCGTACGGACGTCGTTCACTTTTCACACTTAAATGGGCGACCGCGACACAAGTCGATACTTCGCACCGATGAACGTTTTTCTGGAGGGGGCTAGGAACGGAATCTGTTTGCGGAACTATCACAAACTATGGAAGACCGGTCACGACATGCGACATGCGAGTTTTTTTAAGCTGCGACCTCAGGGAGTTCTTAAACTGCGACATGCGAGTTGCAAAACTAATATGGCGTTTGAATACATGTCATTTCGTTCTCCTCCTAACGATGGATTACAGAGGTAGAGACGAGCTTATTTCTGTATACTTCTACAATGGATACACCCTGGGAGAAATAGCGGCCACGTTAGGACTCCGACATGTACGGAAGACCGGTCACGACCTGCGACATATGACCTGTGATCTGCGACCTAACTCTAACCCTAACCCTACCCTGACCCTAACCCTAACCCCTGACGCTAACTAACCCTAAGTTATGCCGTTACAATTTTTCTGTCCCTTGGCCTAACCTCCAGGGTTGAGAGCGAAGTAAGGCTTTTTACGAGAGAAAACCTAACCCCTAACCCTAACCCAAACCCCTACCCTAACCCTAACCCTAACGGCAGATCGCAGTTTTAAAAACTCGCATGTCGCATGTCGTGACCGGTCTTCTATCACAAACTCTGAAACGATGCTTTACTTTTTCTTCAATAGGAGATTGGTCTTTGTTCCCTGGGAGCATCTGACGAGGAAGTGCAGAAGCTAGCGACGGTATGTACTTCTCTTACTTTTGCACGACCTACACAACGTCAATGTCATAGGTCAATGGTCAAAGGTCACAGGGGTTAAATAGCATGATTAGTCTGGCACATGTACGCATTCCTCACCATGGAAACCTATCTGGAAATTATACTTATGATAAAGGTGGACAAAATAGCGGTTTTTCACCACATTACTGATGGACTGATGAAGCAAAATGTCAAATTCCTAGGAACCTTTTCAACTTCATAGTAAAAGGAAATCTTTTATGTCTATAAACTCTTAGTTGACCCCTACAACGAAATTTCAGATATTTCTTTTTATTCCAGTCAACTTCTTGCGTCTTAATCAAATAGTCTAATGAAAGTACTGTATCTTTAGAGTGAATATAAAATGAATGCCTTTTATGTTGTACAACAAGCTGATGTTTATGTCCGGCCCATAACTTTATATACCGTCTGTCTAGTATCGCGCGACGGAGTCCCACTGAGCTCAGTAGCGACGAGGGGCCTCTCGTGTATTGAACAGAATAGGATACCAGGTTATTAACATTTCGAAAATTAACCTTTTACAGTGTTATTTTTTCACGGTGGAGTTCGGTCTGTGTAAGCAAGACGGTCGCACTAGAGCCTATGGAGCTGGTCTCTTATCATCAATAGGTGAGCTAAAGGTTAGTATGAAGCATACAATGAAGTACATATCCACATACACGGTTACCTATAAAAGACTGATATGATATGTTGTAGAGGGCGCGCTTATTAATTGGGTTTCATGCACGTCATAACAGGATTACGACCAATTTATACTTTCGTATGCATTGTTACCCTTTTTCATAAAAATTCTGCGTCATCGCATACACAAGGTATGTTCTATTATTATTATATGTATTATGCTTTGATATTTGGTCTCTCTCATGGTGTAATATTCGTCACCTGAGTCGAGCTGAATGGTTTTATAGTTGAGCAGACAATAGGTTAATAACATGAAGGCATACCTTCTCTTTCATGGATAAATGTAAACGTAAAAACAATTTTTTTATTCAGCGAATTGGATGGCGGTTCTTTACAAAAAATTGATGCAGCTCTTTAAACTAATAATGAGGGCAATGAAATGATTGTAGGCCAGTTTACTAAAATCATGAAAAAAGACAGTGGTATTCCAACAGAAGTAGACATAATTTCATCACTCCACTTTTTGCAGCACGCCCTCACCGACAGAGCTGTGGTGAAACCATTTGATCCAAAGGAGACATCGCAGGAAGAGTGCATCATAACATCATTTCAAAACTGTTACTACATCTCTGGTAGCTTCGAGGAGGCAAAGGAAAAAATGAGGTAATTTACATAAAGAAGGCATCAGCTTCTCCAATCCTTGCCAACAATCATCTTCCGCTGCATACAGCCAACACTGTTTTCAATATTCTCTTATTCATTGGCACGTCTGTTAGTCCTCTGTCGTTCTTCATCATAGCTTTGCGAAAAATGACATGATAAAACCCAGACAAACGAACAAAAAATCCGGAATATGTTTGTATGAAAACTAAATCTTTCAAAGCGAAAGGTATATGGAAATAGTCATAAGAATATATATTTGACATTTTACAGCTGTTAAACATCAGACATCACTTAGCACTCTATGATTAACTGAACTACATAAGTATATGTCGCAAAAGACGGATTATGTGCGGTCAGATGTCGATTCTTAATTAAACAGGATCAAAGAAATCACACCCATGAAATTCCGTTTTACATTTCACCAAACAGAGTTGTCAGAGTATGTTTATATTCTCTGCGTGACTCACCTTTATCACGAGGGACCGTGCCTTTATTCATCATGTCTTCGTATCACAAAAGACACAAAAGGGATTGCATTATTGTTCGGCTCCACAAAAGACCTATTGTAGGAGTACCACTTGAATATCGTTTCAAGCCCCCTTTCTCTCTTTCTGTTTCCTCAGGGAATTCGCCAGTACTATTAAGCGGCCATTTGCAGTGCGTTACAACCCGTACACTCAGTCAGTTGAAGTGCTGAGCAACGTGCACCGAATTGCCGATGTTGTGAACGAACTGAAGGGCGACCTCAACACATTGAGTGAAGCCCTAAAGAAATTACAGTCGTAGAGGGCGCAAGTGGGTTCAACAATCACTGAAATACTTTTTTGTACAGTTACAGATGTACAGAGCAGAGGCTTTCAGAGGCAAGACGCTTCACTGAAAGCAGCCGATTTTGTCTCTAATTTCTCTATTAATCATAGTAATATATTCTAGCCATCTCTCTGTCTGAAGTTACGCCTCCTTGACATGCAAATTAATAAATATCTGTAAAACAGTAAACAACCAGTGCTCACCGTATCCGTAACCTTGCTTACAAAATGATTGATTGGTAAGACGACAAAATTTAATCACCGGCATTCGAATTCTGTCACTTTACAGTGATTGTCGTCACGAAATCTTAGGTCACGTGCCATCCCTCGCCGATGAAAATGATAACTCTCAGAGAAATGAGGTTCTTCTGGCACTTAGCACAAATTAAGCTCTCCTACTACAATCTTAATTTCAGTATCAGTAGCCGAAGCTTGTATAGAACGAAAGTACGGCTATTTGTAAAATTTGAAAATGTATACAAAGCTTATTTAGAGATACAGTGGATATCAGTTTACTTTACGTGGGGATATGATATTGTTCATATGATGATCGTTCCATTAAAGAGAAAATACTGCATCTTTGTACATAATTTTATTGTTCTTTCTTCCTGGAGAAAGTTGAAATACAAAGTATTGGCCAATATGTATGTGTTTGCTTGCGCGCGCTCGTGTGTGTGTGTATGAGAGAGAGAGAGAGTGTGTGTGTGTGTGTGTGTGTGTGTGTGTGCATACATAAATACATGCATGCATGCAACGGGACTATTAAACCTGAGAGTTGGTGCAAATCAGTCTAGCACTAAGTCAATGGCAATGTTAAGCTGACATTTATGTAATCTTGTAGTATCATTCCATTATTACATTGTCAAAAACTGATACGTTTGTCTCTTATACTCTATGAATGCTAGAGAATCTGTTTATCATCTTTTGAATAACCCCCTCTCTATTCATCACTTTTGAGTGATCCCATCCAATTCTTCCTAACCACTCCGGCCGTTAATAGTGACGGCTTCCTAAACAAGAAGGATCCACACTTGAAAAAAGTGGCAAAATACATGAATGGCTGAATAAAGTGACAAATTTGTAAGATCACCAAGGAGTATTTTAAAAACTGTCATTGACTTTCAATCCATCCAGCACCCTCAATCGCCAGACCAAAATACTCCAAACATGAAAAATTTTCTTGAAAAGACTACAATAGGGAAACTAGGAGCATTTTCCTTGAAAAATAAATATACGGATGTAAAACTTGGCAAGGTTGGAAATGAACACCACAGGAGCCATTCGGCAACTTTAAAAATAACGCAACACCCAGGCACCGTGAAAAACACAATCTTGCAACACTTTCCCCACTAAGCTGAGGGCATGGGTGGGTATTTTGTTGAAGGGATCAAATACTGGCATGCTTAAAGTTCTCAAGGGGATACCAAACAGCTACACCGGTGTAAATTTACCCAATATTTCTTCCCCGTTTCATTGAACAGGACAATGCAAACTCTCTATCGACGCCTTACTTTGAAAGCCATGCACGTACTATATCAATACAAGAGCCCGGAGAGAAAATCTCTCGTACCGTGCAGAAACACAGGCCCATTGTTTGATGTTCAGAGGGGTCTGTGATGTGAAAAACAGGAGAGTTCACTCTGTGATTGATTGATACCCTCTGACACAGAAAAACAGATTTCGACATTTGGGTTTAAGCCAACGTTTTCGTCGCGTTACGTGGTCCCTGTAAATAAAATATTGAAATCTCCCTTGGTTAGACCATAGACCCTCGAGTCTGTGGTTAGAGTCGTTCATTTCTTACCAGGATATCGAGCAAAGCGCAATTCTCTCTAAACCTTTAGTTAACGTTAAACTGATGAAAGAAAATCAAATCACCAGATCGAACACCTCTATCATTTGAAAGCGGACAAATTGGGATTGTAATTTTGTTGGCCGTAAACGTATAGCTACAACAAAAAGTAATGGCCAGAGAGCACACACAACAGAGCGTTGCTAAAGACAGATTGCTACAGAACTCTGTATTGGTCAGTGCACAGTACTTCAATTCAAAAGTGACATTTCTTTCTGTGCCATTATGGATGACGGTTTCATTATTGCTTGTAACTTGCAAATATACACTTTGGTATCACAAATCCCTAGACGAACCTCTCAATAAAGTTTCTTTTAGAATAGCCCGTGTTGTATATCGATGTATTTCAAACAAAAACTATTTGAGGTTCGAGGGCTCAATGTTATACTAGTTGTTCAGGGCAAACATATTGGCTGAGTCTGCGCAATAGGTGGCTTAATATGATGCAACACATAGTCCAAGATTCGACGGAGTATATAACTCGCCTGTTTCAAGGTCACTCAATCCTCAATTAGGAAAATGACTTCAATTACATATTTGAATCATTTCTAAATTTCATCCAACGCGTAAGGCTGTCCATGCTGTTACAATAATGACGAACAGGAATTGCTTTCGACCATTGTAGTACATAAAGAGAATTGGGCTTGTTGGCACTCACCCCCTGATAAGGTCAAAATGTGAACGCGGTAGCCAACGCTTGGCCAACTCGAGAAAAGCAAAGCGACCGGGATCATCAGCCTACGGTCTCAGACGGTTTTTTTGTGTACCCGAGGACAGCACAGGATCGATTCTAAAGACGGTCAGGCCCAATAAAAGACGTGAGTTACTCTGATACTTTTGTAAAGAACAGGACAGGCAGATCGAAAAATTTACACTCTAGATTTCTGGTGAAGTTGTGGACAATTCATTGTTTTGGCCTACTCGACCGGCGGGACTAGGGAGACATTTCACGCTGAACTGGCACTAATCTATGCTCAAAATATTTCCGATGAGACTGGTTTCAAAAGTAACCCCAGACTTTCCATCAATACTGTTTGAACCATACATGCCGAACAGTATATTACAATATACAAAGGGGAATTCGCAGGAATTTGAAGCTGTTTTTTTTGTATTTATGTTCAATTTGATTTTTTCTCGTGTATTGCGACATTTTCGTTGATACGATGTTCATTGTGCTATCTCTTTTTTCGTCATCTTATGTCACTTGCTTAGGAACGAGAATGTTTGACATTTCTTCCTGTTGTTTGAGAGAGGCGATGGCGTAGTTATTGACAGAATGAAGTTTACTGTGGCATGACAGTTGTTGAACCTGTGTTGGTGGAATACCCGCGTTAAGCAACTTTGTGACAGCCGTTTTTTCTCATACTATGGTTCATCTTCTTACCCCTGATTCCAGCTTTCTAGGTCATTGTTTGGGCTACCTCTGCCAATCTGTTTTTCCTATCGGTTTTTCTTCAACCAAACTGTTGACGAGGGTGAATATATGTAATTGAAGCCAGATATCGATTGGAGGGGCGGTCGGCGGTGTTCATTACAACCGGGCGGCGATAGGTGAAATCGCGGTACGTTATGATTGGATCGGGTTTCTCAGGAGTTGCGAAGATTTTCGGGTTGAACGGTCTTAGTTTGGCTCAATTCTGTCTAAATCTCGTCTTCGGCAGTCTTCTTTCGCTTTATATTGCCCCAAGTCCCTGTTTTCTTGGCCTCCACGAAACCCTAACAGCCTAATGTTCTCCTGGACTTGATTTTCCGACGATACAATTTTCAATCAAAAAAGGCTTCAGCGGCTTGTTGTTTTGTCAGCTCTACCCTTTTTGCCGCAAGACATTTTCGGGAGCGCTGAAACTCGTTGCCAGGTAACCGTTGTCCTGAAGGAAACGATCGATTCCTCGCTGATAATTTGTGAGCGTACCCGGTTCGTATTCTTCCCTATTTTTATCTTGCTCCAACAATATAGACAGCCAGTAGTCCATGTAGTTCAGGTGGTGGAATTTAAACAATAGGGCAAATTTCGCATGGACAGCCATTCATGGAATTGTTTTACCGCCGTGTTGGTACTTCGAACGGTGGTTTTCTTCTTTGCTGGTCCGCGAAGTCGTCTAAATCTGCCTCGGTGTATTCATCGTACCGATATTGAATTTGCTGCTGTTGTTGACTGTCAGACGGTTCATGTTCTTGATGATGCCTTTCCTGCCACGGAACGGGCTCGCACCACACAATTTTTCAGCTCATGCAAGGATTTTCTGGATCTCTGGATCATTGTATGCTGCCATGATGGTGTTGGTATTGACCGTGAGCATTTTCAGCTGATATGATCGTCTATGAAAACGCTACTTTTCGCAGTTTGAATTTTAATTTTATGTCAGAATGGTTAAAAAAATACAATAAATTTAGAAAAAAATACAATAAATTGAGAATCGATGTATTGAATTACAAGAAAATTCGAAAAGAACTCGTGAACAATGCCTCGTCGTACAATGGTTAAGCCTCTGGTTTTGACCAAACGACGATCGGAATGTGGCGGTAAAAATGTTGATCTTCTTGAGCGGTTACTGGGTCTGGGTAACCGAGCTCCTGCCTCACAGCAGTATAGTGAGAACAATTTGCGGTAGAGGTAAGGAAAGGTAGGATGTAATCACATGTCGACATTATCATGATACAAGACAAGTTCAAACCCAAAGCTTACATCTGCTTAACTCGTATTAACCCCAAATTTCCCTGCTCTTCAAACATTCACCACTTTTGAATATCGGTAGAAACATCGTAGGCGAACTTCGGAAAAGTGATAGCCATAGTGTTTGTTTACATTTATTGGTGTCTATGTAGTTCGGGAATGGCATAAAGTGATGACGTTTAACGTACGGACTGTGACGTTTTACCGTAAAATATCCACCGGGATAATTTACGGAAAATGCCATCATGATATCACAGTATGGGCATGGGTATATGATAATATGATAATGAAATAATATAGGCCCACTGGATCGATCTCCCAGTACCTCTTGCGCTGAAAGCGGCCAATTGGTATTGGTGCGAGTATAGTATGGGAGGGGGGGGGGGCTAACTATGGCTACAACTAGGATTATTGGTCAGATTACCATACCTTAAGGGGGAAGTTCACCAAGGATGGCGAGTTGCCAGAACATGTATGTGCGTAAGTGTGTAGTGCACACACATTATCCAGAACTTGAGGAAGCGCGTCCGAGATACCGTTCCACACTTGCGCTACAAATCAGAAGAACAATTGTTGACATTGCACGAAAACGGTCATTACTCTGACAATTTGATGCCCCAGTCAGGAATGTAAGATGTATATTGATAAGGTTATTACGAAAATACCGCAAAGGATTCACTCGGACATTGGCACCGTGCATCGCCCGACGCGCTGCTCCAATGTCCTCGTACATCCTTTGCGGTATTTTCGTAATAACCTCATAATATCAAACATCTCAAAAAGACGTCTTCAAGAGTATGACGTTGTGCATGTAGTTGCCTTTATGCAGCACAGTAATGCATTTTAGACTTCCGAACACTTGATTGAAGAAAATACACAAATCGCACATTTACCGTTGAATCAAACAGCTTGTGCTTTCGTTGTGAAGAAACTTAATTAAACTATTATCTTACCAAAGTAAATTTCAATCAGGATGTAGGAGTAAAGTGGAAACAAGTGGATTGGAGATGCAGTGTCACTAAAATTTACTAATATTGAAAATTTTATGACCAAGATTCTATACAAAACGGAAGGGTGCTAAGGGAAAACGGAAGACAACCCAGTTTTCTTATATTACAGATGAGCTTTCAACTGCAATGCACAAGAAAGTATGATCACTTTTGCACATAAATAATATATTTTGCCCAGAGGAGCATTAAACCTTTACGTTTAATTTTTGACTAATTATCTTATCCTTACATAGCAAGCGACTTAACGGCCGATACAGACCCTATGTGTAAGGAGAAAATAACTGTTTCCATTTATGACACATGTATTGCTGAAGGTGGAAATCTTTGATAGCTTATTTCAGCACACAGTGTGACAAATATAGCAAAAATAGCTGAAAAATATACAATTGAAGATGTTATCATAACTTGAACATATCCCATTAGAGATCATCCCTACATCAACCAAAGCTATCAGACAAGTAAATATTTGCGAAACATATTTTTTGATCAAATATGACAAAATTTGCCCCTGAACAAAACCGCAGATGTCATCATGATTTCAATATATTATACTTAAATAATCCCTTAAGCTAGGAACCTGTATACCAAATATCCAAGATCTCAGACGAGCAGTTTTTGATGAACACATTTTTTGACCAAAAATGGCAAAAACTGACCCCCTTCAAAATATGCAGATTTCATTGTAATTTCAGTACATCATATAAGATAAATCCCGGAAACATGTATACCAAATATCACAAGTACTTGTGAAAAAAAAACATTTTGACTAAAATTGCCGAAAAATTGTCCCAAAATACAAAATTGCAGATTTCATTATAATTTCAATATATAACCTTTAGTTCGTCTTTAGCAACCTTTATTAGCTCCACTGTGAACGACTTGGAGTTTTTCAAATAGGCTGATTATCTGTCGTCTGTCATCGTCGTCATCGTTATCCTCGTCCGTCCACTGGTCTACGATGTCCATCAACAATTGCCCGCAAATCTGATAGCTTTGAAATTTGATATGCAGTTCACTTGGGTGACCTCACTTTAATTTGTTCAATAATATCTTTTGGCGTATTTTTTACTGTTTTTGGTCAAAACATCTTCTCTGTAAAGTTTACTTACGATGACTTAAGTTTGATTTGTTCAAACCGTGGTGAAATTTGCATATTTGTATTTTTAAGGCACTATCTATCATTCTTAGTCAAGGAATCGTGGAAAATCTTCTACTTCAAAACTGCGGGTCAGATAGCTTTGATATTTCGTATAGGTTCTGGGGATGACCTCTTTCAGATTTGTTCAATGTGCCGAGAGGCTCAAATTTTCATTTTTAAAGCAAAATTTGTCATTTTTGGTCAAAAATGTATTCACCAAACTTTGCTTGTCTGACATACATGTTCATAGGAATGAACAAAATCTGATTAATTCAAATTATGATGAAATTTACAATTTTGTTATTTGTGGGCAATTTTTGGTCAAAAATTGTTTCCTTCTGATAGCTTTAATATTTAGTACACAAGTTCCTACGGTTATCTTGTTTGAATATATTGATGGATGTATTAAAAATAATAATGAAACCTGCAATTTGTATTTTGGGGCAAATTATGCCATTTTTGATAAAAATGTGTTTCTCAAAAACTCTCAGTCTGATAGCTTTCATATTTATTATAGAAGTTCCTTAGGAAAACTAAATAAGATATATTGAAATTATGACGAAATCTGCTATTTTGTATGGGGCAATTTTTGCCATTTTCGGTCAATTTTTCTCTCTCAAAAACTAATCGTGTGATAGCTTTGATGTACGGTATACAGGTTCGAGGGGTTATTTGAATGTGATGTATTGAATTATGATGAAACCTGCAATTAAGTTTCTGAGGCAAATGTTGCCATTTTTTGATCAAAAAATTTGGTTTCCAAAAAACTACTCGACTGATAGCTTTTTTGACTTGTTCTTCGGGATGATCTTAATGTGATATGTTCAAATTATGGTGAAATCTTCAATGGTATATTTTTGCCGCTATAAATTTTTAAAAAGTTTTTGTCAGGCCACTGAAATGAGCTATGAAGGATTTCCAACTTCTTCATCACAAACAGTTATTCTCAACATAACATAGTGAGCAATATCTGCCGCTAGGTCTCTTGTACCATATGTCAAAGCTATCACACAAGCAGTTTTTGAGAAACAAATTTTTGACCAAAATTGGCAAATATTACACCCAAAATAAAAAAATTGTAGATTTCATCATTATTTTGTATAAATCACTTTTTGGTCATCTCTATGAATATGTATAACAAATATCAATGCTGTCAGACAGGCGATTGTGGTGAAATAAAGTGTCGACGATAAATGACAAAAATGCTTTTAAAATACAAAGTTGCATATTTCTGCACTATGAAAATAAACCATAAAAAGATTATCCCTCGAAACCTATATATTAAATATATATCTATCTATGTGACCTGCATTTTTGAAGAAGAAGATTGTTAAATATTTTTCGACCAAAATGACAAAAGTGGCCATAAAATATAAAAAGTGCAAATTTTACCACGATTTGTACAAATCTCACTGTGATCATCCAATGTGAACTGCATATCTGACGTCAAAGCAATTCAAAATGCAATCTCAGAGAAGAAGATTTTTTGACTAAACAAAGGAAAAAATGCCCAAAAAATACAAATATGCAAACCTCACCACGATTTGAACAAACCTAACTAGGGTACCCCGAGTGAATGCATATCGAATTTGAAAGCAATCGGACTCGTGGTTTGAGAGGAGAATGCAATTGTTGACAGGCGATGGACAAACGACGATGGATGACGACGATAGCGACGGAAAATCAGCCTATTTGATATACATACATGGAAACCATATTGCCTCTACTTACATCATTGGCGGAGTAAAATGCCTGTTCCAAACGAGACTTCTCCCACAAGATATCATCCATTCGAGAATGAGTTCGTTTTATCAGTATTTTTGTCAGTAAATATTTTGTAATTACTCAGAAAACATCTGGAGAGAAAACATCAGCAGAGATTGAAGTAGTATAGAAAGTATGCCCCGGTTTTTGCAACGTCCTTCACCGGTGCCTGACCCTTTTCCCTTAAACCCCTGCCTTCTATTGTGCTCGTCCTTCATGGACAAATGCGGCATTGTCATCAGCATGGTCACAAGGCGACTTTAGATCACTTTACAACTCAACAAGCTGTAACAATAATTGAAGTTGAAACAAGTGGCTATCGTATTTACTCTTTGTGCTTATTCTACAAAATTGGAGAACGGTGTTGTATGTAATCTGTACACTATTTGTTAAGGCGTCGAAAGCGAAAGAACTTGTAAAATAATTTGACACCACCAGGTCGACTGTTTCTAGGTCCGTAAAGCACAAATCGGGGATTGGTTGGTTAATGTGTGGATTAAGATCGAGAATTGATACGTCATCACCTGTACTCTGTTATTATTTTTTACTGCAGAATGACATAAACTTCACGGCGTTTGCTATGAAAATTTACCTCGTGAATTGTATTTCGCTGTAATAAGTTTGTCGATTTAGGAAACATAGTCAGACTAGCTCAACTTGGTTTCTCAAGACTGATAGAAATATAAATTTTACTATAACCCAAACGGGATTCGAACCCCCACACACTCACGGCAACATCGCCTAGCTGCTAGGCCTCACACAAAACCAGTCGGCCACTGCTTCCAACCCAAAAAGAGTTGGTCACAGTAACCGACTTAGATGTTTCAATTCTGTGCACGACCGAGCAACACGGTATGCGTGGAGCAGACGACACACAGACACAGTACACACACAAAGTACACACACATATAGTAATCGGAAAAGCACGAAGCTTTTTACTGAGCTATCAGACAGACTCGGGGACAAGTAAATATCCACCAGCAGAACTGTCCACTCAGGTTAAAGAAATATAAATTTTACTATAACCCAAACGGGATTCGAACCCCCACACACTCACGGCAACATCGCCTAGCTGCTAGGCCTCACACAAAACCAGTCGGCCACTGCTTCCAACCCCAAAAAGAGTTGGTCACAGTAACCGACTTAGATGTTTCAATTCTGTGCACGACCGAGCAACACGGTATGCGTGGAGCAGACGACACACAGACACAGTACACACACAAAGTACACACACATATAGTAATCGGAAAAGCACGAAGCTTTTTACTGAGCCTATCAGACAGACTCGGGGACAAGTAAATATCCACCAGCAGAACTGTCCACTCAGGTTAAAGAATATAAATAATTAAGCAATAACCCACGCCGAAGGAGGGTATACACGAGATTTTGGTACAATGCGCGACATATAGCACGAGCCGATAGGCGAGTGCTATATGGAGCGAATTGTACCAAAATCTCGTGCATACCGCCTGCGAAGGGGGTTATTGCTATTATATTATATCAACTTGCTTGCCTTTGTTGTCTTACTTGGGTATTTTCATCATTCTAAGCCCAAAATGCAGAAAACGGACGTCTGAGAGATCCAACGTCGGAAATTCTGCGCCCGAGACCGAGCATTTTCATAAGTTGGGATTACTTACAGACACACGATAAATACGCATTACGTTCATATCGACATCGCATTTTATTTGCATGCAACACGAACACTATACTTGTCAAAAAATACCTGCTGAAGTCACACAGAAATGGGTCAAGAGTTCAACTCAAAAGAAAAAAAGTAACATTTTTTTTCTTAAATTTACATAAGAACAATAGTCCTGGCTTTTTTGGCATACTCAAAATAGATTTGTCTCATTCTGTACCGTATAATAAGCGCTATACGTCGACCGCGGCCGTCGCGACATTCAGAGGTGGCTCAGTGAAGTTAAAAGGACCTATTTTTGACGGATAATTTGGACGATAATTGTACCAGAAAGCAAGAAGTTTTGAAATAATCCAGACTTGCGATGACTGCAACTGTGATGAACAGTTGTGCAGAGTGTGTTGCCCGATGCAGGGAGAGCTAGACGCTGACACTGCTCGTTGCATTTGATGTCAAATTTAGTCGCAGTCGCCACGAGTCATCCCATTGTTATGTGGACTTCTTGGTGTACATCGTCAGGATATCCCGGTCTGTTACAGCCCAAACTTTGGTAAAGAATATATGAGGAAGTGTCAATTTATTTGTGTATGAACGAATACTATCTTCGTTTTAAAGAGCGGTAGGATACATCGCGTCTCGACTCCTGCAATATCAAGCAAAGTGCACGGTGTGCATCACACCCGAAATGTGCTGCTTCAGATATGTCTGTCATCGATCATCGATCTCAACTTATTTCTTCACTTTGACATTCAGAGCACTGGACAGAAATCACATTGCGTCAGCGCCCGGTGGCGGTCCTCGCAATGCTTTGTTTTAATTAAACAGTCGGATTCCCCCGGTCCGTACCAGTTCTGAGTCGGCCGTTTGTCGCCGGCCGACCCACACTTTGTCTGTGTATCAAAATTCGGTCTTCGGTCTTCGAAACAAAGTGAACTATTTCGGTTTGTGTCGAGGGTCTATGGTTTAGATAGGTACATCAAATGCACCGACCGGGCAATTTTCGAAAATGCTGGTTTAGGGGCCCGTTTTACCACCGCTATCAGTGCTAAAACAGTATTTTAGCATCGGTAGAATGAGCTCTCGTCCAATCAGAATGGCGCATGGTAGCATGATATAATATAATTTAACCCAAACGGGATTCGAACCCCCACACACTCACGGCAACATCGCCTAGCTGCTAGGCCTCACACAAAACCAGTCGGCCACTGCTTCCAACCCCAAAAAGAGTTGGTCACAGTAACTGACTGATAGATATGATATTAAGGTATGTTCGCAACGGGTAACTGCATACTAAAGTTGGAATTGCTAGCCTGTCTTCCGTAGTTCGTATATTGTCTGTCTATGGCTTTTACTTCTTCGCTTACAACTATGAACATAGATACCAATCGTAGCAAGAATAACAACATATACTGACGCAGAAACCAAAGTGATGGTGATGGTCGAGATGTTGCTCCGACTGTCGTCTGACCTCATTTCGTCGGTCGAAGAACTTCCTGCGAATAACATAAAATGTGTTTAGATTTCACATTGTCACAGCGTAATAATGTTGATTGTTCTAATTGAGTGGCTACTAGAAAGTAATGAAGCGCACGTGAGGAGATCACAGGACATTCCAAAATGACTGCCGTCAAAATACATGGCAGACAAGATAGATTTGCCAATCTTTGTAATGTGTACAGCGTCTTTCATCGTGTATTGAACCGCAAGTGGCATTGTTTTCAATGCTACGGACCAGGCTACGGCCGGTCATTTTGGACCGCCACACGCGCGCTTTAATGAAAAAGACGTGAGGAAAATCACTTTACCCGAGGAACACTGTGAGGAATTCGCCTCTCGAGGCAAAAAATTTCAATCATGTTTAATATTTTGCTCATCGGCTTGAAAGGAAAATGTAATGTAGGACATTTGCCCCATCCTGTAACATTCTTATGGTCATTCTCCTCTATGACATCGAATTCAATTAGTCATATTCAGACCTGTCTGGAATTCAATTAGTCCTGTTTACTACAAGTGGATATATTTAGAACAGGCATTAGCATATCAATAGAAGCTTAAGATTGTTCATATATTCTGTTATATAACCATTAAAGAAAAAGCTTAAATACCGGGGCGACACAGTTTTTGATCGACACATTTGGGATCGTGTCAATGACGTGTTTACTTCAAGACTTTTGGAACACTTAGCAGTGTTAATTTCAAGACTTTTCAAGACCTTCACTGTCACGCTGGATTTATTCTGTGGACTTTGCACGGACCAACCTCAAGCCTGCAAGCCAAAGGACTTCTCACTCATCAGTCTGTCTGACTCAACTCTGGAGCTTTGTGCCGCCCCTGCTGAGATAAGTAGCCTGTAAACTTTCACAGTTTGTACTTTATCCCTTGACTTAGTGATTAGTTTTATTTTTGTAATAAATTTTATTTTCAAGAAAATCGTTGACTTCACCATTTTTTCTTAAGTAACAAAAATACTCTCGAAAAATCGCCCACGCACGAGAGTAAACTAGATGAGCAAACAACCTCGAATGAAATTTTGCTCGTGCGGCAGGCTTTACTTAACATTTCTGATTCATTCTAAACATTGAAGTTGACTTTTCTAAAAAAATGTTTATTAATAGTAAAATACGTCAGTGTGTGACATTTTTCTGCTTTAGTTGTTCGATGATATGCTTTACGAAATCTGTTTCCAAGAACTTTAAGTTAGCTTAATCAAAGAGGAATCCAAATTAGTCTATCGATCTATCTATCGACCGACTGCTATATTAATCCATCAACCAATCAATCAGTCAATCAAATAAACAATATATCAATCCACGCATGCATGCATGCGTCCATCCATCCATCAATTTATCAATCAATCAACCAACCGACCGACCAATCAATCGATCAATCAATCAATCAATCAATCAATCAATCAATCAATCAATCAATCAATCAATCAATCAATCAATCAATCAATCAATCAATCAATCAATCAATCAATCAATCAATCAATCAATCAATCAGCTAACTTATTCATTCAGACATAGTGATTATTCCTTTTTTTAATTCTATGTTATAATCTGCGATCATGGAGAGCAAATGTTCTTCTGTGAGGCTATTAACCTTGACTGGTAAACACGTCTATAGCCTGAAATCAAAATTATAAACATTTACCTGTGTGAAATGGATGGTCGGGTACACATGCACATGGCGGAGTGCTGTTTTGATGATCATGATCTGTGAATAGATAAATAAATCCATAGTGGATTTTAACCACTTCTTTGCATTTTAATTCTGTATATCTCATGAGCTACGGTCTGTAGATGACACATTGCAACATATTATTTGTGAGGTAGTGATTATACTTTCCGAAAGGAGGAATAATGGCGCATTGCCTAGAATAACCTATTCACGATATTGCATAGAAATCAAACGAAAGAGGAAACTCAAATCTTGTGTATCGTTCAATTGTCACTTGATATATCATCTGTCATTAAATTTTCTCCGTATTTGCAAATAAAAATGCATTGCCTGACTTGAAATGCTAAATAATAACTTTCACTTGCGTATGCTTCACACTTAAATTTCACTCTTACAATCGTTACTTACATCGACTATAAAGTATTAATCTGCAAACGCTTGAAACGTAACTTAGGAGGAAATACTCTCAAACTTTAAGTCCAAATATCTGGCACTTTTCTTCACATTTTCATGAATTTCCTATTCCTGACTAAAGCCATGTTATGCTACCACAGGCTGAGATATTTGTAATACGGGAAAACGTTTGAGTAATGACTAAAACATAACGATTAAATGGTGTCTTGTAAGTTACGTAAGAACAGAATTCTCGTCACAAATTTATACAGATTCGTGTAAAATCTTGACTTGGATTCTTCATATTTTCAGAAAAGAATGCTTAGCAAATTAAGACAATGACCACTGTTTTTCTGTTCACTTCTGTCCTTTGAAACCATTCTATTCACTGTAAGTTTTTTCCTATGATAGTTATAAAAATACGCACAGCCTGGTGTGAACGTTAATGGAAATGCCATACCCATCAGAAGATTGTCCCTGCCATAAAACGTGATGAAAGCGCAAAGCTTGGCGCTTGCTATGGCTTTTCCGAAATAAGCGACCCAAAGCTAGCACATTCGTTAAAATCACCCTTGTTGAAACCCCTTAATTATTTATGTGTAAAAGTTGGACCTCCAGAGAGGAATATCACGTGATATGGTTAAACAATGGTGAAAATACGTCCAGCTGTAACCCTCACCTGACCATCATCTTCATATCGATACCCGGGGTAATTCTATCGATAGAAAACAACCACTGATGAGATAGCGTCAATGTCTTGACCATAAAAGTGGCAAAACCCTTCATTATTGGCCAGTGAACAATACGTAACAGAGTGTTGCTATCTCAGCTATCTGCAGGACGCGGTATTTTTACGCATAACATTATAACTGAACAGTGGCAACAGTTTGGCATTATGGCAACTTCAACCTAGATAATTGCTCAGAAAGCTTTAGACGTGAAAATAGCGTGAAGGGCTTTGTATTCTCAACGGTTCCGACCTGTGTTTGACTCCATCTTTATACCAATGTCGACGTCGCAAACTAAGAACGTTTCTGAGTGTCTTATAATACCAGTTCTTCTTGGGCAAGAAACGTTTACTTTGTAGGTATGCCCACCACAAGGGCAAGTTTGAATCATTTGAACCAATCACAGGGAATCTAACCAAGCGCCACTTTTACCTTGTATTTCACCTTATTTAAGGACATTAGAGAACGCTGGAGTAAACTCGTTAACATGACAAAACGAAATCTTTGTTCGCTATTTCTTAAGACGCCGAAAGTGAAGAATTTGAAATAATATAACATCACTGGATCGAGCCCCGAGCACTTTTAGCACGGTAAGCGGTCAATTTGTCATTGGTAGGGTGGTATAATTTTCTCAGCCTAACTATGAGTTACAATTCTCTAAAAGTGAAAGTAGGCAATGATGTGGAATATTTATTTCGTTACGTTTGTGACGTTTTGATTCCTTCGAAGAAAGGAATTTTGAGCGCATATTTCTGTGCTTTTCCTCGAACTTACCGACGACTTTCAGTTCGATGAATCCAGCCTGAACTCTTTTCTTCTTCGAAAAATAGACAATCATGTGAAACTCGTAGATATCTGAATCTTCAGCCTGTGCATCGTATACAGTGAGCGCTGGCATTTCCTGGATACGGTATTTTTTCTTGTCAATGTACTCTTCTTTTCCTGATTGGTATTTCTGTGCAACAAAAGAGTCAGCTGGTCCCCTTCCCCAACGGACGGTTTCAATACCATCTCTGTCACTATGCAACGAGCTGTTACCTTGCAGCGTTATGTTTTGTCCGACACGCGTATAAATTACATACGCTGTAGTGATACTGTCTGTAAAAATGAACAGAACTAGCTTGATCTTGTTTCACAGTATAATGAGCTTATGCTACCAAAGTAATGCCCCAATTTTCGCCAATTATTCCAAGAGATAATATCAATAAGCCAGCATTATTCGAGTTATGAATTAGAGGAAAGAAGACCATTACTTAGGCACAGTGTTTTGTGTGTGCAGATTACAGTAGTATTGCTCTGAGGTAAAGTGACAAATCCTTCCAATTGGGGTGAACATAGAGGGGAAATATGTTCCATTAGAAATATTACAAATAATAAGCAGATATGAACTGAATGTGCTTACGTGGTTTACAACAGGTTCATTACATTGTGGTACACTTCACAGTGAAATCAGATATCTGTCAGATTATTTTATGGAGCAGATTTCATCAATTTTAGCACAGTATTTTAGGAGTTAAATCACTAGTTACAAAACTTCACTTATATGTAAATGGGCTGTTTAAATATTGTTGTTTTTGCACTTTTGAAGCAAATTTAGTATCGGGTATGAATTTTGAGAGTGATTGGGAACGATTGACGGTTACATGATAGATGAACTTGCGAATTTTCCGAAATTGAACGTCGAAGATGGCATGGTGGCACAATCCCTATTCGGAATAAACGTTTCGTTTCCTGACTTTCTTCTTCTCAGGCATATGTACACATGTCTATGGGGCGCATAGACGCAGAGCGGAATAGACCATAGGTGACTATGGATGGACAGTCTGACATGACACCTATTATTAGAACATAGATGTTGTGTAACAGTTGTTTTGTGTGACGACAGCAAGACAATTTCCTAATGCACATGTACGTAATGGCAATAAAGTTTTCTAGTTAGTTGTCTAGTAAACAAAAGGCTATGCCACCTCCTTAATCATCTTGCAGACTAGAACGAACTCGATCCCGGGGATCTAGTCCCCTACCTCTAAGGCAGTACGCTCCTCGAAACTAAAATACTTAATTTTGATAAAACAACAGTGAATTACTCAACAAGTGTTCGACAAATAATTGCTATTAAATCAAATATACATAGCTGCAGTCACAACAAGAAAGGAGTATATAATGTCGCCGTATGTACACCTAAGTTGTCGGCCTTACCAGATTGTAAAAACAGACACGATAAACACTAACCATCTTTGCAAAGTGCCAACAGGCAGATACGGAACAAAAGAGGAGACATCCGCAGAGCAGAAGAGACCAGCATGCAATATTCTGCCGCTTAAAAGAACAAGTACCAGATATGGTGTTTACCAATCAGCAGTATATTTAGTTGGACAGTCTTACATGACACCTATTAATAGCAGACCTCCGTACCTTTGGATTGCAAAATTACAGACGGCATGACCTGACGAAGTATTAGGCCATTTTATCAACGCGAGTCCGAATAGCTGTCCCCGTGGTGCATTCTACCTGAACTACACTATCGTGTACGTCTAATGGAGAGCTCTAACCCACAGACTCCAAATGGTGTACATCAATCAATGTAGGGGCCAGGTCGGCGATCTATTTAACTTGCACTGAAAAGGCAGGTAAAAGAAGAAGAGACAGCAAAAGCCGAACCCAAGTTGCTGACCAGTTTATTGTTAGCGTTTACGTCAATGTTCAGCATTATTTGTAATTTGCAATGACAATACTCTACTGCACAATTGAATATACAATCAAAATGGAATACCACAAAGTTTCACGTGGGAACAGTACCCTTTGTGGAGGACAAAGTTTTCAAGTAGGATTGAAATGAAACCCCCAGTAACTCAGATGTGCGAAGCCTTACATTGGTGTACTTCTAACAATACCCCTTTATGTACATTTCGTCAGTCAATCATAATCACACAAAGTCTCCTCATACGAAAATGGGTCCACGCATTTCCATCTCAAATTAACAAGATTTATTCTAGTTTTTCCACTATGATTGACAATACCGGTAGGTTAAAATATTTAACCAAATAAACATTTTAATTTAAAAATAGTTAGTGTAATAATGGCAAATTAGGTAAAAATAGATAATTCCATTTAGTCACACATTTTTCATTTAAACTGGAGTCTTTACTTTTCAAAGTTTTACTTTTGTTTTATTGTACGATAAGATGTGAAAATTTCATTCGCTACATGAACTTGAAATGAATAGTTTTATGTATTGATTTTTAGTAATTATCGAGAAAAACTGTGACGTTTCATCGTACATTTATAGCAAATCAAGCGTGGTGACCCAACCTTTTATTGTAATATTTGATTATTCTCATATGCCAGAACTGAAAAATCTCTGGTAACTGTATGTCTCCCGGTCTTTCATGTGTTGTTTTCTGGCCTGATCTTGTGTGCAAGAACTAGTATGACCCAAACTCTTCTTCCACTACATCGGATTAGGCCAGACCTGGCAACATTGATATCTCTGACCACGAATCATTGTCAAATGACAGTCACATGATCAGCTACTCTAAACCAATTACATAAGGGAATCAATTTTCACCACTTTTTAATGTGTGCTCCCTTCATGTCTATCAACAGAAACTGGGTATGTAATACTTTAAATTAACAAACCTGAGTTTGTACATTAAGTTCCCCTTAAACAGAACGATTGGTATAGTGAGTACAATTGTATTATCGCAATCTCCCTTTTCATTGTGCAGAGGATTATTTGTCATCATTCAAGAAAGGAAAGAATGTTTAAATGAACTAAAATTTAACATCTCTCGTCATTATTTGAAGTTTGAAAATTAAAGGCTTTTGTTTGAAAGTAAATACATATAGTAAAGATTTTCAACTGCTGCTTGACCAATGGATCTTCTCTGCAAGTTTGATACATGCAGTTACAAACACTCCACTTCATTTATATTTAATATGTGTACCAAAAGATGGATGTATAAATCTTCTATAAGATTGGGCGCTTCGTGGACTCGTCCTTTTAATACAAACATATGCAGTAATGTTTCAAGATTAAAAGCTACCAATACTTTATCTGCATTGAATTGTTCTGAGATTACTAGATGATATTGTAAAGAACATGATTGGAACTAATTTGGGATAATTGGATTTTCATACTTTTCAGATTTCTCAAAAGTGTTAGGTGTCGTACAGCTGAATGTTGCAATATCGCAATTACTCATAAAAATGGGTGTAAAATAAAAAGAAGAGCAGATGAGATTACATTTGTAGATTAAATCGACATTACTTCACCATCCAATTATCCCAAATTAGTTCAAATCGTGGTAAAGGTGCATTTTCCCTATATGAAAGTGGTGTCTTTTCAGTTGCATTGTATAGAGAGATCATACAATACCCAGTGTCACGACTTTATTTCTATTCTAAGAATATATTCATTTATACATCTTTTACCAGGCTTTACCAATAAGTTTATGTACTCGGAATATTAATGGTCAGATTTAACCCAATGGGAGCAAAAACTATTCAAAAACCAATTTTTTGATAACTGATGTACAATGCTTTGCCCAGTTGTGCCGAGTGGGCTTATGAGTGACTCTGTCTGCAGTACATACAATAGAATTTGCAAGAGCAATTTGTTTGAATAATTGAGTTGATATTATTTTTAATAGCTATCCACCGACAGAGGCCTCAAGCGGCTCACCAATATGCATGAGTCTGTACATAGAGGTAAGAATAAAAATAAGAATAAAATGTTGTTGACAAGGTCGCAGCTGTCATCAAGAGAGTTGTAAAATTACTAAATTAAGATAAAATAAGTGGAAATCAATTGAAAACGACTTTAACCCAGGGAAAAAACATTTTACACCATTCAGTAGCATAATTGAGCCCGCGCTGCACGCTAGTAGCAATCATCACTTGTAAAGAGTCACCATTGAAAAATCAAAAAAGAACAGCCATCAAAATACCAGTTGTTAACTGAATGTGCTGAAGTGGTTTACAACAGGTTCATTACATAGTTGTAGGCTTCGCAGAACAATCAGATATCTGTCAGATCATTATATGTAGTAGGATTCATCAACTTTCGCACAGTACTCTCGGAGTTAAATAACTAATTACAAAACTTCATTTAATATGCAAATTAACAGTTTATTAACTTGACACTGTTAAATGCTTTATTGGACAATAGATATCTATCAGATCAACATTTTATGTACGTTTCATAAAATTTAATGCTGTAATTTCGAAGTCATATGACTAATTACAAAACTTCATTAAATATGCAAATGAGCTGCTTAATAACTTGGCTTCATCTGACAATTAGATATTTATTAGATTAATAATTCTAGCAGGTTTCAACATATTTGGTGCCATAATTTTACAGTTATATTAATAATTACAAAGCCCTTTAAATATACATATGAATCCTTAATTTATTTCACACTACTAAATGCTTCTCAATACGGACAGATATCTGTCTGATCAGTATCCGCAGCATATTGAATCAAATTCGGTGCAGTTATTTCGAAGTTATACGACTAATTTCAAAACTTCATTAAATTTGCAAATGAGCTATTTATTAACTTGACACTGCCCAATGCTTCTCAGTACAATACATGATACTGGGCCGCACTCAGAAAACCGACTGCCAATAACTACTCTTTGTTGACGGTTACTTAAATATGATTTTAACAACTGTAGAATTTGACCAGCAAAACCATAAAGTTCTTGTTTGTAAACTAAAAGTCTGTGGTTCACAGAGTCAAATGCCTTACAGAAGTCAGTAGTTTCTTGTCAAAACAGTTTGCAAGAAAATCAACATAGGTTACAAGGTTGAACAAGCCAGCACCAAACGAACACTGTAACAAAAATATTCACAAAGCTAAAATCAAGCGTAGGATACACACAGAAAATAAAAACAAAGCAAAGAACAACCATTATATACACCCGTGGTTATTTTCTGTTAATTAAGCCTACTTGAAAATTTCTGACTGCATCAATGATGCAGTCAGAAATTCAGCTTGTATAAAGACAAAACCAACCCTGCCAAGGTTTGTAAATGAGAGTTTACAATTGCCGCTCTGCGTTCAAATTAAGACACAAGATAATGCTTATATTCATTAAAGCTTCTACGCGATAATTAGTTTATTGAGGCAACACACTTTTGTGAGATCGCTGCTATAGCATCATGCAAACTTGTGTCCCGTGCAGACAGTGTGTCGGGGGAAATTGAGAAAAAACAAGACTTGTACATAGACCAGTGCATGGTAATGTTGCATTGTATCTCGATCTTCAACACAGGGTGCCAACGGTAAACTCTCATTTACAACCCAGATAGCTGGTTTTTATCAAACAGAATTTCTGGCTGCATCAAGTGGGCTTAATCAACAGTAAAGTGGCCACGGGTGTAACATGTCTAATGTAAGTCTTAAATGAATCTCTAAAATATCAATATTATGATTGTTATTCATTAAAATATTGCTCATACATCTGTTGAGTGGAGAAAATTTAAAAACATTGATACGGCTACGGGGTGGTCTGAATGTAGCACAGGTGCGCAAAAATTTGTCAGGTGCATAAAAGAAAAGCTTTGATAAAACATCTGGTAAGTTATAAAACCAAGTTGCAAACTTGTGTAAAATCATTGTGTCAAGATACGAGGGACGTTGCTCTAAAGTCGTAAGTTAAACATAGAATAAAGCGCTTCATATTGGTTTGCATGATATGAAATATGAGTTATAAACACAAATATTTTATGAATTTACGTTGAACATTTTCCAGTGATTCCATATCTGATTTTTGCCAAGGGTTCCAAACAACAGGACCATACTCGAGACAGCTCCTCACAAGATAAGTATACAGAGATTTAAACGTTTGAACCCGAAAAAAATTTGAGAGTTCCATTTCATAAAACCCAACATTCTGCATGATTTATTTACAGTTAAGGAAATATGCTCTAAAAAGCTTAAATTTAAGATTAAAATAACTCCCAAATCGTTCATATTTGTTGTCTTCTAAGATAGGTTTCTACAATACAATAGTCAAAATCAATTAAAACCCTCTTGTTGGTAAAAGAAATCACATAACATTTTTCGACATTAAATCAAGTTTCAAAGATGGACACCAAAAGGCGACTCTATTGATATCTTCTTGAAGTTTTAAACAACCCGAAAGAGTTTTGAGCGCATACCTCGACGTCGAAAAGCGTCACCGAACCGGGTAAATATGGAAACCAGTCAGTACATCTTTTACACGGCCCGCGATTACTCCCTGCATATTCCTGTTCAAATCAATGCACTGATTTTAAGTAACATCAAGGCATGTAATAAATAGTGCAACTTACATATGCAATCGTGTTAAAGGCGAAGGGGCTGATTCTTGAAAAACGTTGAACGAATGTCCCTTTTTGCTATAGCATTTACACTTTGAAAGGGATGAGAAAAGTGAGGGTAAAATTAGATCGCAAAATAATTGATAAATACTATTCCACTTATCAACTTAGTTGTAAACCAGGGGTTATGTTCTCAAAAGATGTTTTGTAAATATTATGTAAATATTATGGAAACAACCATACGTTCTGCTAACTATAAGTCTGAAAAGCATGATAAACAAATATGAATTAGTAACACTACAAAATTTGATAACGACACTAACATTTCATGTTACTTTTTGTTTATTGAAAAAATAGTCTCTTCAAAAACTTTGAAATGTGCGAAATGGATCATTTCCTATATTACTTAGAGAATTAATTATCTTTCTTTAAAATAGCAATCGTGTCTTTTGCCTTCGACCGAGAGAAATCAAGTTTATTTAATTCATAGCCTTTCTTCAGAGTTAATATCCATGGCTTTGAGGTTAATATACTTGTGGCTTTCAAAATCTTGCATAGACAGATATTCCTGTAAAGTACAATAATTCGAATACTAAGTTAATGATGACAATGTGTATGTATGTATGTATGTATGTATGTATGTATGTATGTATGTATGTATGTATGTATGTATGTATGTATGTATGTATGTATGTATGTATGTATGTATGTATGTATGTATGTATGTATGTATGTATGTATGTGTGTATGTATGTATGTATGTATGTATGTATGGATGTATGGATGGATGGATGTATGTGACACTTCATAAGACAACGTTAACGTAACGAATTAGAAAACGAGGAGACAGCGTTTGCTGCTTTTACTTTAATTTACTTTTCAGCATATTTTGCTGCGAATAAACCTTCAGGCTTATGAGCGGCTCATTGACATGATATCGGCATATACCTTTGTAACATCATTGGCAAGTTTGCCGACCATAAGGTTGAGATCTGAAAACGATGGTCTTTCCGTGGGATTGCTGTTCCAGCAAATGAGCATCAGTGAATATCTGTAGATAAAAGTATCAATGAAAAACCATCTTTAATGTCTTTACATTGTAATTTTACAAAGTAAAATAGATAAACGATATCAAATGGGTTGTAAATGAAAGTGACAATTTTTAGTGAATTTAATTCCTCACTCGTAGATGAGAACTTAATGGTTTCCTTAATACTGTAAAGTAACCCTTTCTCTGAGGTACAGTGAATTTCAAAATGGCTCGGGATTACAACGTGCTAGGGTGATTAGAAAAAAACGTTTGTAGCGAAAGAAAAGAACTCCGACTGCATTCATTTGGCAAATTTCGCAACAGTTTAATCCGAAACGACGTCAACTGTTCTCACAGACGGACCAAGTTAAGTGTAGGAAACACCGATCGTTGTACCGACCCGTACACAATATATCGAGAAAAAATCCTCTCCTTAGCGTTCGACGGGAGTGATAAAGGCAATATAAGAATGTTCAAACAGTGTACACGTGAGTTTTTCAATTGAAGTCCGGCAACACTGACTATGTTGACTGTGGCACAGTGAACGTCGTATTAGGTTAAATTGTTGCAAACTTTGTCTAAGTAGAACGTTTGTAGTGAATGCAGGTCTATCGCCAGAAACGTTTTTTTCTAATCACTCAGGCACGTTGTAATTCCAAGCTATTTTGAAATCCACTGTAAATGTATTTGCAAACAATATGCGATAAACCAAAAACTTTCTTGTGTTCTTCCTTCCAGCAAACTCCCTTTTTTGGCACTTGCCTTGTTTTTATGAATATTGATTTTACAAATAGCCCCAACCCCAAACATAACCACCTTCAAAATATAATTTGTTTTATGATAACGAGGAACGTTTAACAATCTCAATGTCCCATCCTAAACATTATTTTTAGCTTTTATGTGCTCCCTAAATGTACGTCTACGCGTCTTTTTTTCCTGCCTATCCATTGTCAATTTACACTACCAGATAATTTCATCTATCTTTCGTCACTTTTCATGTGTTTATCCCTACTTTTATCACTTCATCCGATCCATTAGACAATCCACACACCCACTTATCACGAACGACATAGTCCAAGATATTTGGTTTTTCGAATTGACATTCTTCGTCGATAATGACAAAATATCTTTCAAAAGAAAAGGTTAAAAGTTGAAGAAACTTGGAAGTTTTGAAAGACATAGTTTTAAAATGAATTTTGTTAGCATTAGCGCGAAATAAACGTATAGTGACATACATGTCTTCACTACAATGCTTTGGCTTCGGTTTTCTATATCCCCTCTTCAGCATTTTGAGCACTTCGGATGACGACCAATAACCATATGGTGTTGAGCCTATATTCACGAAGACAAAAATAGGAGTCATAACAGTTGTAAGATCGAAATCAAATGGCGAAAATATAATTATTGCCCTGGTGTGTAATTATTGCCCTAGTTATGTAACACAAATCCAAAATTTAATACCAGTTCACTCTATTTGAAAACTCAACCCAATATATGATACTGCTTATACTGATGCGTGGTAGTATAAGCCTAATAGTCAAAAAATTAACTGGCCAATAGATATTTACTAGATTTTTTTGTCAAGAGGTCTTGCAAAGCTCATAAGTCACACTTGCAGTTACATAATATTTTGATAAAACCTCACATAACACTTTACATTGTTGGAAAAATTTGAAATCCAAAGCCAAGTTACTGTCAGCAATTTGGTGACGTTTATACCTTCTAGAGCAGAGATAAATTTAAGTTCGCCATATAATCGTACGAAAATATCACAGATAATATTACTTTAAGTGAACAGTAATAATATCCGCAACTTATTTTTCTTTGTCTCAAAAATTATCAGATGTATGGCCAAATAGTCAACAGAACTGTTCCCACTCAAATACAAAATGGTTTGGTCATGCCATATTTCAGTATCCCTAGATAGTTCAAAAGTCCGGTAAAATTATAATCTGGTGTTGGCATTTTAACGCTATCAGAATCTTATTCAAAAGTGTGGGTTTATTAGCATTAATGCTAGTTATCCTGTTAAACAAAGGTAGCATATCCTATAATAGAGGAAATTATTGCTTCACATGAGGAACCATGCGATATCATTATTCTCGGCAGAGGTCTTACACTGAGTTTCAAAATAGCTTGGAATTACAACGTGATTGGGTGATAATATATATATATATATATATATATATATATATATATATATATATATATATATATGTGTGTGTGTGTGTGTGTGTGTGTGTGTGTGTGTGGGTGTGTGTGTGTGTGTGTGCGTGCGTTCGTCAATAGAAAAGAATCCCTTACTGATTACTTAAATGTTTCTAAGTTTCTATTTATTTTTTTTTTCGAATTCCTCATAAATTATAAATCTTACATCTATTTAGTTATTTTTCATGCCTTATTTTTGCAAATCGC
Source organism: Ptychodera flava (assembly GCF_041260155.1). NCBI lineage: Eukaryota > Metazoa > Hemichordata > Enteropneusta > Ptychoderidae > Ptychodera > Ptychodera flava. The sequence goes on from NC_091929.1 coordinate 33,601,619, forward strand.
CTTCGCTAACGAGGATGTAAGAGGTTCCTTTCACGTTCAAAAAATGTGTCAGCAAAAATATGTATTCACAGAAACAATACTCACCTAGTGTAACTATTTCCCATAAGGTAATACCGTACGACCAAACATCACTCTTTGATGTGTATTTTGATGCGCACAAAGATTCTATTGCCATCCATCGTATAGGTAACTTAGTCTATCATTAACAGAAAAAATGAGCGAGTCAAACTTGACTTCATTAAAAGTAAATGTCATCATCGAATATGAATACCAATAATTTCCAATATATCATTTTCAATTTGTATTTGTATATTTTAAGCGTTACATGTTCATCTGATCATCTGTTTGCCTAGCATTTGTCATGTTTGTCACATTTGAACAAGACTCCTAGTATCTCATTCTTTTATATTATGTTTTTTGTTATAATTATTCCTCTGCATACTGTTCACATGCATTCAAATTTTATGGAAACGGGCTCTTTTTTCACTATAAAGTTACGAAAGCCGATACATACTCCTTCTGAAGGTTTTTCATAAATGCACGTTCCGGTAACTTTGCGGGCAAACCCAAAATCCGATATTTTACATATGTTATTTACTCCAAGAAGAACATTCCTCGTAGCCAAATCACGGTGGATACACTGGAGAAAAAGAAATGCACAAAAAATATGTCCAACAAACATAGTATTTTGTCAACATGTTTCGCAGAAAAATCAATTTAAAATGTAAAAACGTTTACTTTGTCTGAGAAATGTGACAAGATGACCTCAGAAACATTAACATTTAAGATGTCACCAGAACCGATACATTAAATTGGAGAGGAATTTAGACAAAAGTAACTTTTCAATCCATTCAAAAGCCACGAATTCTGTTTTCCCCATTGAATTGATGGAAATATCGTTTGTGTGCACTAGTGATCAAAACAGAAATCTGCATATTTCTTATGTACACATATCAAACAGACGATGCCATACACTAAATTATACCAACCCTTTCAAGGGAAACATGTGATGATAGTTCTGTCAAGTGACGTCCAATTATTAAATTTGACTGTGGCATTTCGTGGCAAAGATATTCGATTCTGACAAGACAAAAAGCATAATTCTGAAACAACTTTGGGAAATTTGTTCATCCATGGCAGTCAACATCAACATCAACATCAATTGAAGTAGTCTGCCATCCCCTTAAATACGGAAAGCAATTAAAACATGCAAAACGGCTACTGAAAAAACCTGCTGAGATGTCAAGAAATTCATACCCTTGGCTATCTGCCATGAAAACTGTAGGAGAGCTATAGGACTGATATTTCGACTGTTTGCATGCAGATTTTGATAAGATGAATCTGATCGATTCTTCCAAAGATATTCCCGCAAAGAGCCATTTGGCGCTACTTCCATTATGATGCAGATGGAGCCTGAGTAGAACAAAAAAGAAGTAGATAGGTAGGTAGGTAGGTAGGTAGGTAGGTACATGTAGGTTGGTGGGTAAGTCGGTAGGTATATAGGTAGGTTAGTAGGTGGGTAGGTAGGTGGCTAGATAGGTAGCTAGCTAGGTAGGTGTGCCTGCAGTCTACATATCAGACATTTATCACAAAAGTGTTGTTGATATACCAACAGCGAGCTTAATAGCACGGAGCATCTCATAAAGTGCATCATCCGTTTTCATTTGTTTCTTTCTCATTGGCATTGTATAGCAACGGCTTTCATAGCCATTTAGTGATATCCCTTACCTGTTTTTGTACAGCAACCGAGTAGCATAATCACGTGAGGATGTGACAATTGGAATGATTTCATTATCTCCATCTCGCGCATGAAATTCTGCTTGTCATTCTCGGTTGCATCACCTATATTTAAAGGAATGAATTTTTGACTTTTGAGAAGTCAAAATCATTGTACCAGTTCTGCTTTTGTTTTGGACTGGATTTCAAGAGAATAACCCACCAAAAACTCAAAAATAATAAGAAAAAAGTTCAGAAAATAAGAAAAAAATGTTTTTTTTTTTCTGAAGAAAATATTCAATAGCCAATATCTAAAACTTCTATTTCCTAAAACATTTAGATTTCTGCCAGGAAAACTGTTTTAGTATAAAATAATCGATAGATGCGATGAATTATTTTCTATATTTCTCTAACCTTTCAGTGACTTTACGGCAACTTTAGTTATTCCTTTATTATCCGCAATGTCTTCAACATCAGCTTGTCTAACTTCCCCAAACTCTCCCCTTCCAAGAATAGAAGTTGCATTGAATGTTAATTTTGACATTTCGAATTCCCATCTGTCATGATCATCTTCTGTTGGTGAGCACGTGGTATTCGACTGGTATATCGCGTTCGTATCTTGTATCAGAGGTAATGTTTCATTTCTCTCGACTCGCGTTACATCAGTATTTCGAGGGATAGCAACCTTCATAAATTAAAAGACATAAATGTTTTGATGAACTTATTGTTTTACTTATTAAACATACAAAATAAACAAAACTTAGCAATAACTGAAGCCTTCAATACTATTAGTTTGACCAACTCTACTCTTTGGACGGCAAAATAAGAGAGTATTTTGTGAAATAGTGTCCGATCACATGGTCACACGGGTAGTGTCGTCTGCAGCTTGGAAACAATTGCGGCTGGTTAAAGTGCAATGAGCGACTTGAAGAGCTCATTGACACTATATATCCAAGTTTAATCAAGGAGATTATCCAATTTGGTAAAGATACTTTGGTTGTTTTTGTAAAGAAGATGGCACCACTATGACTATAAAGGAGCGAAATTCCAAAATATGTGAAATATCTGAGTCTTTGTTGATGAACACGACTTGAACTAATTTGGGATAATTGGATTTTCATATTTTTTAAATTTCTCAAAAAATGTTGGATGCTACATAGTAGTTGAACGTCGCGATAATACAAATTACTCATGAAAACAAGTGTGTAATGTGAAACGAAAAGCAGATGACATTAGAGGAGATTAAATCGGCATTACTTCGCCATTCAATTATCCAAAAATTAGTTCCAATCGTGTTTATGGTCAATTTTCGCGGAAAAGTAAGTGAGAATACACATTATACATTCATAGGCAAATAAATGAATGAATAAATTAATTAATTAATAAATAAATAGTAATAAGAACGCAAAAATAAAAAGTAAAACTAACAGCAACAACAAAAATAATTGAACTACTACTACTACAACTACAACTACTACTACTACTACTACTACTACTACTACTACTACTACTACTACTACTACTACTACTACATCACTTGTAGTATTTTTAATTAATTGCATGATGGTCAATATACACACGAAAGCAAAATTTTAAAACCTCACAGTTGCTGAGAGAACACGATGAATGTCCTGAAATCAAATATTACAGTGAAACACAGCGTTGAATGTTTTTTTTTAATATTCGTAAACTCGAAACTTAATGTTATATGAGGATTCCGAAATCAATCTGCACATTAGCTATGGAGAAGATCGAAATTTCAAGGGTTAGGCGCATGAGTACTTGTATGCGCTATTAAGCCTTTCAAGATTGGCACGGTTACATCTATGGCTAGTGTGTTCTAGATTGACAAAAGTGTTACAGAAGAGGAAGAAGTAGAAGAGAGAAGAAAAATTCGAGTAGATGCAATAGGAGCACAGCCTTAATGGCATAACCCAATTGCAAAAGAATGCAACCACTCAGAATCCGTGGCAAAACGCGTCCAACAGTTATTCCTTTTTGACACAAAGAAAGGAAAACAAGAAAACTGCTATCATATACTGTTTTTCAGCTTTTGTTGAAAAAGTGAATGGTACATGTAAGCTCCCTTTTCATGTTTTTGCTTTTCTCTCCTGTATACGTATAAACGAAACAGGGAGCCTACTTTATACAGAGTGTTCTAAATGCGTCCATTCATTTTACAAATTTTACAACAAAACGCAAAAATGACAGTTGCAGGGATATTTTAGCTCCTTTTTATAACGCGCGTTCTCATGGGGGCGTATTTATCAACTCAAGAGTTCGTTGTATAACGTGGACCAGTTTGTTATTGTTCATAGTTGGAAGGTTTGTGCATAATTATTTATAGTTTCGACGAATTTAATAATTATGTCGATTTGCCATGGCAACCTTTCTTGGAAGCTCTGATTATGTTATGCCGAAGCCCTCTTAAAGAAATTATAGGAAAATGCACTTTTTTCTAATTTGTCCGAAAAGTTTCATTTTCATGAAGATATACAGGCAATATTGATACTTTATATACATACTTAATATATAGCCACCCTGTAAAGTTAATCATATTGTAATGACAAAAAGGGCATTAAATGACTCGAAATAGTAGAAAATGTAGGATGAATTTTAAAGTTACGACCAGTCCCTCGAACTCACAACCGAATCTGAAACCGAATCTAAGTTCATTGTTGAATAAATCACTACTTCCTATGATTGTCTGCGTCGCTTTTGGTAGGAAAGTTTGCGCGAGTTCTTCCATCTAGCAACATGTAACTTAGTTTAAGTCAGATTAAGGAAATGGCCGCAGTCAAACATAAACGGGAAGGTATCAACACAAACGTAAATCATTTTACTGATTCTATTTGCCATAATTCCTGTAACTCTGGGCGAATTGCTTTAGGACGAATATTTCGACTGAATAAGTCAGCCTTCATCAGCTGTTGTGTCATTGTGAAAAGTGCGATGATTTAACAGGTCCACTGATTCAGTCGAAATATTGTACAGAAAGCAATTCTCTCTGAGTTACAGGAATTACGGCCAATAGAATATGATTCTAGAGCAAGGAAACAATATTTCAGTTGTATTTTACTGATTGATACTTAAAGTAGCTACATTGTTTGCACTACTGTCGAGTGTGACAACTGTTGGTATAAGCATTTGCTGCATAGGTAGCCGTATACGATAACTGAATCAGAGCCTCTAAGAAAGGTTGCCATGGCAACCTTTCGACATAATTATAAAAGAAATTCATCGAAACTATAAATAATCATGCACAAACCTTCCAACTATGAACAATAACAAACGTTATACTATGAACTCTTGAGTTGATAAATACGCCCCCATGAGAACGCGCGTTATAAAAAGGAGCTAAAATATCCCTGCAACTGTCATTTTTGCGTTTTGTTGTAAAATTCGTAAAATGAATGGACGCACTAAGAACACTCTGTAGAAAGTAGGGCTCCCTGTTTCGTTTATACGTATGCAGGAGAGAAAAGCAAAAATTTGAAAAGGGAGCTTACATGTACTATTCACTTCTTCAACAAAAGCTGAAAAACAGTATATGATAGCTGTTTTTTGTTTTCCTTTCTTTGTATCAAAAAGGAATAACTGTTGGACGCGTTTTGCCACGGATTCACTCAGTACTAACGGCATGAGCTCACTTCAAGCTTGAGAACAATACGTCACAAGATAATACGCTAAAATGATATTCGTCTCCCAGGATATCGATGTCAGACGTTTAGTGAAAGAAGCGGAATTTACAAAGTTTAGGATACATAAATGATTGGCACTCTGCAGCGATTTAAATATTTTAAGCAGGTCTAAGTATGCACTATACCAAACAGAATTCATCCTTGTTGAGTACTTTCATGTGTCAAATCATTCTCCTACCAGTTGAATTTCTGCGTCTTCTAAAACACTACGGGTGCTATTTTCATTCCTCTTCACCTTACAAAACAGAAACATATGATTTTTATGTTAGTCGGAAGATGTTTCGTTGGATGTAAAATAGTGAACATAACAATATATCCATATCCTTAAAAAAGTACTTCGATTTTATAATATGTGTGTAACCGATAACAAAAAATTAACCGTACACTGCATTGAAAATTCATTTTTTTACTAATGTGCGTTTATAGCATACATGAACCAAGTTATTGCTATGGTATGATGTCACGCCACTGATATATGACTACAATAAATCCATATTCCTCATGTGGCGGACAGAGGATACGGACTACTTTCACTATGAACGTAAAAGTGTCTACCAGATGAAGTTTAGGGATATCAGGAGTATTAAAATACAGGTGTTAAATGCTATAATGTCCACAATTATCACTCGAATGATGTTATATCTTGACTACTTACTAAGAACAGTTTAGTTTTTAACTGTTTATTAGTGTTTGTCTATATGTTTGAGTAAATATTTTATTTCTAATTCTGAATTTATACCAAATTAATTGCTTGTCACCTACCTTAAGCACAACTGATGAAGCTACAACTATTACAAGGACAACAACCAGTACTACGCAAGTGCACCACAGAGCCACCGAAGACCAAAGTTGGTTTTGAATGGGTTGCACAACTTCAATTTGGGCTTGGTTTGATTCAGTTTGCATGAAAGTTTCCCATGCAGTGAAATCTATAAATGTAGAAATTTCCTTTACATAACTAATCAAAACAATGCTTTTCATAGCAGCTACAAGTCCAGAGCTATCACTGTCATTGCATTAAAAGCAGTATCCACCAGTCAAGAACAGTTGTTAAAAATGAGCGAATTGACTGAATGAACACTATTTACTTCGTAATTTTGGCGATCCTTTTCAATCACATGAATTTCCTATGCAGTCTGTAACTAGTTTTATAAGGTTCAAATCGACTTCCATATTTACCTCTTTCAAAAGCAACAAAAGAAAGTGGAGAAGCAGACTGTAGAAATGTAAAATGATAAACAAAATGACATGCTAATGAATAATTGTATAAAGCAATAAAGCTCATTGCGGGGTTGATAAACTTGATTATGATATAACGTACAACATATACCACGAGCCGAAAAGTAAGTAGATATATTTGATTACATGGGGTAAAATTTGCCAAAAAGGGTGAATGCTTGTCCACGGACGAGATTGTTGCTACATTTCTTCAACAAAATTGGCATGAAGTATAATCTACTCACAAAAGAGGCAAGGTATACTTGAAGAAGCAATGCAATGTCATTAGTTTCACTAGATAAACAGATTGATAAATAAATAAATAAATAAATAAATAAATAAATAAATAAATAAATAAATAAATAAATAAATAAATAAATAAATAATAAATCAGTGCCGTACCTGAATATGAAAAACTCTTTTGATTCAACATATCGATAGTCGACATTTCTTTAGTAGATACTGTGTATAGACAAAGGCCAAATTAACACCAGAGAATCATTATCACTATTGTTTAGCCTGACTTTGTTTATTCATTATTAGCTTGTAAGTCTACCTGTCCAGATGCCCTTAATTATGCCGGTTTTCGTTTGGTCGTTTGGCTTTTTTAATTTAAAGAAATGACACTACATTTGGCAATTGATATGATAATCGTATGTTTTCCAATTATAGTCGTTTTAGGGATATGACAGTAATCTGATTGAACTAAGGTACAGACCTTCTTTGCGTGGACAATGAGACAGAAAACCGACATAATGTTGATGAGATGAATCCTGGGGCAATGTGCCTTCTATGATATCACAGCCACGTTCGTAGAAAGGCTCTAAAATGATAAACACTCTGGTTCATGATATTTGTCACGTGATGTGGAATAATGAAAGTAGCTTAATCACATCTTTGTTGTATTCTTGCCAGACCAAATTGCGTAATCATTGAGGAGACAGTTTTAATTTAATTCATAAGCATAGTCAAGGTTCCAAGACAAGAAATTGACCTCTTTAATCTAACAATTCTCTGGTGGTTAATAAGCTCAGAACCCCCGTAAATTATATATTTTCGGAAAGCCTAGATATAGGGAAAGATTTTGGTAACCACAGTGTTACCATTGTTTACATAACTATCACGTGACAGGTAATTTGCATAACCTTTCAAAAATCGGTTTTCCCTATGTTTTGTCTCAATACTTCAAAATATCTTACTCAAACTTTCTGGAATGCAAGCTGTTACAACGCTCTTCCAAAGTGTGTCTCAGATTTTTTATATCTTGCTTAGTTTTTATTTGAGCACAATTTTGAAGAAATCAGCTAGGAGTAAATTCACTGCTCTGGAAGTTTTTCTGGCGTAAAACTGTTTAAGAAGGTTTTAAAAAATTCTGAGACACTACTTGGAAGATCCTTAAGACAGCTTGCACTCACACAAATTTCAGTGACCATATCTCAAAGCATGAAACAAAACATAGGGAAAACAGATTTTTGAAAAGTTATGCAAGTTTCCTGTCACATTATAGTTATGTAAATAATGGTGACACTATTGTAGCCAAAATGTTCCCCTATATCTAGGCTTTCCGAAAATATATAATTTACGGGATTTGTGAGCTTATTAACCACTAGAGAATTGTTAGCTTTAAAAGGTCAATTTCTTGTCTTGGAACCTTAAGAGCTTAATCAATGGGTTGATAGAATTTTGTATCCGAAAAAAATAAAATAGTTCCTTGCACAAGAAATTCACTGAAGAAAAATATTGCTGAGGAAAAACATAATTTTTGTAGGATTTAATCGTCGCTAATTTTTATTACCATTGATCTTCTCATATGAATTACATTGGTATTATCAAATCAGTCAAAGTACCAATTACCATTATTTGTGGATGCATACATTCCTGTCCTTGCAGTAACTGAGTTGTACAGTTCTGTACTCTGGGCACCTGTGTAATTATCATAAGAGGAATAGCCTTAACTTCAACATGGCAAATATTAAATTAAAAAAATTAATGGCTAATAGCGATTTAATAAATCAACAATGAAATAGATCTGCGTTACATTTTGAATGCTCAGACGGTTGACTTCGATATGTGAAACACAGTACTAACGTTGATCACCGTTGTCGTAATTAATTAAAATAAATACCTGCAGTAAAGGATGTAACATTAACCGCAGTAATGTTAATGATACTGCTCTCCAGTCTTTGGGAAGTTGCAAACGAGTCTGCAATGTATGAGTGATTAATATTGTGATTCTCATAATATATCGATATGTAACCCATTTGCTTCAAAAAGTAAAACATACAATTGCTACTGTTACAAAGGTACGGCGAAATATATTGTGAAGTACAATACAGGAAACAGGATTATTTATCTGTGAAGTACCTTTATGGTTTAATGTCACTTCTGCAGTAATCTTTTTGGTTTCAGCCTTTGTTGTTGAAGTATCTGTATGAATAAAATAACGTCATTTGTGAGCATAACAGATGAACTTTAAGTTGGGACATATTTTCTTAGAATGACAAAAGTTATTCTAAATTTAATCTAATTACCTTGCGAAGTAGATGCTCTTGTTGTGATGAGATGATCTTCTGTGGCTACCAATGGTAAAGGACCTGCTAATCGAAATCAGAATCGTTTGCATTTCTTTCTGTTTGTCTGTTTGTCTGTTTGTTTGTCTGTCTGTCTGTCTGTCTGTCTGTCTGTCTGTCTGTCTGTCTGTCTGTCCGTCTGTCTACCTGTCTGTCTGTCTGTATGTCACTGTACTTCCCTTCAACGTACTGCAACTGCAACTATCACCAGGACAAAAACGTAGAATTACACATATATAATTGTAGAATCGTGATTCGATTCTTTTAGCTAATTGTGAGAATATTGTATGTACGAACACATTTGTGAACTAGTTTTTGTGATCAGAGTATTAAAATCTTTTTGGATTTTAAAGTCGTTTACAACCTTTCATCTGGGATTACATTATGTCGAGAGACAAATGACTTTAAGACACCTAAAGTAAAATGTTTTGCTTGCAGAAATTGTGAAGTTCAACACACTTTTTAAAGCGAAGGAAAGAACTTACTGAGAACCTTGAATTGGATATTGAAATCTTCTTTGATTTTTCTCCCATTAGATGTGACATAGATAACCATGCAGTGGTACTCCCCCGCATCTTCACTGTTAACGTTGCGAATGGTCAAAGCAGGAGCATTTTGCAGAGAAAATTTTTGTCTGTTGATGGACACAGAACGCCCATCTCTAAACCATTGTACAACGAAAGAATCCATCTTTCCCTTACTCCAGCGTACAATGTTGAGGCTAGCTTCTGTTGGACCTGGGTTGCACGGCAGCTCAACCGTTTCCCCGACATTCGCCGTCTTATGGATCCCTTCTACTGCCGGGTTAGAAATTTTACCTAAGACTGTCCATAAACAAAAGAAAGGAGACGAAAAAATCAATGGATTTTAATATCATGCCGCCTCGGCTACCTGCCAAAGGGAATCTTACCTTCAAACGCCATGCCTTAATCGGAGCGACTGTCACGAAAGGCTGGCAGATGCGTCCCAGATGTACACTAACGCAAACTCTTTTATGATATCGGCGACTTCAAAACTCATTTGAACTTCCAAGAAATTGAAAGTAGCATGAATAGTTTATAGTAAATGCAGTTGTAATGTTTTCCGTAATTAAAAGTTTATTCTTTATACTATGCTATTGTCTCGAACACATTCGTAAACATCCTATAGATCGTCTCATCAAGCTTCTTAAAGTTCAGATGAAACTAGACCCTGAAGTTTCAAATCGCCTCTCACAATTAGGAAGTAATGTACGCATGCGCTCTATGCGGTGAGTCCTGTAGCTGTCGTCAGATCAGCAATATACTTGGAACTCTCTGGTACATTCCTTCACGACAACATATCGCAAAACCGAAAGCAAAGCACATGGACGTTTTGAATTCATGAAGCTATCACATAGACGATAATATATAGTGAAATGAATTTGAATGATTGAAACTTACTCGCGAAAACATAAACACCCTTGCGAGTTATTTCATCTCGATTTGTTCTACGAGATACCTGATACCTAAATTTAGATACAGCAAAAAGGCATTTATCTTAAAGTTTTTTAACTTGGGTTTGACAGATATTGCGCCAAAAATTGCCTATTAGTTTAGAAACCAAACTATTGGTGGTTACTAAAACACTTATCACTTTTGCAGTTTTACACTACAATGGGATGAGAGTCAATTTTAAGCTGTGTACATAGAACAAGACTTTAGTAAGTCAACTCTTCAATCTGTAGTTTTTGGACAACAAGAATGAAAGTGAATGAGTTAAACATGACACAAGTAACTGAAAGACTTTAACTTTACCTGTAATGAAGCTTGCAAATACAATATGCCTCATCACTATACATTCTTGTGGATATCAGCGAACATAAAATCAAGGCGCGTTTCAGGGTCTGCCGGCTTAATCGATTGGCGCTAGGAAACACCTCTCGGCTCCAAAAGTCTTACCGGAATGTAGAGGGCCTATACCGCGTACTCTCTGCTACTGACGGGATCTGCCAAATTCGTTCGCTAATTAAATGGTTTTGCCCATATTGTGCCATCAACATTAACAGCAGACGACTTTTGTAGGTATTATTAATACTGCCTTATTTTTAGCGCCCTTGAGAATGAACAGACATCTTTGGATGCGAACGGAAGTGATTTTGGAGCCTCCAGGTATCAATTCTATCTCTTGGCTAAGACTCCCTATGTCACTGGTTATTAAGGGTTTTTGTTATCGGGGACAATGTTATGGATTGTTTGCTGATCACATGAACGAATAGCGGATCGTTACAACAGTGGATACCCTCTATCGTCGAGTCAAGGGACAGATAACAGTAGTTTGCAAGTAGTTTAGTTCTAGCTGACTGACGTCTGAAGTATGGTAAGTAACCGTTTGTTATAAATCTGAAATCTCTATTGTTAATCTAAAATGCAATCAGTAATTGATTGAATTTATTGTTTGTAAAATACCTGTCAACTTCTTCCAACCCCATTGACCACTTAATACAAAGAGGCAGCGTTGAACTTCTTTAGAGACATGCGGACGTCCTGTCAACCAAATCTTCTTCGATCGTCAACCAGTATCTGATCCAAAATAGCCAAGGAGTGACAGAAATACCAATGCTTCTGACAGACTGGCGTATATTGCGTCGATGAGATTATGATAGTTTTTGTTGGAAAATGGCTACGATTGGCATGGCTCCAAGTATGCGCCATTCCTTGCTTCTATGGCCCGGGTACGACGGATATTTGTGGTCAATTGGTCAAGCCGGAAAGCAACTCGGCGAATAAGGCGAAACAGTTTACAAAGACCGGTGAATTAAAATGTGGGTGGAAATATTCCTAAAAGTTGACACTCCCCAAAACGTAACAGTATTGAGCTGGTAATGAAGACATGTCATAGATTTTGAAACATTTTAGGAAATTCCACATATAATTTGAAGCTGTCCAATGCTTGTTAATTATTCTGCGGCTTCACTAATGACTTTCGACAGCGAGATGTTCTTTATAACTTACGACTAAATGTATCCTTACACTAATATATGTGAACTTTCTCCGTTACTTACATAAATATATGTTTATTACGAATAGCCATTGGAAGGCAAACGATTAATGGGGACAACTCATATCAAAGCATGACTACTTATTATCTTTGGTGTGAATGATGTTAAAGTTGTTTAAATTTATTTATAGATGTCTTTCTTTTGTTCTTGAACAGCAGGTTATGACTATGAGGATTCGGAAGCTGACAACAATGATATTTATCAGTGTTTTTGTAGAACGTTTAAGAGCGGAGTCATTGATTAATACAAATCCCATTTACGGTATGCTGATGTATATTCCTTCTTATGAAATTGAATTGCTTTCCTTGTGTATCTGCGCCGCAGAGAGAGAGAGAGAGAGAGAGAGAGAGAGAGGAGAGAGAGAGAGAGAGAGAGAGAGAGAGAGAGAGAGAGAGAGAGAGAGAGTACAGCAACTTGAAAAAGGTAGAAACATAGTTAAAAAAGAAGCAGAGATGAACAAGTATACTTAACAGATTATGGAAAATCATCGTTAGCAGACATGAAATAGATTGTAGTTCGACTGTTTTTAGAACAGTGATTAGGCATTCGTTTTTTTCACACAGAATGCCATACGGATGATCTACGAATTTACACTGTATCTGCTTCCGAGACGACTTTAACTTGTGCAAATATTTGTCCTGCGCCGACATCTGTCGGAATATTATGTAAGTTCACTTTGATTTTTTTCAATTCTTCAATGTCCGCCATTTGTTTAATTGTGAGAGTCGTAATCATAAACGGTCAGGCTGATATTCCAGACATCCCCGATATAAGCAGATGCTTCAAATTTAAACTAACAAGTTCATCCGTTCAACATCTTTCATAACATCCCAACACTTGACGTAACGATAATGATGTTTTCGGCACTCCAATTAGCAAAGACTTGCAGAATTGCAAAGCAACGATAACAGTGTAAAATTCAACGTGGGGTACAAAACAATGGCTCACCAACAGAACAACTTCAGCCATACATATAATGTACCATTCACATCACATCACAATTCAGACACTTTCAAATGGAAACGATGACTGAGAGAAACCAATGTTCAAACCAATAAAACCTGTTAGTACATTTAATCTTTATAAGTTGTATCAAATTGAGCTCGTAAATGTTTTATTTTGCGACAGTCCTGTAGTTTTTACTAATGTGAGAAACGCCCTAGAGACCAGTTTGCGAGACATTTTGTTTTTCCACATTTTTTTAAGGTTTGTAAACAGGTCATTACTTGTATGCCAAAAGTCAATCATTCTTTTTCAGATCTGGATCCTGACCCCACACTAGTTGTATTCCAAATGGATAGTAACATTACGTTTAAGTGTAAAGTGCCGACGGTACCTCAAGTTTTAGAAGTATTACTTAACGTTAATGGAAGTCGTTACGAAAACATCGTATTCCATACAAATGAAACATCGCACACGACTTTCCACCTAGATGATGGCAAATCACCGATTCTACGCAACTTCTCAACCTCTGAATATGGAATTGATCTAACGATCACTTCCATCGACAGGCCAGCTACTCTGCAAATCTCTTTCACAAATGATCAACAACCTGAAGATTACAATATCAACATTACGAACAGTAAGTGTAGAAAAAAACAGCAAATGTTTCTGACTACTTCTCTTTTCCTTCAGAAAGTTGTTCTATACCTGGGCGCTTATTATGTCGCATGCGGGCGCTCGTAGCAGTTCGTCAGGGACTGTAATATACAGTGCGGATGTAGATAAACGTGTTTTCCGTTGCTGCTAAGGGGCTGTGGAAAATTCAAACACGCGCACGGTAAACGCAACTTCTGTATTTAGGGGCGAGGGGATTTGGCTGTAATTCGATGACCACGCGCAAAATTCGCACCACGTGATTTTTTTATCGCAACATTTCGCTACACGTTTCTATGTACTGCCATACATCGCTATATTGTTTGGTATGTACCAGACCAGTGCAGCATCGGCGCTACACTAGTAGTCGTTTGACATGCATGTGGTTCAGTGCACGAATAAAATAACGTAACAATCATTTTGGATATCCATGATCTATCTCAGAAAGTACACTTTCCAATTTCTGTTGTTTTTCGATGAATACTAAAATCCTTCGAGTTTGCAACAGACAACTTCAAAATGCAGACTCTCTTTCTAGTCGAAAATCCGCCTTCAGACAAACGCTGCTCAAATTTGGAATGCTCGTGCATTTTACGTACTTTTTGTTTCAGCAACTGACAGCATTCTGCATGGTAAAGTAAGCCGTTTGATTTCCACACTTGTCTTATATTAGCAAACAGTGTCTATCATACATGATTGATATCGCTCAATTGATTAAAAATATTAAAAAAAATGTTTTTAATTTCAAATATTACATGAAAGTAAAGTTATGCGCTTAAAACGGATATGAAGCAGTTGCAATCAACAGTTTGCTACTGCTAATGTAAATACCTACATGTATAGCTGTATATATTGTATAAAAGTGGGGTAGAGTAACCATGCTGTACATGGCGTGTCCATATAGCTTATCATTAACTAATATGAACTTCTGTCCTCTTCTGCAGAATCTCCGTCACCTTTGCATGAAAACTGTAAGTGTACGACCTGTACAGGTGAGACATTTCTTATCTATTTGTCACTTGGCGATAGAACAAAGTGGGCAGTGAGAAACATGTTATATTTTCTATCATGATCCGTTGTATCTTCAAGATCCTGGTTACTAATAAAGCTGAGAATATTTGAAAATGAAGATACTTAATGCCGATTTTGTAGAACGTTAAAGCAGTTAGACTTAGATCATGGTAGATGATGCATAATTAGGAATCCCAAAAAACAATTATTTTCGCCAGGTCAAAGAGTGAATGAAACGACAGAGGGAATCTTTTTGGTGATCCTATAACCACATTAGTTAAGAAAACTTGAAAAGTGAAACATATCCAGGGTATCATTGCTAATCTTATCAACTCTGAATGGCTCATGAACGACATATGTGCGTGAGCAATCAAACCGTCTCAAAACTCGACTCCATCTCATATCAACGAAGGTTAAAATACCATTAAACCTGCATATTTCATGACCGTTTCTTTTACAGGAGTATAATACGTTCATGACCAAAACAATAGAGCACTGTTTTTTCTTCGTTTCAGGATATCGTGTGAGCATGAAGGGTTACTTCGCTCTTGCGGTCTGCCTTCTTTGGGTCTGGTTGTACAGTTCGATCCATACATGAAAAGTATACAAAGTTAAATTGTCCATGGGCATCATGTCAAGGAAATATAGGCTGTTACGTTATGATAGTTCATACTGGCGAGTATATAGCAATCTACTTGGTAGAGGCTCGAAATAAGACTGCTCAACGTTTTACGCTAGCATTTCAAACATGCACCCGAGAATTTCGATATGTTGTTATGATACAAATGCCATTATAATTAGAGTACGACGATGTTAGCGGGAAAAAGCCACAACCACTTTAGTTTATGAATTTCTCTCTTGTAAACTGTAATAATAAGGTATTAATTAGTCTAACTTAAAATTAGTCTCAGTGTAGATAAATTTCCGGGCACAAAGTACTGGGGCCGTAAAAGTGAAAGCTATTTCTCGTTAGCCTTCAAGTACTCATACTATAACGAATAAAAATTGTGAATAGGAGACAAGTCTTGGGCGACATTATTTTCAAAATACCTCACTTGATAAGACTTCACGTGTTGCAGATGTTTTGAACTCTTATTTGCGAACTTTAATAATGTACATATGTAATTCTAGATATTTTGGATGATCTTTCATGACCTAAGGCCTACGTCATTTTATCTCAGAAACTTATGCAAATACAGGTTTCTTTTCTAGCCGACAATGGTACGGATCATAACAAATTATTCTCCAAACTGTTTTTTTTATGATCTTAGATGACCTTATCCTATTTCAGTGTATCTTATCAACGACAGGGAGAAGAATTGTCAGGGTACCTTTAGCCAATGTATGCAAATGCTTTGACCCCGTAAAGGTGCTTGAAGCTTCAATCTAGGATTTTATTTATGAAATATGGTGTGTAGTTGTGGCTCATTTCGTTCAATATTTATGTAGGTCTTAGATCAATTTAAATGTATTATTACATAAATACAACATTTAATTTGCACCGGAGAACGTGCTTACTACCGGCATTTGCATAGCAGTGCAATATAAAAAAAACATTATTGATGTTATTTATTTATGTTAATGATCATTTACTCATCTTGGCCCTGTATTTATTTTGTTTGTGAAAAAGAGATTGTCGTCTGCAAGATTTCAATCCACTTTATTTTGATGCAAGTCGTCAAATGATGATACAACCGAAGAAACTACGATAATGAAAACCGCATGTGTGCATTTCAGTGTGAGAATAACTTTCATTATCCGAAAGAGCAGTAACTCGGCGGAGAAGCGAAAACAACGGGCAACGTCAACTCAGCGAAGCCAGTGCTTTGCTCAAGTACAAGCATCCGAGAAATGAAATACAACAAGGGCATAATCGAGACGACTAGTTTCAAAGAAGCAAACAATCCCACCCTGCCAAGCGCAAAGAATTAGCCCATAAGTTAAATGTCTTTTTATTTACTTCAGTCAGTATTTTATGAAATGCTAGGTTTTTTATTGTTATTGTGGGATCTTGAGACTTTGTATCAGTGTTCTATCCTGAAATAAAATAATAATAATAAATAAAGGGAACATGTCATGCAAAGAGTCATCTTTGATTGAGAGCGACAAATTGTTGAAAGCGACAAAATTGGTACTTCATCGCCAGATGCGATAATCAGCACATTTTGGTTTAAATGACAAAGTTTTCGGGGGTTTTTTGGTAGTAACGATCATCGTCAAAAGTTATGGGGTGATAATGTCATTCAGAAAAATAAAGTGGTAAATCTTTTGAGTATAATGGCAGCTTAATCAAGGCGCTTAAGGTGAAATTTTCACCAAAGGCGTACGCGGTACGATACAATCCAAAAATATGCCCCGTGCGAGTTCACCAGGAGTACGAACTTCGACGATTTCTAACTTCGATTAAATATCACACTTAATCCTTTTATCTTGGCATTAAAGCGTCAACGGCAGGATCTCCAACAGAGCATATGATTCAGAGCCCATCCGATGTACAGAAATCATGAAACGATTTAGAAACGACAACGAAATAAATGTGTAGATGGAAAACGTGCAAACCAAACAGCAAGGAAAACTTCAATCACTCGTTCGCTGCACGCGGGTACACCATCGAACACTGTGGCTCAACATAGCAGCCATAGCATATACGCAGTAGCTTCGTAGATCAGTTGACTAAAACAAATTAGCGATATTCTCACTGGCGGTCAATTGAAGAATATGCCGTGTTCTAATCACAATGCCGTTGTATTGCCGATTGGTGTCGTATCGTTACCTGCTGAAGTTCCTTATCGTACGCCTGGCATAATGTCAAAACAAGCCAGTCCTGTCACAGGTAAATTTGCAACAGTTACTCGGGGGACATTTTTATTTCAACTTTTCCGTAGCAAGCGACAGCGACCAAATAAGTGTCAGTGAGGTACACATCATAGGAATGCTTGCCATGGAGATAGGGCTCCTGATGGTTGTGCACGATTTTGAAGACTAAAAAATGTCAAAATTTAAGTGACACTTTTGCCAGTCGTGCTCTATCATTGCACATTTCCTTGTTTTGATATTCAACATTTTTCAGAAAGTCAATTTTATGTATGTAGTTGTCGCTGTGTTTGTAGTATCATTGCGGTAAATATTTTAAACACCACGGAAGAGGCAACTTTACTTGTATCACAAGAAATGGTGGGAGTGTTGTTGATTATCTCTTGTTTCCCTCCAGTGATACATACCTTTTAAAAGATATGTCTGTTGATACCAGAGTCGAATCTCAAAACCAACCACCTGTTTTTGAATTAGATTTGTTTCACAAGCCTGATAGTTGTGTTATCAAGACTTTAACTCCAGCTAATAATTTGTTTTGCTATAAATGGAAGAACGACATTCTTAATAATTTTTAAATAGTTTTTGGAACATTGAATCTGTCTATGTCACTATAACAAAGATCCATAGACCTTAAAAACGGAAGGACAGGCAACTGCCAGAAAAGACAAAGAAACTTGCGTGTTTACCCGTACGATCTGGGTTATAATCCTCTGCGCAGTTATGTAAACGCAAAACACGTCACGTGATGACACAGTGACGTCTTGGCAGCACTGGAGCTACACAGAAGACGCTATACCTGTGCTGTCGAGTCAAGTCGCGTTCTGTTCCGGGGTCTAGTTCACGTTGTTTTCAAGCATTGTATTACCCATTGATTTTTACAGACAATTTTGCTACCATTTTCGACAGATGAGTCACTATTAGGTATATTTATTGTTGTTGTTTTTTGTAATTCCCGTCAATTCATGATCGAGTCGGCAAAGTTAATTTTGCAATCTAATCATTGTACACCCCTGATAACTCTTCCAGCAATGCTGTAAACTTTCTTTTACTTCATTATGTACTTCTTGCACTTTGGCACTGTAGTATTTTTAAAAACTCGTGCGTCTTCAGCCCGATCGGCCATTGTTGTTTACCAAGCGACTTCATGTTTCAACTGAAAATTTCATACCCTGTCATATTTCTCTGCTGTTATGATAATGCATGTCAATGATAGTAAACGTTTCAACGTTAGGTATTTCGTCAACTGACTAGTATTTTGCGGGGCAAATCATGTTTACATTGTAAAACTTGTACCAAATTCACCAAATTTGTACCAAATTCACGTGCAGGCATCTCCAGCTCGATCGGCCATCATGATTGCTGTTGATGGACGATCTTTTTGTGCGTTTCAACTAAGTAATTTTTTTACCCTCTTAATAATGCATGACAGTGCTAATGTACGTTTCTACGTGTCTTATTTCGTGGATTGAACTAGTATTTTTTGGAGGAAGTCATGCGTACATTTGTAAAACTAGGACTATTCACGCGTCTCCGACTCAGTCGGCCATTGTTGTTTACAACACGACATTTGTGCGTTTCCTCTGAGTAATTTTTCGTACCGTCTCATGTTTCTCTGTTGTAATAATAATGCATGACAGTGCTAACGTACGTTTCTACGTGTCTTATTTCGTGGTTTGAACTAGTATTTTTAGGAGGAAGTCATACGTACATTTGTAAAACTAGGACTAAATTCACGCGTCACCGACTCAATCGGCCATTGTTGTTTACAACACGACATTTTGTGCGTTTCCTCTGAGTAATTTTTCTTGCCGTCTCATGTTTCTCTGTTGTAATAATAATGCATGACAGTGCTAATGTACGTTTCTACGTGTCTTATTTCGTGGTTTGAACTAGTATTTTTGGGAGGAAGTCATACGTACATTTGTAAAACTAGGACTAAATTCACGCGTCTCCGACTCAATCGGCTATTGTTGTTTACAACACGACACTTTGAAATTAGACGCGAAAGCTTGAGCATGCGCTGATCGCAATGTTGTAGTGATTAACATAATCTCGCGTCTGACAAGCCTCTCAAATCACGGGAATTTCCGTGAGCTTGCGATACGAGAGATAAACAGTTACGTTTGTTTATGTTAATGAGTGTTCAAGTTTTTCACGGATTATAACCAGGATTACATGAAAGAAAATAGCTAGTTGCCTGTCCTTCCGTTTTTAAGGTCTATGTCACTATAACAAAGATCCAAGGTTATCTCTCAAGGTAATATTGATGAGGCTATTTTACTTTTGAATGATGCAATTTATCAATCTATAGTGTCTATTAAAATTTGTAAACCGAAGAAAGAAAGGTTAAGGAATAAAATGATTGGTGGGATAAAAGGTGTATTGAACTCAAATCTAAAGTGAATCGCGCACTGAAAATTCATAAGTCTGTATTTACTACTACATCAAATAGTGACTTTAAAGTCATTCAAAAACATTGCCGTAACGTTCTAAAATTGAAGAAACAAAATCATGACATACAGAAGCAAAGAATATTTGTTGAAGCTGCTGAAGATTAAAAATCAAAATGCTTTTGGTCCATGTTGAAAACTTACGCTCCAGGACCATCCGAATACATCACTTCAGGGGATTGGTTTATTTGTTTCCCTTCTTTGTTTAACACACCTGGTAATGTTGATGAAGGTTATGAAGATTTTTACTTTTTTATTCATCATTATGATACTGATAGCAAATGAGAGTTAGCCATGAACACTGAAATTTGATGATTTGATGCAATGTTGAAGAGTTGGCCGTAATATATTCTTGAACTACTGTAAATATATTTTGTGTGCTGTGTTCATTATTGAAATAAAGTGTCTAGTTTTCAAAGTACGTTTACTTGACTTTGCTGGCGTGATGTGTCACATACAGGCCCAATAATACTCCCAGTCAACATGGGGTGGTAGCTATACGAGACCATCAACTCCAAAAACGAAATAGAAGGGGGCGTGCGACCGGCTGATGTACTGATCAGTGAAGGTGTTTTCTCATCTGCCCTATGATTGCCATTAACCATAGCGGAGTCCACATGAAACACTGTCAGCAGATTGTCTGACTTTCACAAAATGGGTGGGAAATTGGGGGGGGGGGGGGGGGGTCCTGGGTCTTTGTAGCAAGCCCAAAAAATTAAATGCTATATACCCAGTACAGTTGATGTCTAGTGTGTTTTGTAGTGAGTGCAACCACACGAATCCTTTTGTTTTTGGTCAAATAACCTCAGCAAAGCGGCATTCGTCACCATCATTGCTCCCTATGTTCTATTACCGCACAGATGATTAAACCCAACGTCGCCTAGCTAATTTGTGTAATTGTTGATTGCCATGACATTGCACATCAAGCGGGTAAAAACTTTCGTCGCTTGAGCATAGTATATATGCGTAACCGAGAATGATCAGCTTGTTGCTCCTCCAATGACGGTGGTAATGTGACCTTCAATTGGCTGCATTATTGCCTACATCCCACACTGTTTTCAATATTCTTTTATTCATTGGCATGTCTGTCATTCTTTTTCATGGTTTTGCGAAAATGACATGATAAAGCCCAGAAAACGAACAAAAAATCCAGAATATGTTTGTATGAAAGCTAAATCTTTCAAAGCAAAAGGTATATAGTAATATTCATATTTGACATTTTAAAGATGTTATACGTCGGATTAATTACCAGGATTAATTACTTTGCACTCTATGATTACCCAAACTACTCAAGTGAAGTATATGTCGCAAAAGAGGGATTATGTGCGGACAGATGTGGTTTCAGAATAAAAAAGGATCAAAGAAATCACACCCGTGAAATCTTTGATATTTTTTAATGTTACATTAAACAGAGTTGTCAGAATATGGTTATATTCCCTGCTTGACTCACCTTTCTTCATCATGTCTCCATATCACAAAAGACATAAAAGGGATTACATTTTTGTTCGACTCCATGAAGTAGGAGTACCACATGGAATTCTTTTAAAGTCCGTTTTCTCTCTTTCTGTTTTCTCAGGGAATTCGCCAGTACTATTAAGCGGCCATTTGCAGTGCGTTACAACCCGTACACCCAGTCAGTTGAAGTGTTGAGCAACGTGCACCGAATTGCCGATGTTGTGAACGAACCGAAGGGCGACCTCAACACTTTGAGTGAAGCCCTGAAGAAATTACAGTCGTAGAGGGCGCCATCGGGTCCAATAATCACTGAAATACTTTTTCTACGGCTTAAGATGGCAAGAAGCAAGACTCTATACTGAAAACAACCAATTTTGCCCAATTTTCTTTAAATTTCATAATAAATTCGCAGCTATCTCTCCGTCAATCAAGTTTCGCCACATGCAAATGAGTAAGTATATATGTAAATGGTAAACATTTAGTGAATATGTTGTTGACATGCCCATTCGTAACCTTGCGAAAACATGAAAGAGATGACTTACCGAGAAAAGATGGTCTTCGTGCCCTAACTACAAACTAAGCCATATTACTAAAATCATATATTTTTGTTAGCTTTGAGCTTATATAGAACTGAAATGAGGTAATATGTACAATATGTAAAAGAAAACACGGCTGAAGCAGTGATAATACAATTACAGTGTAAGTTGTTGAAACAATTATAGAATACATAGTCCATACACAATTTGCTGTCATCGGGTTATAGAGTCGTATACGTTAAAAAATCCTTCTTCTAAGGGGACAGGAACTGTAACTTTGATAACAATCACTACTTTTGTTCTATCAGACATACTTTTTTTTCATATTTCTTTCCAAAATAGCTCAAACCCATAATTTTATGCAATGTTAGGGTCAGCTAATGCAGAGAGGATTTGTAAGAGATGCAGTTCTAGTATTATTTTATGCGTGAATTATAACCCATAATAAAGTAAGTTATCTTCAATTAAATTAAACATTGCACAGCGAAGGCTGTAATGACACATTGAACTGTACATTAGGTGTTGCAGCAAATATGCTTTTGGGTGACAACTGAAACTATATACTGATGGCAAAGATTTCCTTATCTATGGATACCTTACTTATCTGACGAAGATTCTAAAAATCACTGCATAAATAATGCTATCTTTATATTTATTTTGCTATAGTTCAGAATTAGAATCACTACGTGTATAATCTGTTATCGCAAATTTTTCAGGCATGACTTTCCCCTTTCATGGCGCATTGTGATATGCAATCACTATTTCAATCTAATTGTAATAAAATATGGTATTCTACCATGCACTTTGCGTATTGTCAATGTGTGTGTACGTCTATGAGTACATACGTATGCCTATACGTCTGTCTGACTGTCTGCCTGCCTACATGCATGCAGGATGCATGCTGCACGCACGCATGTCTGTTTGTCCGTCTGTCTGTCTGTGTGTCTGTCTGCCTGCCTATATGCATGCAGAATGCATGCCTGCACACACGCATGTCTTTCTGTCCGTCTGTCTGTGTGTCTGTGTGCCTGCATGCATGCTTGCACACAGGCATGCATACATGCATCCACGCATGTCTGTCTGTCTGTCTGTCTGTCTGTCTGTATGTATGTATGTATGTATGTATGTATGTATGTATGTATGTATGTATGTATGTATGTATGTATGTATGTATGTATGTATACATGAAAAGAGTTTGTTTTGTTCCTTACTCAGTTCATTACTATAACTTCAATATCAGTGATAATATTTTATTTAAAAATCGGCATTGTGAACAAAAGAGCTCAAGAGCTAGAGTATTCAACTATCTTGATTACAAAGGTTTCGAACGTCACTGAAAGCACACGTGCTTGTCTTTGTAATGGATAACTTGGAGAAACAGCAAATAGGACACCAACAGTGCGTTGGCTAAAACTTATTATTTTCGGTTTAAAAACAATCTGAAATTATCAAATTTGACCGAACAAAGTCATCAATGTTACACTTAAATCAGCAGACATTATTGAATATTTTAAACACGAAATGGTAGAAAATTGTGTTGGCAAATAGAGGGCACTAAGGTTGTTCTTCTGCTTAGACTGAAAAGAACAGAGTATGTTGAACGATTTTCTTGGCTAGCGGCTTGATGAACCTTCTCTAGAATTTTGCTAACATACTGTCACTTAAGATTGGTTATTAAAACAGATAACGAGTAAACAATGGTTAGTATTGAAGTTGCCACCTGTTAAGTAACCGTTGAAAGTCGCCGTGCTTTTTGGGTCAATCGATAGTATTAAAATAATGCTGCAGTTTGTTCTCAAGGTATCTGTTACTTTCCGAGAATCAATTTGCGCGATACTTAAATCGCAGACAAGAAAATAATAGTTTGCATGTAACTTGCATATTTGCCACTTTCTCCCCACTTCCGTGAGAAAAGAATATTCAGCTAAGATACACTTGCAAGACTCTATTTACCATATTTCGTATCTTCTGTATTGAATTGTGGGATACGTCTTTACTTTTTTACGAACGAGCTTGATCTTGTTTTCAGTTTGCGGCATCTGAAGGTTTTGTCAAGAAATTAATAGGATTGTTGTGCTAAACTTTCTCCGCAAAGATTTTGTCTGAACAAGCTATAAATTTTCCTCAATTCTTCATGGCACTCGGTGTCCGGTCAAACAAGTGTGTAACATTGTCTCACCATATCCGTTTACTAAACAATGAAATAACAACACACGATCACTGATCAAGAGAAAGAAGGTCTACGCTTTTGCTACTAGCTTTGGGTCAGATCCAGAAGAGCTGTAAAAACGACGCTCGTAACTAATGAGTGCTGTCGAGCGATAACATGTTTCATTTTACTGTGCCGTAAATTTACATGATTGAAAACTTGTCATTAAAGAAGCGTAAGAGGAATGAAATGGTAAATGTCCATGAGTTTTGTTCAGAGTAACGATACAGTAACGATACAGTAACGATACAGATGATTTTCTGCCTTCCAAGATCAGAATGTACTCATTTCAGAAATGCAATGCCGCTCAAATGATTCGTTTTCGCAAGTGCAGCTGAGCCTACTTTAATAGGGAAATAAGTTTATTTTTATATGACATTTTCCTCATTCTTGTACCACACAGGTCCAGTCTCCAGACCACAAACTTGCTAACAATCGACGCCCTCTGATATTGATTTGTTTTTGTCAGTCGGTTAAATTTAGCATAGGTACCTTGACCACATTAACAATTTGTCTTTTGATGAACAGTGCTCATTTGAACGACAATTATCAATCACTGAATTGTTCTATTGAATCTACAGTTGCATTAAAGGCATTGTAAACCCACGGAATTTTCGAAGACAGTTGTCCTCTTAGCGACGTTATCATTCAACGTGTCAAAGGTCGGGCGTTAATGATTATTCTTATCATGCATGTTTTTTATTGTTTTGTAAAACGATTTTTACATTCAACTTCCTACATCATGTCACAATACAAAGTGCGACCAAGCTAAAGATTACGTACTTTTTACAACTTTAAATATAATTTTGACACATATTTGCTAGTCTGGAAAGAAATTTTGAACTCAACAATAATATAATACATTACTTTATTGATAAGCAAATTGCTTAATTCAACATGGCTTTGAGAACAACAAAAAACTGCGTTTTACAGTCGAAACAAAAATATCAGAAAATGCATGGAAGTTACAACTGATGGAGGTTCGTTAAAATTTTGTTCTTAAGTTCCCCTCCGCTCCATAAAGTCCATTGTGAACAAGATTGTCGTTTTGTGGGTGGTGTTGTTTGACTTTGGATTGTTTTCGTCGAAAAGACGGAGAGCCACAGCTGTGTTGACTTTTGAAAAATCCGGTCAGACCACAGACATGTTACTATTGCCGACTTATGATACATGCCATCTCTATTAACAGTAACTAAGGTATCTTGTATATACCGACACACTGTCGACTGATGAACAAAGGAGGGTCATCATCAATCGTCGATTCCTTATATTGATGTAAAGCTGGACATTATCCAGACTTAAATTCTTTGCTCACCCGATAAATGTTTTGCAGTTATAGTCCTAGCCTCGTTTTCTTTTACTCTTTTGATGTACAAACCACTGTATCTTGTCTACAACGTAAGTCTGTCAGCTAAAATGATGGCACTTTGTCGATCGTCGATTCCTGTTATATAATCGAAAGCTGAACAGGAGAGATTGCAATACTTATTACTCTTCCCGCTTATGCGTCGTAACCCTAGTAACATTATCGTTTTAATGTGTCGTGTTCAAACTTTCCCTGGAGCTACGTTTTTATGTTCCATTGGTCTCCGAATATCTATAAATGAAATCAATATGTACGCAATACAAAAACATTTGCAATTACACTTCAACCCATAAAGCTTTGACTGATTATCATAATGTAATTTTTAATCATTTGTCACACTACAGTCTAGCCTGCTGTCTGAGCTCCTATTCTGAACAAGATTGCCGGTTTTGTGTACAATGAAGTTGGACCAAGCATGTCATATCTACACCGACCTGCTTATGGTGAATTGTCAATGTGTTATCTGTTAAATATAACCATGGTGTCTTGACTACACAACTACCTTGTCAACTTATAAGCAATGGAAGGTTACCGTAGGAAGGTCAACATTATTTTGTTGATATAGAAGATGACATGATCAATGATGATGACATCGTTGACTTGATAACTGCGTGGCGCCCCTAGCGAGCTACTGGTGATATAAAAGTTGGTCCTTGAACTTAGTGCTGAACACCAAGAACGTGTTTCTAGGCTTCTGACAAACTGATCTAGTCTACGTTTATCTCTGATATTTTTAAACTGATTATTCCTCTGCGTGCAGGGTAATAATGCACTCGTTTAAGGTCGTTTGCTTCATGAAATCAATAGCCTAATTAAATTTACAGTTGCATAGGGCAGACATTAAACGGAAATGGAGAGATCGGCGGACGAGTTCTTGAAAGCCAGTTGTAATCCTAGTTACATGTATGTTATTGTTGAATGTGCAAAATTCAAACAACTGTATCTTCACTACAAAAAATTGTCAACTGACAATGACTCCTTGTCTGTCATCGATTTCTTTGCTCTTTCCTGAAGCCATACATTCAAAATTGAAACATACATTTGTCGTCAACATAACAAGGTGGGCGTACAACTAACCAAAACACAAAGATCTAAACACAACTTGCATCATCATTTTTGACAATTGAACGCCAGCCTTGATCGAAATTAACTCGTACACTACATAATTGCAGATAAAACAAAAATATTGACAGACACATCAAAGTTACAACTGTCTGGTATGGCTTTGACAGATGATAATTTACCACGCCATCGTTTAGCCGGTTTATTCAACTCTATTTTGGGGGGAGATTGCCTCGTGTGTTAACTGCAGATTCTTTCATGGTTATGGATGACAGCTGGACTGTGAACCTTGAAGCGGCAGAGATGGTTCGATCACAAATACAGTAGAAATGCGGTCTGATAATTCACAAACTTGTTAACCATCAATGCCTGCTGATAAAGATTTGTCATCTTTTGGTACTCGGTTAAATTTAGAAACGGTATTTTGACCACACATGAATAATTTGTCTATTAACAAACAGTGCTCATTTGAATGTAAATTATCAATCGCTGAACTGTCCTAGTGAAGCTTAAGTTGCATGGAAGACACTGTACGCCCACAAGTTGTTCGGAGCCAGTTGTCATCCCAGCGACGTTATCATTGAATTTGTCAAAGGTCAAGCGTTCTTTTAAACCACATCTATATTCTTATCATGCTGATCACTGCTTTTTAAAACAGAAGTTTTTTCATTCGACTTCCTACATTATGAAGAAATACGAAGTGCGGCCAAGCTAAGGATAATTTAATTTGCACAACTTCTTTATTTTGACACTTATTTGCTAGTCTGGATGGAAATTTTGTCCTCAACAATAATATAGGACATTACATTAAAAAGCCTTTTTTGAAAAGCAAAATTCTTAATTCAACATGGCTTTGAGTACAAAACAAAACTGCGTTTTACGGATTAAAAAATTATCAGAAAATGCTTTGAAGTTACTACTGATGGTGGTTCGACTAAATTTTGTTCTTAAGTTACCCTCCCCTCCATAAAGTCCACCGTGAACGAGATTGCCATTTTGTGCATAGTGCTGTTTGACTTTGGATTCTTTTAGTTAACATGACTGGGAACCACAGCCGCGTTGACCTTTTGCTAGATCCGGTCGGACCACAGGCATTTTAGATGTTGCTTCAAGTCAGATCGTAAACACGTTAGATATGCAGCCTGATTGCTGTGAATCGTCAACCTGTCTACTGTTTAAATATAAACCATTGTCAATTGACTGGCTACATAAGTACTTTGTCTGTTAGCAAATTGTAACAGGTTCAACATAGCAGTTGAAATGTTTTTGACAGCCAGCTGTAGTCATAGTAGCGATATAGTTTAGTATTTTGAACATACTAGTGCGCGCCTGATTACTGTGAAGCGTCAACCTGTTTACTGTTTAAATATAACCATTGTAAATTGACTATACTAGTACTCTGTCCATTAACAAATTGCAGCAGGTTCAACATAGCAGTTGAAATGTTTTTGACCGCCAGCTGTAGTCATAGTGACGATAGTTTGTTTTGAATTTCAAACCACTGTATCTTGCCAACGAAAAAACTTGTCACCTAGAACAATATTTTTTTTGCCGAACTTCGCTACCTAGTATCTAAATTCAAGTTGCCATGTAGTGATAGGTTACGTCCAGAGTACGTTCCTGTTGAGATTTTGAAAGCCGGTTATCATCCCAGTACTGTAAAGTTATCGTACAATCATTGCATGAGTCAAAGAAAGAACAACAGCTGTATTTTTACAACATTCTTTATTACATGTTGAACGCTATTTTACGATTTCATTCTTTTACCTATGGTATATACAAACTATTATCTATAAACGCAACACTTTGTGTACTACTTGCATAATGATTTTGACAAATGATAACTTGTATGGACGGAATACCAGCATATGTACAACACATAAATAAGCCTTTATTGAAAAACAGACGGCATATAAGCAGAAGTCATAATTTTGAGTTTTACGATAAACTGTGATTTGCTGCCGTAGCAAAGATTTTGGAAAGTACATCACAGTGATTGAAACTAATATTTTGACAATATAGATGTTTTGTCATTTGCCTGTTGATTAAATGCTATAGCATACAGATGTAGGAAAAAATCAAACTACAATACAACAAACTCAAAGCAAAATTGACATGTATCTTTCAAACTAAAAGCGAAGCGTTGTAATGAGACAATCTTTTGCGAAATATTTGCCAAACATTTGCCAAATATGAATCGTCTTCTCTCAGGTCACCTTCGGTCATGTTCTTTTAAGAATTTGTCAGTTGCGTTATTATTCGCCTGATCAGAATCACCTTCTTTCTCAAAGTCTTCCCGTTTTTTACCTCTTCGTTTGAGAATAACCGCAATTATGGCTATTGCAAGCAACAAAGAAATCCCAACGGAGACACCTATGATGACGTACTTTTGAGAGATGGTTAAAGTTTCCTTTGAAGAACTTCCTGCAAATTTAAAACGAAGCGTTGAGATGTCATGACGTCACAGTGTAATTATATCAGACGTTCGTGTATGTTATAAGCCACTTTTCGAGCAGCAATGTGTTATAGAATATCACAACATCACTCGACTTTATCTGTTCCTCTACGAATGTAAATTAGCTCACTTAAAAACTAACGGGAGATGACTACGTTTGTGCATTTCTCTGACTCTAAGCGCAATTTTGCTCTTTCATCAAGTGCAATTTCATATCTTTATGGACGATTTTTATTCTTTTTGATTTTATAATATGTTTTACTCAACTATGTTTTAGGAACTTTAGTACGACTTAATGTCGAGGAATCAAAATCGATCAATCAGTAAATCAGTCAATCAATCAATCGAGGCATTCAGCTAGCTATCTAGCTACTAGCCACCAATCTATCCATTCTTGTGCAAACATATTTCCGTATGTTTTTGCACTTCGACATTTTACCCGCAGCCCTCTATTTGCAAAGGAAACACCGTGCCATGTTAATGCACTTGAACAAAATTTATTTCCGAAACATTAGCAATTCATCATAAATGTAATTAAAGACACTGGTCTTAACGTTTTCTCCTGACAATTTTGATCCGCAAATCCCAGTAAACGTTTACCTGTCTGAGAAAGCGGTACTGGATCGGATTCCTTGACCACTTGTGGCATGTTGTCAACGCGATCGTAATCTGTAAATAGAGAAGTTCAAATAAAGTTCTTAAATCCAGTAATTTCTCCATCGGATTCGAACTCACTATACGTATGGCACCCACGCATCACAATCAAAACCGCTGGGATAAATCCCAACCTTTAAAAAAGAATAACCGAGCTACGTTGTTACACTTTTTCTGACTACGGCCTTCCTCTCCTCCACGCTGTTACAGTTCATGAAGCACCCGCACACACATGCCCTTTATCACAAATCGCACAAAACTTTATCAAAACAATGAATACATTGCTTAACTTAGAGCTCCACTATCTGCCACTTCTCTCTCTCTCTCCACAATTTCACGATCTCTAAACTAATGTCATGATAGGTAGTTTTGCTTTGGGAGGAGTGTCAGTTTGGATTTACACTTATGTAACTTTTAAGTAATGTATGACTTAATGTTAATCTAGAAATAATGTCTTGAGGTGAGCAACAGAGATCCAGAAATCAAAGTGAGAAGTGTTTACCTGCATGAGAAAGAGGCGCTCCACGTTCTGGTACCAAGGCCAACTGTAGCATGTTGTTTTTGTGACCGTTATCTGTGAATAGATGTATAAAATATTGGATTTTTAAACTTAAAACTCTAATGTCTACAACATATCTTCACATATTCATTATAGATCGCCAGACCTACAGTTATGTCAGATTGTTTTGCCCTGAGGAGTTGGTTAGCTTGGTTGTTGTGCTTGTAACACTTTAAAAGTAATATGTGATTAAACTTTCTTGTACAAACATATCTTGAGGTGAGCGACAGAATATGGCCGCCAATATTTGGGGTTACATAGAATCTGGAAAACATTATGTTTCGAGAAGAGGACGGTTTAAAAACGAACAGAGTTACCGCCATGTCTCCTTTCATTGCCAAATCCCTCGCCATCAGTTTATGCATATTATTGCAAGTTTACATTTTAAAAGGGGTGCCAAGGCTTTACCATTCCATTGCCTGCTCTGTGTGTTATTGTTCTAGGATTAGGATACGCGTTTTCGTAAAATAGCTATTCAGTGTATTAACACAAGGGCTATATTATGCATTCAGCTGTTATGTTATGAATGCAAAGAAGTAAAAGAGTACTGTCAAATGGAAAGTTTGACAGTTATAGAATAATGTTTTATAAAAGCGTCTTGTGGACACGTCAACTCTGCCACGGCTGTCATTGCTAAATACAGATAACATTTGATTAATAGAGATAACATTAAATTGTGTCTCAAGAATAATAAAGTGCATACAATGGCATTAATTTTCTGAAGGAGAGGAGATGAGAGGTTATATCTCCTCGTTTTCAGGTTTTCCCGAAGGCTTTCCTTTCTATTTGTACAAGAGGCCAAATAAACCAAAGGCAAGTTGTCAAGGCGACGACCCTCTAAAAATTATTAAAATTGAACAAAGCAATGGGCTTCAAATAGTCAAGACATCATTAAGTATTAACGACGTATGTATGTAATTATCTAATAATGTAATATGTAATATGTAATTATGTAATTATATAATAATGTAGTTATGTAAGTATGTCTGTCTGTCTGTCTGTCTGTATGTATGTATGTATGTATGTATGTATGTATGTATGTATGTATGTATGTATGTATGTATGTATGTATGTGTGTGTGTGTATATGTATGTATCTTTGTATGTATGTATGTATGTATGTATGTATGTATGCATTCTCTGTTCGCCTCGGTATAAAGTCACTCAGGATCTAAGAAAGTGGCACTTGTATTCTTTATTTTGCAAATTCAAACAATTTACACTTCAATTCCATACTGTAAAATAGACATATTAACCAAGCAGTCGAGTAAAACGATATGCAGTATCAAAGTATACACACATAGTATATTTATCTCTCAAAGTTTTTTTTGAAGACTGATTTTTTGACATAGGCTTACCGTCAATTAAAAAGATACACTTGACTATACATAGCATCATGAGAGCTGTAGGAAATGTTGAAGGTCACTCATTGCATTGTTGAAATCAGGGAAATGTGTAATTATGGGTCCGCTGTTATTGCTCTACTGAACAAAATAGTTCGCTTCAGATTCAATGCGTGTATGTACGCTCTGTTCGTTTCGGTGAAGAGTACCTCCGGATAGTCCAGCACTGATTTGTGTTACTCATGACTTCAAATGAATGTGTCTTACACTAATGCCGTACACAGCATGGTATTGTTATTGGTACAATACCATGGATTTATATGGAAACGTCGGAGTGGAAATCGTGTTAAGGGAGTACCGGATATATATAACACCATTGGAACTAATTTGCGATAATTGGTTTTTCCTATTTTTCAAATTTCTCAAGAGTGTGAGGTGCCCTATAGCTGAATGTTGCAATATTACAAATAACTCGTAAAAACAATTGTTTAATGTAAAAAAAGCAGATGAGATTATATTTGCATATTAAATCCACATCACTTCACCATCCAATTATCCCAAATTAGTTCCATTGGTGGTATATATAGTTAAAAGCCGTAGCCTATCTCTGACCTCATATTTACACCCACTCCACACAAGAATCACATGTTTGCTGATATCAAATCCTCGCATGATTGAGAACAATAGCGCCAGTGTGACACTGCTCTTGGTATGGCAACAAGTCAAGTTGAACTATGAAACTCGAATTTTTATTTGCTCATATTATAGAAATTTGGAGAAGGAATTTCAATCACGTCTTTGATATTATTACTTTTCAAAATGTTTTTCTTCTATTTGTGTTGGCATGCAGAGCAAAATAACTGATAAAAAAATGTCATGTCTTCGGATTGAGTACTTTGACCAGATAATTAAGTTGCCATAGTCGCACACAAAAACAAATCTTTGCCAAGTGCCTCGTAATGTCACCCCTTTGCTCGATGGTGAACTGGGGGTTCCGTATGTCGTTGTGACGGCCAAGGGCAAAGTTCGGATCATTTGAACAAATTTAGAAAGATTTAAGCAAGTGGCACTTATATTCCTTATTTTGCCAATGTAGACAATTTATAGTTCCTTTTCATATAGGCATATAAGCCAGCCAGTCGAGTAAAGCGGTTTGCATTGTCAATGTGTGAACAGTAAACCACCTTAAATTGTTGTGAAGAATGAATTTCTGATATAAGCTTACCGTCACTTCAAAAGATACAGTAAAACTACATAGCATCATAAGTTCACACATCGCAATGTCTAAATCAGGGAGATGTGGAAATTATGGATCTGCTGTTTTCCATTCGGAAAAGACAAAACTGATAAAAAAAATAACTGGCTCTAAATAGTCAGGACATCATGAAGTATGAACAATACGTGTATGCACGCTCCGTTCGTTTTAGTGTAAAGTCACCCTGGATAGTAAAACGCTGATCCGTGCTTATGACGAGCAATGTCAATGTCTTAAACTAAGGCGTGCAGGGCACGGTATTATAATTTCTCACAATACCAATTTACAGGGAACGTCGGAGTGGAAATTATGTTAAGGGAATACCGGATATGTAAGTTAAAATACACGTCCCAGTATAGTACCCTTTTCTGTACTGACCCAAACCAACACCCACGTCGCACAAAGACCAACTGTTTCCTCCTTGCTTTATTTGGAGCAACGGCGTCGTTGTTACACTTTTGTAAATATGGCCGCAAGCCAAGTTCCATCATTGTACAAATACCATGAGATCTAAAAGGGTGACACTTCAATTACTTCATTTGCTCATATGCTCACAATATGGGAATTTGGAGAATTCTACTTAGTCATGTCATTAGTATACTACTAATCAAAATGTCTGTCTTTTATTTGAGTAGGCATTCAAAGAAAAATAGCTGATAAGAATAGATGATATCCAAGGATCGAGTACTTCGACAAGCTACAATAGTAACATACAAAAACAAATGTTTGCCAAGTTCCTAGTGATATCACCCCTTTGCTTGTTGGAGAAAAATGGGTGATTTTTGTTGTTACGGCCACAGTCCAAGTTTTAATCATCTGAACAAATCAAACATGATCTGAACAAGTGGCGCCTTTATTCCTTGTATTCCTTATATTTATTCCTTATATTGCCGGTATAGAATAATATATTTCACTTCCATACTGTAAGAAAGAAATTTTGATTTAAGTTTATCGTCAGTAAAAAAGGATACAATAAACTACATAGCATTATGAGAGCTTTGGTATCACTCATCCCAGTGTCCATGTAAGTTGCGGGTCGACAATAATACAATCGGGCTGGACAACAACAGTCGAGGTCAGAAATCGATGTTGTGAAATCGTCATAAATTGCAGTAGCAGTAGTCAGAAATCAGTAAGGGAAAATCATTGTACGTAAATTAAGCAAACATCGTTCACATGTTCAATCAAAAGAGGACAGCAACTCTTCATCTGAGTGTCAATATATTTATGCAAAAGTCGTGTGATATATTCGTATTCATATTAAACAGCAAATATCAGTCTACGTAGCAAACTAAATTATGGTTATTTCTATACAGCCACGTATTTAGAATTATAATTAAAATTAGGAAAACTTTATTGTCATAAAAATGGAAAATCGTCTTCCTATCACTCGTAGTAACATACACACAATAAAATGAAATACAAAAAGTTAAATGGTACACAATATAAAAACACAGTTACAAGGACACTGCTGATCAACAGCACATGAAAGTAATTTGAACAAAAAAGTGATTAAAACTACAAATCGAGTTCAACTCATTCTGTGTTGTTTAAAATAGATATTGCTGACGGTATGAAAGAATGTTTGTAAAAAATTCTCCTAGCTCTAGACACTCGATATCTGCGACCAGATGGAAGTTTATGAAAGTATCTATGAAGTGGATGTGTGCTATCATTAAGAATTGCATGAAAACCCAATAATTCAGATAAATTCACATTAATGAGTTGCCTGTATTATAGTATAATACACGTGAATTTACATGAATCCACATGAATACAGGCTTGCTGAATACAAAAAATGGATTCTTGACTGTATTCATCTGTATATGCACTCTTCAGCTAAAATACAGGCAATAATCCATGTTAATACAGTAAGTATTATAGGGTTTTTATCTGTTCATGGATACTGGTATAAAAGAATCATGCAAATTGTGCAGTGGGTTTGCTTTGTTCGTGATGCTTTCAAGCGATGTAGTCATGGAACAGCCTCATAAAAATTGAGATAAATGCAGACAAAACAGAAAAGTATCAATATAACATACATTGTTCGTGTAAGTTTTACAATTCTAGAGATTTACAAAATCTTTTCAAATAAAACAAAGAGCATTTATACATATTTAATCCGCTAGTTTCAAATTCTGGAATGTCTGAAACGTTAAACTCCATTAAATTACTCCCAATGTCTAGTTTCTTATAAAATTACATGGAACCAGTTATCTTCGCAATCGTCATGTTAATATTAACTTGGTCGTCTACCACAGTTGAAGTTATACACATCATGGAAGTTAAAAAAACACTCCGAAGACGGAAATCTCTAATGCTCGTATTGAGCTCAGAATACAATGGTATAATCAAGGTCAAAAGTCTTGGGTCTACGTGCAACCCTTTATGAGTAGAAAAGAAAATTACCTGACCTATCGTGTGATGTCAAATTGGAGCAGTGAACAGACTTGTTTTAACTTACGTTAATTTAAGGTAAATTCTAAAAGTCTTAGGAATCCTAAAGATCAGTGCATCAGGTGCCGCCAACTAAGCTGTTCGTACAAAAAGGTGTTCGTGCGCATCTACTATCCTCTCCAAATTTTAGGGCAAGGTCGAAAATAAGTAAAATCGATATACCAGCCTTCAAAACATGTTTTGTAACGATTTTGCAAAATTGATGAAATATTATTTACCATTTTGCGGCCCCAATTGCATAGAGAGCAGCTTGAAAAGCCTTCGGGAATATCTGCACTCAGGTTGGAGATGTAACGTGCACTGATTTCTTACAAGAAAGAAATGGTATTTAGCATGTCTTCAGTCGCGACTTTTGCCAACGAACTTACCTTCTACAATCAATTCGACACTTCCGGTGCAAACTATTTTTTGTTTCCCAAGACGGAAAATTACGTGATAGTCGTACACATCTGAATCTTCGGTGTGAGAGTCGAATATAGTCAGCGATGATATTTCCTCGATAAGGTACTTTTCCTTGTTCATGTATTCCTCCCGGCCTGACAGGTACTTCTGACCAACGAAGGAGTCAGATAACCCTCTACCCCAACGAACGGTTTCAATCTTGTATTCCACACTGTAAGTGCAATTGCTACATTGAAGAGTAGCGTTTTGACCAACACGAGAGTGACACAAAGATTTAGACATGACGCCTGTAGAATATAAAAAAATATACTTATCAAGACATGTTTTCCCGGTATAATACTGACTTTTGCACCTAAAAGTATACTCTAAAGAAGTGGAAACTAGGCTTTACTTCGGAAGCGTTTCTTTGCAAATAAAAGCAATATGTAGCACAAAGACTTACAATTAGGGAAATTAGAGAGGAAACTGTGGGTAGTAAATAATGTTTTATTTAGGAGACTATACACTGCAAGACCCGAGGTGCAAACTTGTTATAGACTCCCCCCTCGCCACGTATCGAACTGTAGCGAGTGTACTGAAGGCTAGGAAAAGAAGTGTAATTACAGCAAAATATATCAATGCGCAGCAATTGCAGCCTTAATATAACTTCACTACACTTAGCTCATTGCATACATCTTCCCTCCTCGCTTGTTGAATTTGAAGTGAGAGACCATGAACTTAATGTAGATCGCGCCTTAGAAATGAAAGTCTAAAACTTTGCACGAACTTTCCTCAAGCACTCTTTAAACCAGTCTCTTTGAAAATCAAAACTACAAATCAATTTGTCACACTGATTAGTGCAAATGTTGCTACTAGAAAACAAATTATCAAATATTTGCCGATATTTAAAATTCAAAATGGCCGCTATCCCCATGTTATCTCTATGGCGAAAAATAATGTTTCGATTTTCACAAAACTATGTCCGGTGAAAACTTTAGTTACTTTGTAAGCTTAAAAAATGAGTCCCAACAAGTGATGGACCAGCAGAATTTTGTAATGAGTGTCCAAATATCTGTCCCCGAGGTGCATTTTTGCTTAAAACAAACCATGAATAAATCTTACTAAATTCTCCTTCGGGATCCCCTCTCTCCCCTGTTATTAATTTCCTTGGTAACTAAACTGAGTCGAAATAAACATGCAGGGTTTATCCATTCGGGCATTCAATAAAGTTTCACGGAATGTGAGTAATATGCATCTAAATGAGAGGAATTCAAGACGAGAGGGTGTAAGTGCTTCGGACTCGAAGTATTGACACACTTCAGAACACTTCAAAACAATCTCTGTTTTACTAAAGACTTATTTTTCTAAATTTAACACATATATGTAGACGTGCAAACAACAAAGTAACTAAGTTAATTTATTATTTTGCAAATAAACAGGAGCCTGACTGAAGCTAGCATGAGGGAAGACAAAATCACTGCTGCTGCTGAAAAAATCAAGCTTTCAGATCAGTATTTGGATATTCTTCTCCCTGTGGTACAAATATCTTTGTCGTAGAAGTCTATGGAGGGTCCTTTCTCTTGCGAAGTAGAATCGCTTGACACTAATACTAGTTGTTTGTAAACAAAACAAAACAAACAAAACAAAGTCGTCTAGGTTACCCCGTTAACCCGTTAACATAAAGTTGCTACATAATGTATTTGTGCTGCGATGTAAATAATAACGGCACGTGCGCGCTCCGGTGCAAGTGAATCGCGATACATATGTAATAAGAGAAAGCAATTTCCCTTGTCCAAAAGGTTACCTAAGTGGGGTATCACGATTTGGCAAGCCCAAAACCCTTCTAAAAACAACGAATTTCTCAGTACATTACGGTCATACGTACCACATGTGCTTGTTATGATCGAACAAACAAAAAGCGTGTTCAAGTTCCCACAAAGGTGAATATCACAATAATGGCAAGACTCCAAAACCAAGTTTTATCTGAACGTCTTCCCGAAGAATCTACGTTGGCGTTTGCCTCAACGTTTACAGACAAACAAATGTATCGCATCGCATCAATCGATCGACAGGATGGCATACGCAATCTCCAATTGTTGATCGAATCACATCACAAAGCTACCAAGTCGATCGTTAAAGCAACGACTCAATTTCATCAAAATTTGTGAATGAGTCTGTTGCCATGATGACGTACCCGGTTGACAATACATGTAAATGGACAAACCTATGAATGACGTCACCCGGAACCTTCGTGAAGTGTCACGTTCAAGTTGACATAAAACCTGTAGTCCATCCTACTTTTTGGCAAACGTACACCGTCCTGTGTAACTAAGCGATCGATTCCCATGAAAATCAACGGCATACTTACCGCTCGTGAAGTGAAAACATCCGTAAAAGAGTAAGTGAAGACAAATTACGGCCCGTACAGGGACGACCAGCACCCGATCTTCATTCATTCCGAGGTATATAAACTTTCTTGATTCTGGCCTGCTTTACAATACCAGATTTTACCAATCACCATATGCCAAGTCTTACCCAAGGTATAAACAGAAACGTCAAACCCTGCTCGCCAGTTGGAACTGCACGAGATCAAATGATCAAAGCTTATTTAACGATGTGACTCATGGTTCAAAGGTCAATTTTAGATTTTTTTATTTCAAATTTCGAACCCCTGACACCTAGTCTTTCTTTTGGCGGAAAGTGTTGGGTCACATCTTACCGGGAAATTCCTGAAATATTACTAAAATGGGAAACTATCAGCTACATCGCGTGCCATTATTTCCCTTTTGTCTTAACGGTCACGGATTACCGACCACGATATCTTTGATAAGCATGCAGAGATTATATATGTTCTTTGCGCCTTAGTGCGCTTGCGCTGTCTCAAACGCAAATGTACTGGGCATACGGAATTCGGGTACAGTACGACGCATTGGCAAACAAGGCTGGCGTCTAGCAGACCAACGCCGCAGCATGCGCTCAGTACCGTAGAAAACGCAAGCGAGGGCCACAAAAGCGAACCAGAAAAAGACGGAAACGTTCACAAAGGTGGACTTAAAACAGCTTGACCTCGGCTCATACTGCAACAAAAATCAAGAATGTAGTGAGGAGTCTTATTTGGACGAGGACGTCCTTTTTAAGCAATGACTCGGGCGCTGACGGAGATGTGCCCCGCAAGTCCTAGACCCTAAAACGCTGCTTTTCGAACCAGTAGGTTACGCTGATCGGTTGCACTTCCAACATCGTGGACGTTCGCTATTTTGTTCACACGACTACGCTATTTATTTGGAGAGGTTTGCAGCTTGTATGCCTGAGTCTTTAATTAGGGCGATATGGAACTTCTCTTAGGGAGCCTTCAGTGATTATGATGGCGGGGGGGGGGGGGGGGGGGAAGGAATTAGGGGAGGGTCACATTTTACAAACTTGCCCAGGGGAGAGGGTCACATTTTACAAACTTAGCCTGGAGCCTCATTTTACATCGTTAAATTTATGATGAATGCATAGTCTGAATGAGTTGTGTAGAAACTTCCCAACAATACTGCATTCAACATTTTCGGTGAAATCCCAAAATCTAATTTGTTGTACACAAATGTGCTTATAACCAACCTATTTCAATCCAGTACATTTATATCGATTACCCAATATCTATAAATGCTCAGTTATTGCTAATTTTATATTGGTAAAACATTGTTCATAGTTTCCTCATAGATTCCCATGCATAGTGGATCCAAATTTTCAGTCAAATTCCAAAATCAGATTTCTTGTACATATATATGTACAAGTAACCACCCTATTTTATCAAGTACATTTATGTAAATTAACAGATATAGCCATTGCAAAAACAAAAGCTGCCTTCAAAGTTAATTATAGGATATTGTCCACATTTGTCAAAATACCTTCGCATCCAGGCTCTTTACCGGAAATTCGAGACACGGTTATTTGCTCAGTACACCCGGCTGTCGATTGCCGTGAACAGATCACCCAAGTCGATTGGAGATTTGTACTTACCAATTGTGCGAGTAAAAAACTAAACAACATCCGGTTTTGAGTAAAATAACCGTATGAACACTGTTTTTGAAAAACTAACAATTTTTTTTACAATTCGATGACCAAGCAGATAAAAAGTACCACATGTTGGGTGTATTTCCTCTTGTTGTATGTGAAATACGGATTGAAAGTACGTGCCAATGAACCTGAACGTGATCTTAGATACAAGACTGTGAGCGCACAATAGGGGACCACTGACGACACGCAGCCATTACATGCACTTGGCACGATCGAAACGATGGTTTATCAGGGGGTAAACACTGTCTGTTACACTACGGGGATTTGGAGCTTTCAATTGTCACCTTCTGTCTGAACATCACAATCACAGCTAGGAAGGGTTGTCTCCATGGCTAAAATCGCGTCTCTGCTGAACATAACCAAATCCGTGGCCGAGAGAGCCATAGTGAATGCCCTCCACCTGACAATCAGTACAACAATCTTGTACAATACGTTATTGGTCTACCTCATATGGGCGATCATTTTGAAGCACATGGAGTAAATAAAGTTTTCACTGGCTTATTTTAATGAAAATTAAAAGTTCAACTTTACCCAATAAACTTGATACAGGGGTAGCGGCCACTTTGAATGTCAAATATCGGTAAATATTTGATAATGTTTCTCTGATGCCAACTTTGCACGGTTATCCTACAATTCAAAAGGCAATGATCTAAAGTTCCCGTATGGCATGCAATACCCAGGGGAATGTGGGAAAATCCGTTTTAGGCACAAGGCTGAAACGAATGCCGTTATACGTAGATTATAAGAAATAAGGTACGAGGGTCAGGTCAGCATTCAACGAGCTGGTTCTAACAGGGCAAAATAGAGAGGTCAACTGAAATGAGTCGTAGTTTTGACACAGTCAAGATGTGGTTAATCGTTTATGCAGTTTTGCTAACTTTCAATTATATACTGTTCCGTTAACATGTTCTTCTATACAATAACTATAAAGCGATTTGGGGATAACACAGAGTGCTTTAGTAGATATGCGACTCTTTTTGGAAGACAGTAACGGATATCGTGACCTAATTTTGGCGTGAATTCAACTCTTGTCAGTAAAACGACTACAGCAGTAAACTCGACCCAGTGTTGAGTAGAGTTTCGGGCATCTAATTATATGCTTCAGCTTAGAGAAACGTGTCATCTTCCTTAATTGTAATTCATACTACACTCTCGATGTGAAGCTGATTTGGATTTCTGACAAGTGCTATTATGAATGTTCGATCTTTAGACCTTCACTGTTAGTGGTCAATCGAAATGCAACTTCTCACGAAACATTTTCCAGTCATTTATCGATTTTGCAAGAGTCTCTAATGCAGTGTCAGACACAGACCTTTGGTATTATTTACGTGTTTAAAATATGTCAAAATGAGACTTATCGGCTTCAAAAAATGTTAAAATTGTTCTTAGCCTGGTGTCTTTTGATACATTGTTTTCATCTAAGTGTTATTTAACTTTTGAATATATGTATCCTAGACACTGTTAAACCGGCCGATAAATGCGATTGCTAGTTCCTAATATATGGATACATTTCCGTTACCATTGAGTGAGCTAGCTATTGCGATATGCAAATCTACCATCTAATTTAAAAAACGAGGTGGGGAAGTTGTATGATAATGTGAACAAGTGCAGCGAAGCTAAATTACAACCATTTTCAGTAATAGAGCGCGAAGCCACTGCAGTGAACTGCAATAAAACTGCTTACACTAATTAGTTTCAGCTGTAGCCGTGGCCACTTTGGTGTTGAACAAGGCTACTTGATACAGACAAAAAGTCTGCGTAAAACTAGCTCTGTCTGAGGCTCGAGTTGTAAATGAGAGTTTACGATTGGCACCCTGTGTTCAAGATTAAGATACAATGTAACATTACCATGCACTGGTCCATGTACAAATCTTTTTTATTTCAACTTCCCCAGACAAACTGTCTGCATGGGACATACAATGTTGTCGACTTTGCCAGCTGGCTACAGCTGAAACTAATTAGTGTGAGCAGTTTAATTGCAGTTCACTGCAGTGGCTTCGCGCTCTATTACTGAAAATGGTTGTAACTAAATTAAAAGTCACATCCTAATGTGTTAGAAGTGTTCGTTTATATTGAATTAAGCATTCTGTAAAATTTGTACTTTCAGGTTCTTTGATGTGTTGTGAAGAATCTCTGAGTAAAAAAGTCCCATGTTCAAACAATATATTTCGCTATACTTACACTTTCTTGCCCAGCCTTCGTTACACCCGCTACAGTTTGATACGTAATGAGAAAGGAGTCTATACAGAGTTCGCACCCCGGATCTGGAAGTGTCGATGTAGTAGTCTTTTATTTAATCTGTCTCTAAAACTCCCATCGTGTTTCATTTTCCCCTGAATCTTTGCGACAGCTAACAAACTATGCTGATTATTTGATTGTCTTTGTTATCTAAAATTATCTTCTCAAACTATTCCTGTGGAACTATCATCTCCATAATAATATATCTAAAACCAAATAACTTGACACGTATTTGTGACAAAATCCAACGAAAGAATATC
This sequence comes from Ptychodera flava, assembly GCF_041260155.1. Taxonomy (NCBI): domain Eukaryota; kingdom Metazoa; phylum Hemichordata; class Enteropneusta; family Ptychoderidae; genus Ptychodera; species Ptychodera flava. The sequence continues at coordinate 33,644,005 of NC_091929.1, forward strand.
GGAAGCTTCTAATTATGACGATGTCCTCTGAAGTTTCAGTGAAGTTTCAGATTAACATCTTCCAACACCGGAAAGTCACATTTTAGTTTAATAGTAGTTTAGATAAGTTTATTGATATTAAAAGCAAGCCAGCAATGAAAATATATACGGAGACGGAGCAAATACCTTTGAAATACTTTACTCGTAATATATAAAAAGTACGTCATACATACATTTCTAAATCAAATTCTACAAACAATACTATATATACTTTATGTCTTGGCAACGTCGTCCGTCAGATGCCCACAAAGTCTCGTTCTAACAAAGTTGATTTGATATAGGAAATGTTTGCGCGCACGTGTTGTTACACCCAGACTGACCGACCGATGATCGCTGTATCCGGCTTGCATTCGTAGGTGCATTGCAGAGTGTAATGCTACTACACAGTTCGATCATTTCCCACTGAAGTACATCTTGACTGCACGCGGGAAGCGAGTCACAGATTGCAAGGTGTGACATAAAAACTGCCGTGAATAATAATTTTCTCAAAACGAAAAGCGTCCATTATTTCCTCTCCAATCTATACTTTACTCGTAGTATTTCTCTCACTGCTCAGTATTGAATAAGTTCGCCTTTCATAAAGTGGTATAGCCCCTAAGGAAGAATAATATCAAAAAGAGGCACGATTGTATGTGCCGCGAAAGAGAAAGACTTAAAACGTTTCCTCAAACTTCCCTCAAGGAATATTTCAACCATTGTGTTTCAATATCAAGAATAAAAATCGGGGAGGGGATATTTGGCAGGGCAGGAGTAAGGAAGAGAAATCTTAAGCAAACTGCAAGAGCTAAGAAGAAAATAGAAAAAAAAAACACACTAAAACTGAAAATTATGGATACCATCATAGCTATGTCTACTAAAAGTCTGAAAGCAAGATAAACTCATGAGAATTGGAAAAAGTAGAAAAAATATCTACATCACTAGGAATTTTAGGTTGTTTTTCTCTAGTTTTAGAAATAGCCTTTTACAACACGAACTTAGATATTTATTTATAAGATATAGATTGAATCGCTTTCTATGCTAGTAGGCTATATCCCTCATACTGTAGAGACTGCCACAGTTATTTTATTCTAGTAGATTAGCAAACCCATCATTGAACATATTGCTTAAAACCCACGGATATCAATTTTATTTCTTCATAGCTTTTCCTCAGAGTCACTTTCCACGGCGACGAGATTAACATACTTGTGGCTTTCGAAATCTTGCATATGTAGATATTCCTTGAAAAGGAAATAATCAGATTATGAATTAATGATGATGGTGAAAAACAGTATCTCACTTACAAATATCTCATGTAAATGTCACTGGCAGAAGTGTCCTGCTTCTTCAAGCAAGTCAATCTCAAACAGAACATACTATACACCGTACAAGGGTTTTTTTTACCATCCGAAACTTTAACAAAATGGTGAAATGGAGGTTACAATTTCAAATCATTTACTTAATATGTGAAGCGATCTCCTTAAGAATTATTCTAATACTAAACACATACGCCGCGAACGTGACACTCACAAACACACACACTACAATTACACACAATCACACACACACACACACAATATATATATATATATATATATATATATATATATATATATATATATATATATATATAATTCAGGAGTCGAGTAATATATATATATATATATATATATATATATATATATATATATTATTATATCGAAGTATACAGATGTCCTCATGGGAAATTACAGTGCTCAATGCTAAGCAGAGCGTTATAAATAAACAGATTACTTCAAGTACAAAGTTATGAAATCTATTACTTAAGTTTCATGCATCCTGCAATCCTCAGATAGAGTGAAAGGATTACTAGCTTGACACTCTTACATATATGATCGGGACGAACCATTCTATTTGTAGTTGGTGTTAAAATTTGATAAATAATATTTGTTTTGGTGGCGACATTTTGAAACCAACTCAGAGCGTTTGTTTAACAGTGTAGATTTGTCAGCATTGATAATGTGCAGCTTTTCTGATATACAATGATTACATCGCTTGCTTATGCTAGAATAGCTCGATGCTTTATCAATGATCGACCATGAAATGTCAAAGTCTTGGCCCTTATTTCTTAAGTTCCATACAAATTTTGACAGCTCGGTATCGTTTTTGTATCTCTCGTTACGGAACGATTTCATGTGGTTAGGGTATCGCGTCTTGAAGGTGTTATCAGTGAGGCCGATGTAAACCCTCTCTGCGTTGTCCTCCGTTGATACTTTGGCCTTGTACACCACGCCTTTGACTTGACAGTTACACTTCAAGGGGCATGCCGACTTAACCCTGCAATTACAATCAGCTGGTTGATCCTTACGCTGATCTCAAATGATTACCCTCTTATTATGCGATTTGATTATATTGCCATGTTCTTCATACAGTTATAACTCACTTTAATTGTGTGCCTGTTGAAGATCTTGTGAAGTTTAGACCCTTTTGGAAAATGTTTGTCAACAAGTTGAAGAAATTTCCTGCCGATATTAGTTTCCCAGTTCTTGCTGGAAGGGGGTTGAACCAGGTGATATGACGTTTCCTGTTATTGTTTCTCCTCGTCTGATTGGTTGGTCTTGACAAATTCAATTTGTTCGTTGTATCCGCTGGCCTTTAGCGCCGTATTGTATTGATCTTTACATTTATCCAAGATGCCCTTATCACTAGATATTGTTGAGATGCGTTTGCTTATTGCATCAGGTATGTGTTTAATAATAGGTGGCGGGTGATTAGACTGCTTATGGACATACATTGTTTCGTCGTTTGGTTTACGAAACGGATAGAACTTGCTGTCGTTCAGATTAAATGTCACATCCAAGAAGTTTGTTATTTTCTGGTTTGTCTCAATCGTGATTTTAAGGCCAATGTCACGAAATATCTTTGTGATTTCCTTTCTGATCTTATCCGCCTTGCTGGCCGTGGTATTTTTGAGTACATCAAGCCCGTCATCGCGGTATAAGCCGATATGATTTTGGCGAGTGTGCTAAGTATATACAGACCCACCAGTTCGCACCATCGAAGCTTCCCATCGCCACATCGAATAAATCCTTATTCTCTCTTTTATTTGTATATATATATATATATATATATATATATATATATATATATATATATATATATATATATATATATATATATATATATATATATTATATATATATATATATATATATATATATATATATATATATATATATATATATATATATATAATTCAGTTGTAGTCAAGTAATAATGATGAACTCAATCGGTTATGACTCAGAGTTTCCCACTGTAACACGATCATCAATCAACCGGTGATTTCTCTCGACAGTGCATATGGTAATTCGCTGCTGGATGGTATGCAGTGTTCTATTGTTATACTGGTTCATAGGTGAGGTCCGTGAGGTAGATTTGTGCTCGTGACGGCATTTGGACAATAATTCTGTCCTTTTGTTAAGTAAGCTGTTTCATTCGACGTTGATTATGTAGAGGTTTTTTTGTGAGGCACAGGTCGCATAATTTGGTTTCGTTGGTGTTGGTACTGTCTTTGCAAGTTGATGTTGAACAAATTCACACAAAAGAAACACGAAAACAGCACCGAACTCTCAAAGCATAACTGGGACTTAAAGCAAGTTGCAATATGGGAAATATATATTTGCCGCGATTTAAAAAATATCAAAATTGGCTAGAGTAGAAGTGACTATTCTGAGAAATAATTTACTGGCCTATGTTTAACCGTAACAATAGGCGAATCGGGAAATGAAATGTGCTGTTTATTTTTTTTTACGGAAAAAAATATTTATTTACAATATTTCGTTTAGTTAATTGCAATTACTAAATATATTTTAGATCCACGACCGAATTATCGGATAAGAATTAATTTCTTACCTTTGAAAGATCGTTTGCTAGCTTGCCGACCGAAAGATGGAGGTCTGCAAAGGATGGTCTTTCAGTTGGATTGCTGTTCCAGCAATTAAGCATCAGTGCATATCTATGGATGAAAGTGTCAGTGTAAAACCAATAAAAATGTTCGAGTGAAGCTCCAATACATTCATACTGTTGCTTAATGCCTTTTATATACATGAGATTCTATTGTGGTTTAATTGTCGCAGGCAACGACTTATAAGGTTCTGTTACACTGTATTGTCACTTATTGTTCGACTTTCTGAAATATATTAATGTGATTCTAGTATAATCGTGGCAGGAAACGACTTATTTGGTTCTATTACACTGTATAGTCACATTCTGTGTAACGTTCCAAAATATATTTGCAAGGGAATATACAGTATACCATTGGAGTGTCACTTTAGAAAAGACGCCTCCCTTTGCTGAAAAGTGATATGCAACATGTTATTTGATATATTGAAAGGCTTCCCCATAGACCCCTATTAACAAACTTTTCTCCATGCAATTTATTATAATGGTTTTGATTAACGCTGACGCTCGCATACTGACGAAGAAAGTAACGCAACCAGAACGTGCCACCTTCAAGGTTTGATTTGAAGCACATTTTCAGGGGACGTCGCCAAATTGCACTGATTTCGTACCATGAGGTTTAAATCAAGTCTTGCCAATAAAGATCAAACTTATCCATAATCTGCTAAACGCAATGTTACCTGCATTGGAAATACAACATATCCGCGAACATGAATTTCATCATGAACTCGATAATTACACATTTGGGGCAGTTAATAATCTTTGCCGAGAACTGCTCACCGACTGTAGATTTATGCATTCAAAGAAACTCCTTATCATACTTTGCTGAACTCAAATAAAGGAAAAGCAATTTAAGGATTTCATAAACGGTTAGTAGAAATACCTTAAGCATATCTGAATTTAAGCAAGACATTGCTGGTTCTGTCACACATGACAGAAAGTATTAATATCTTTCATCTGTAAACCGTTTTAGTTAAAAACCTTTTTGTAACAATTCTACGCTCTAAAATAACTTGAATTTACACATACATATCTTTACTACAGTGCTTTGGTTTTGGTTCCCTGTACCCTCGTTTCAGCATTTTGAGAACTTGAGATGATGACCAATGACCGTATGGCGTTGATCCTATATTCAAGAACATAGAAATAGGAGCCACTCTGAGAGGAAAAAGATCGCAAGGCGAATTGCCCAGATATGTAATTATTTACAAATCCAAAATGTAATACTGATTAAACATATATGTGAAGTAAAATACATGATACCAAAGAATTGAATATAACAAATGCGTTATACAAGCGCATCAAGGTAGAATACGCCTTGAAAGTGAACGACATAAACTTTGCTCAAACTTTCCTGTATGGAGCTTTCAGCCATTCTCTTGCCAAATAGATTATAGAAGTCAGGGGTCACTGTGCTAAGTTTAGTACTAGAGAAACAAATTACCTAGTATTAACGAATATTTGAAATTCAAAATGGCAACCATGCTTGTGTTCACGCTCTGGGTAAAAAATGATTTTCGATTTTCAAATAAAAAGGTGAAATTTGTTTGCTTTAAAATGAGCCCTCACAAGTAGTAAATCAGAAAATATTTGTGAAAATTTAAGAGTATGAATATCTGTCCCTCAATTACATTCGACCTTAAGTCATAAGAAGTACTTACTCTTAAATTTAAAAATTTAAGAGTATGAATATCTGTTCCTCAATTACATTCGACCTTAAGTCATAAGAAGTACTTACCAGAAATGCAGAGGTCCAAAGTTTGGTGACATTAAATTTAAAAAGTGATACTTTTATCATAAAATTCATGATATATCTGGGCAATACTTTTATCATGATATACATGATATGTCTGGGGAATGTTTAATATATATATATATATATATATATATATATATATATATATATATATATATATATATATATACAATGAAAGAGTATATATATATATATATATATATATATATATTATATATATATATTATATATATATATATATATATAATATATATATATATATATATATATATATATATATATATACATAAATACATACATACCTAGAGTCACTATTTCCCACAAAGTAATGCCATACGACCATACATCACTCTTTGACGTGTATATACATTCGCACAACGATTCTATTGCCATCCATCGTAACGGTAGCTTTGTCTGTTGTGAATTGAGAGAGATCAATTAGTCGTGCATTGCAAAATATCATTCCAGTTATGGTTGACTGACATATGTCGCATGACTTAATATGAAGACCTTACAATTTAAATGTAGCTTCGACGTTTCTTTTCGAAGCATTGTTTAGATATGTAATGTATAAGTTAGCCGGCGTATTTTGATTTTTGAATGTACTTTTTTATGTTGAATCATGAATTTTTTATAAGACATGCGTTGTATTCTGGCTGTGATATCGAAGACATAATGATACATACTCCTGAATGTCTTTCGTAAATAAATGCTCCAGAATCTTTGCGGGCAAACCCGAAATCCGATATTTTACATATGTTATTCACTCCAAGAAGAACATTCCTCGTGGCTAAATCACGGTGGATACACTGAAATGAGATAATTAAATAAAAAAATGTTCATGCTCATTATCACAGGAAATGAACTGCAGAGAAAATAACATATGGTGTGTTATGAAACATGAAGTGAAGACATACGAAACGTTTAAATTTGAATGTCCAATTGGGACTAATCAGCAAATATATTGTGAAGTATAATAGATTCCAATGCATGAAAATGCTTTTGCTTTTCTCTTTCGTTATGACTTTGCATGGAATTATTAATACATAAGCTTGATGTACTTGTTGACATACGGTAAAATTATAGTTATTAAAACTGAAATCTATTGTTTTCAAATTTCGATGCAAGAGGTTAAAACAATTAAACATACAAAAAGAAATTAAACAAACCTGATGAGATGCCAAGAAATTCATTCCCTGTGCTATCTGCCATGCAAACTGTAGGAGATCAAAACGGCTGATATTTTGATTGTTTGCATGCAGATTTTGATAAGTTGAATTGGACTGATAACTCCTAAGATAATTCTGCAAAGAACCATTCGGCGCCATTTCCATTATAATACAGAGAGAGCCTATGTAGAAAAAGAAAATCAAAGGATGTTTGTACGTTACTATGTATGTATGTATGTATGTATGTATGTATGTATGTATGTATGTATGTATGTATGTATGTATGTATGTATGTATGTATGTATGTATGTATGTATGTATGTATGTATGTATGCATGCATGCATGCATGTCTGTCTGTCTGTCTGTCTGTCTGTCTGTCTGTCTGTCTATCTGTCTGTCTGTCTGTCTATCTATCTATCTATCTATCTATCTACTATCTATATGTGAAAGTGTACAAATGCTAATGTGTATATATGTGTATATACATGTGGCATTAATCACAAAATGTGGTGTAATTATTACTATAGAGTTCACCAGAGAGATTACTAACGCGATTTTTTTACAAATGATAATACACTATTTTACTTCCCTTTCAAACCAGTATATCTGAAAGACATTAAACTGCACGTGCACTCGCAATCGTTTCTATTTCATTCCTTACCTGTTTTTGTACAGCACCCCAGTAGTGAAATTACGTTAGAATGGGACCGTCCGAACGATTTCATAATCTCAATCTCTTGCATGAAATTTTGCTTGTCTTTCTCCGTTGCGTCACCTATATTTAAAGGAATTAAATATGTGTATTGACTTTCCCTGAAGGGGAACTTGAAAGAATTAATGTGTTTTTGAAAATATGATTAAGCAGAAAAACCTTGCAAGCGTTGCTTATTTATGAACAAACTACAGAAATTTAAATGTCCATCCAGTATCTAAAAATATCTAAAATCTAAATATTTTTCTAACTGCAAGTTGATTTTGCAACGTAAAGTTTCGTTTTAAACTACAGTAATGACCACATTTGAAGTATACTTTAAATTTCCGTTTTCCCAAACCTTTTAATGATTTTACGGCAACTTTAGTTCCTCCAGGATTTAAAGTGATATCCTCAAGGTAAGCTTCTCTAACTTCACCGAATTCTCCACTTCCGAGGATAGAAGTGCCTTTGAATGTTAACTTCGATAAATCGATCTCCAAGCTGCCATGCTCGTGTCTTGTTTGTGAGGACGTGGTATTTGACTCTGGAGTTACATTGTCGTCTTGAATAAGAGGTGATGTCTCATTTCTCTCGAGATGTTGAACGTCAGAAACGCAAGTGATTGTATCCTACATAAATTAACAGACAAAAACTCTGAGAAACACATTTCCTTACCTTGTGCTTGAGTAAATTTAATAACTATTACAATGACAAAGAGCGTATGAAGCGTATATCTTAATGCCTACTCAAAGTCGTACATTCATAGTTTTTAAATTCGATGGAAATAAGCCAAGGCATCAATACGTCCATGAGCTGATTATTACCTGGTCTTTATTTTTGAAAAGTACTTTTACCTGTCTTCATAGTGTATTTCATTAGAAAACAGGTTATTTCTATAGGCCGACAGCACCGGGAAATAGTGTAATTTTGTATATTAACACGCGATCGTTCGGAGTTATAAGCAGCCGCTGTTAGCCATCTATCAAGGCACTGAATTTTAAAATTTCTTGTTTTGAAATTTCAGGGGAGTATGTCACTGTATTTCATGTAATAGAAGAAATTACAACACACAAGATGCTCATTTCATGTTGCGATTAGTAAAAACGAATTCCATGACGAACAATAGATGTTCATTATATCACACACATCATTTTACCTTAGTGATTGGCTTAGACGTAATCACGTGGCATATTAAAAGTCTTTAAACATTGTTGAGAAGACTCGTACCCACCGATCGAGCGAGATGATATTCACCTCTGTGAATCTATCTACGTTTTTTGCTCATCGTTTCTGTGTCCAGATGAAGTGATTTTGACCACGCTCAACCAAAAACAAAGACCGGGTAAAGGTCTATCATACAAAGTGCTGTCCGTATTTTCACAAAAATTATTAAATGATAGTCCAGAGAGTTCAGAGAAAAATTATAAGCACAAGTATATTAGACAGCGAATTTTCACAGTTGGCTTTTCAAATACCTTTGTTAAATCAAATCATTATCTTACCAGTTGGATGACGTTATCTTCTGAATCTCTCCGCACGCGTCCTTTACCCCACTTTACCTAGCAACACATGAGCGTATTATTTGTATGTGTGCGATGATCCGTTGAATGCAATGTTCGTGCTCAATATTAATTCCACGTCGTTTAAATGTTATTCAATTTAAAAGTGCCTGGCCGTAGCTATGTATGTGGAAGTAAAAATTTAAAGCTTAAAAGACGTTATTAAGTAAACATTCAGCATTTTATTTCTAAAACAAAGCGAACGTGCACAATGGAAATTATGTTGTATTTAAATGCCTGTCAAAAGTTTGTCGCTCATCAGTGTTTACCTACAGGTCTTTGTCGGCTTTTGCATTTCTACTTAATTTCAAAACATTCGCTTGTGACCTACCTTAAACTTTACGAATGTAGTTACAGCTGTCATCAGAATAATGCCAACTACTGAAAAGGTGCACCACAGGGCAACCGAGGACCAAATACTTCTTTGAATATATGGCGCCGCTTCAATATCTGCGGGTTTGGAATCGGCCTGCTGCATAGCTTTCCATACAATAGAATCTAGACATTTGTTTCAATTACAGAATAAACATCTATTTCAGTGAAATATACATGTCATTCTGCTATGATATGTCATTTGCATTCAAAGTGGCAATACATCACCAGCAATACTGATTGTCATGGTATAATCAATTCACTTGACATGTCATAAAAATATCGATATATTACTACTGTTTAGCAGTATACCCAAACTTATATCTGTGTTTTGATCCGATTGATATTGCAGAACTAAGGTCATGTCACAATAAAAACAGAAATAAAAGATAAACTACTGGTTCAATAAATATGAAAATGAAAAATAATAAATACCTGAATTTATTAGAATACCAGGCTTCACCGTATGAGATCTTTGTTTATAGAATGCTATTGGATAGAATGGTAATGACATAATTGTTTTACAACTTCGCAGAATCTATATTATTAATCAATATTGTCGACTGTAATACTGCTATAAGTGACTGATTGTGCATATGGCAAATGATGATATGTTTTTCATGATTCCCGTAATGAGAATCTTTAAACATTCTGAATAAAATGTATCAGCTGCCCTCGACACTTTCAAGAAATGAGCACGATAGATAAACAGAATACCAAAACTTATATCTGCGTTTTGATCCCATCGATCCTGCAGGAGTAAGGTCATGTCTGAATTAAAAAGAAATAAAAGATAAACTACTGGTTCGTGTCCTCTAAGATTATAGTCTATTAGTTAGCACAAAATTAGATTCGTAAGTTCGAAAATATGATCTCTACTTGAACGTGTCCGATCTCATTGTTTTTATATCTTGAGACTAAAGTGTGTATTCCTGTAGTAAACAGTTTTATTTCAGATGTTATTCTTGAACATGTTCTACCGTTCAATCATAGAGTTGTTAGAATTTATAGTCCGATGAAACAAACAATAGCTGCTTGCTCAAGGAAAATACCTGACATAAATATTGCCTAGGAATAATACATTTGATTGAAATTTCATCAACGTTAACAGTTTGTTAAGTACCGTTGATCTGTCTAATATGCAATAACATTACTATGATATTACCATTATCTATTGATTTTGCCAATGTCACTGTCCTTGATGTAACTCTACTGTGCAATCCTGGCGTCTGTTTACCTGTGTAATTATTGTAGGAATCGAAGACGGAAATTTAAAATGTCGCACAAGAAATGAAAAATTACTAGCAGGCTTTAATGAAAACATCCATACGCCATTAAGACTTTTATTCCTCCATTCGAGATTGATAATTTGCAGTATATTTTCATATCTAAGGCAGTCGAGGTAAGACTATGGGAACTTAACACTGCTGTCAAAATAAACCACTTTCAGATGATGATAAACCTTTATGTATGGCAGTCAATGTTATTTGTGCCCAATCTTGAAGAAGTTGAGTTAGACTCTTAAATCTGTTAGTAGCACCATTCAATATATCATGTATGGACTTCATTGATCAGTAAATGTATTCGCTACAAATGTAGTCGGGAAAACCAAATCGTGATACACAAAAAAGAAACAGGGTTTTTATTTTGGAAATACCTTTATGGTGAAATGTTACTCCTAGATTAGTCTGTTTTGTTTCCGTCGTTGAAGTTGGAGTGTCTGTAATGAAAGAATAACATTAACACACAAGAAAAGTTGAAAACATTTAAAAGAACAATATTTCATATGATATATGCCAAACCCACTATGACAACGTACATTTTAACTCCAGTATAATTACCTGATGAAGCAGATACTTTTCTTGAAATTCGATAACCTTCTGTGGCAAACGATGGTACAGCAACTGCCGATCAATCAGAATAAAAAATGCGAATGGAATGTAATTTTGTTTGTTTGCCCAGTTGTATGATTTTCCGCCTTTCTGTCTGTCTGGCCGGCGGTCGACCGGCTGGCTGGCTTAGAGACAGGAATTAAGGTATAATGGGAGGCAGCGAGGTCTAGGTAGGTAGGTACTATGTACATGATGTATGCGTGGGTATAGGTAGGTATGTACGTATGTATGTATAACCTTAAGCGTGTTGATCAGAATTTTAGAGAACATATACTGTAAAATATTATGCACAAATTACAACTGTAACTCCATTCGCTGTATTTTAATTGTTCGATAAATATTTGCATGAACACACTTGCAACGAATTCTTGACGTGTGAAATTTTGTCCATCATTGAATTGTTTAAATTCTTAACATCAGGGAGTAAAGTACAGTGACAGACAAATGACTATACTGCTTTCGTGAATAGCGGCGCTGTCAGGTGCGGAGGACAGAATGATATATGATGACAGAAATCGTTTATTTATAGCACAGTATGAATACCTGATGAAGCAGACACCTGTGTTGTGCTTCGATGACCTTTAGTGGCAACCAAAATTTCAGCTTCTGTAGATCATTAAAAGAAACAAACAGAAGTTATATTTAATACAATTACTTCAGCAAAGAGAAAATAAAGATGTATAAATATTGCGTATCTCTAGAAGCCAAACCCATACGTTACATTTCAAAGTGATGGATATACATGTGAAAACACACAAACGAATTATCGATGTCTATAATGTTATAGGTTCCTGAATCAATTAAACTTTTCACAACGGGGAGTAAAATGCAGTGACAGATATGAACAACTTTACTGTTTTAGATGATAAAATTGTGAACAGAGGACGTTTGTTTTGACCGACGAAGTTATGTATTAAGGAATGATATCTGATGTGGTGACAAAGTCTGATTTACAGATTACCTGATGAAGTAGATACCATTGTTGTAACCAGATGACCTTCTGTGGCCACCAGTAGTGCAGCTTCTGCAGATCATTAAAAATAAAAAAACGATCTAATTATGATTGTATCGTACTTTGTTCTTCTGCCCTTCCGACCATCGATCTGCCCAGCTACTTGTTTGCCGATCTCTCTGAATATACGTGTCCATGTATGAGGCTCTGTGTGTCTGCTGTCTATGTATATGTATGTAAATGTCTGTCTGTGATTGTCTGTCTGTTTGTTTGTATGTATGTCTGTATGTCTGCACGTCTGTCTGTCTCTCTGGGCTACCTGTGTATGTATATCTGTATGTATATCTGTATGTATGTATGTATGTATGTATGTATGTATGTATGTATGTATGTATGTATGTATGTATGTATGTATGTATGTATGTATGTATGTATGTATGTATGTATGTATGTATGTATGTATGGTTGGTAGGATGGATGAATGGTTGGTAGGATGGATCAATGGATAGGTGGATCGATGGACTGATCGATGGAATGTTGGTAGGTAGTATGTAGTTAATTAAGTACGTATTTAGTAAGAAAGTACTTTTCATTCTTACATATTGAACAACACAAGTTGTCAATAACTATTGCAGTCTTAAACAGTATGTACATAGTTAGTAAGGTGCAATTTCTAAGAATTCTAGTCTTACTGGGTTTGTGCAAATACGAAGTGTCTCACGTGAGACCTCATATGAGTTACAAGCCTGGTGGTGCCACTCTAAGGAAAGGCTGGGTACCCATGATTATAAACACCAATTTTCGGGGATTTGTCAATATAAAGACACCCTTATAATGGAAACTATAGGAAAAAATAGAAAGTGAACCCCCCTTGATTTATAAAATCTATGACTGGTTGAGATATCGCAGATACATTTACAACCATGCAAATGTTATATAGAGCGATAAGATTGTCTTGACACATCCGTGTAATCCATTGATGTTGCCTGTACCAGACTTACTTCCATTGCAGTCTGGAGTAACATGATGACTTTTGTCAGTGACATGTCAAGTGACATGATGACGTCTTTATTGAAAAAATGTCATTTTAAATTTAGCGCTGATATGGCTGTACATCTAATAAAATTATATTCCAGATTTCATTTGGTATTTTAACCTTTTCATAGATCATCGTTTGAAAAATAATACCCCCTTTCGTGTTTTTACGGACCAAGATGATGAACAGAAAACCGCTTTACCTGATTTTGGGAACAAGCTTAAGCATGAGTACCCGTTTTCCTAACAGCGCAACCACCGGAGTTACAAGCTCTCTGGTATCTAAGGATTTATGAAATGTATTCACCGTAAGTCAGTTCACACGCTTTCAAATGTTTAGAAAATAATATAGGGTTATTCACAAAATACGGCCCCGTATGGACGAGGCTCAGTGAGTGACGTTCGGCGAGTCCAATACGTCACTCACTGAGCCCGAGTCCATACAGGGCCGTATTTTGTGTATAACCCTATTATTATACACCTCCCTCCATTAATCGTCCGTATAAACTAATTCTATGGTAAATTTTGAGGGATGCGGCACGCGCGATATGAGTGGAACGCGCGCGATCTACTGCTCCGTAGTACAAGTCCCTTGCGTTGGCACGAAGCCAATTAATTTTCAGTGCAGTACAAGCAAACTTCGCTGAATGTTTTCAATTTAATTAGTTTTTAAAATAAAAAATCAATTGCATTTAGACTCAGTTTTGTGTTTAGCGTGTTTTAAACCTTATACTTCGAATACATTGTGGTGGAAGTTGTTAAAATGTCCATAACTCACCGTAAAATAGTTTGTTTACATCCGATAATCGCTAGGTCAAAGGTCAAACAGGCGCGTCGCGCGTCTCCCGTATTCGGGACTCCGCGTACTATACAAAATACGGAAAGTTATTGGACGGTCAAACTCCCATAGGTTACGGCAGTAGGTGTATAGAAAATAATGATACTTACTGAGAACTTGTAGATGAATATTATAATTTTCTTTAAATTTTTCTCCTCTAGGTGTACGATAGATAACGGTGCAGTGGTACTCCCCCGCATCTTCACTGTCAACGTTGTGTATAGTCAGGACTGGAGGGTTTTCACAAGAAAACTTTTCGCTGTTGACGGACACCCAAGGACTTTCATGGGACCATTGTCCAACCAAAGAGTCCGTATTTCCTCTACCCCAGCGTACAATCCCCAGCCCTGTCTGTGTCGCGCCCGAGTTGCACGACAGGTGTACAGTTGCCCCGACATTCGCTATCTTATATATCTCTCCTTGTGCAATTTTAGTAAATCTACCTAAGGCTGTCAATAAACGAGAGAAGAGAGACAATTTTCAACAACTTGAAGATATCGGAGAATTGAAAGATCCTGCAGCAGTGGACCTCTGCCAAAGGCAACAATTATGATATCGTTTAGCCAGACAAACTGTCAAGAAAGTCTGACAACGCATTTCACTTTATACAATAACCATATACGATAAAATAGAAACAAGCTTTCTTAAGTGATCCTGAATTGTAAACTCACTGGAACATCAAAGGATGCCGAATCTGACACATTCACAAATTAAGAAAAATTCCGATGTACACTTAAAAAACAGCATTGCAATATTATTTGATCGTCTTCGATTTTTGAAAGTTACTTCTTGACAATCTTGCAGTTGTCTAAAAAACATTGCAAAACGTTCATTATATTACACAAGGATATTGATGGCGCAAATACTGCGATCTGATCGGTTGAGACGAAAAATAACCGTGCCATAGTCGCAATATTGCACAGTTGGAACAGGCCCGAGCTCTCAGCTAGAGGAAAGTGTATAGGCACTCGCTATAGCTCGGGCACATAATGTCGTTAACTGGTCAAAGTCTCGTTGTATACCGTCTCTGATGTTGTTTATAAGGTAAGCAAATCAAATCAAATCTAATCACTATATGCAATATATGGCTTCAGTATTACATGTGCTTGTTGTCTGACCTCTGTAATTGTAACTACATATGCGGTCAGTTAGAGTTGGGGCAACCTGCAATATGTCAGGTCCCCGAGGCACATTCTACCGTAAAGAAAGACTTAAACTTTACCTGTGATCAGGATTGCTATTAGAATATGCCTCATAATAGCACCTTCTTGCGGAAAACTGCCGGAACAAATTAAATGCGGGATTCTATCAGTACAATCTCATGCTGCTAGAAAACGCCGCGATTCCTTGTCCCCAGATTGTGGAACCCATTCCGAGTTATTCCTTGTAGCAACTTCAGTTCAATTTCATTGTTTGAAGACTACACGAATTGTACGATTCTGCAGTTCCATTGAAATTGATAACAGACGGCACTTGTCGGCACTTGACACTACCGTACACAATGTTCCTCAAACAAAGGATCGACTAAACGGAGTCTTGGCGCGTCTAACAATACATTCTATCCCTAACTCTCAGGACTCCCCGAGTTACTGGGAATTTTCTCTCTTGTGGTTCACATAACTTTAATAGCTCTGTTTGTATGATGGAGTTTATCTGAGACGTAGAGGGGAGATCCCGCATGCCATTGCTCTAGAGGTAAAATTTTCTGGTTTGCTTTGTGAACACACAGATAGTAGTATCCCGGTTGTACTGTGTTACGAGATATCTTCTCCACAAACAAGGTAAGTTGCCAGTTGTTATAAACTTAAATTCCAATTGAAAAACTTATGAATGTCAAGTTTATTGTGTATAGACTGTAGTATGCAAGCTTCAATCATTAAATTCGCACTACATTGATTTCTTGGCTGATCAATTTGGGAGATTTGCGGATCATCTGTAATCCGAATTCTCTTCGTTCTCTGATAAAAATTCAATGAGTGACAAAATACCGCTGCTCAAGGTTCATCTTCACGTATTTATTCCCTAACATTGACTTTGACAAGTCGCCAAAATTGGCAGAACTCCAGTGTGTCAATGGTGGTGTTTTTATGGCCAGGTTAGGGCGTGTTATTTGTTCAAAACGAGGCTAATTTCCAGTGACTTAGGGTGATCTAAGAAGAACATAACGAAAAGCTCTCAGTAGAAGGTTCTGAAAATCTTACTACGTACACGTGGTACTTAAGAGGCTGTCATTAATTTTCAATAATTTAAGGAGCATTATCAGGTAATGTCATTCAATGTTTGCTACTATTTCTGGATCGTCTTAGAAAGCGGCTTGAAACAAAGGATCATTTAATGGCCTTTGAAGGTTGAACAAAGGGTTCTGTATTTTCTCTTGAACGTACGACTACATCTTTACTTGTGCTCGCAGATAAGGAACATTCCGCATCGCAGAAATAAATTAATATCTTTCATACGTAGATATATGTTAATGAGGAACACACACACACACACACACGCGCGCGCGTATATAAGTGTGTGTCTGCGTGCTTGTGTGTGTATGTGACTCTGCATATACACTTCAATTGTACAAGTTGTTTAACAAGATAATTCACAAGACACCAGGATTTTTTGTTCTCGGTGCATGAGTACGCCACCACGGCCGTCCTCGTCCTACGTGTGTCGGACAGTAGTTCTATTGTACAAAGTACCCTGACACAATTCCCGGTATTTTGTGAATAATGTTCCTCCTTGTTCAATAAAAAGTCACCAAACCTCATGACCCTGTTGACTGTACTACAATCGGTGCAAACATTAACGTAGCCTCCGGATTAATTAAGCCCATAACAATGGGTTTGTCTGTAATGAAGTGCACATGTTCCTAAGCACATTAATACTATCAGCCGGTCAATAGATAGCCATCTATGCCAAATGTGAATCCCCTGGAAATACCTTTGAGGGAACTTGTCAAAAATAATACAATAAATGTTCTCTTCTTAACTGGACTACTGTAATACATTGTTCAGTGGATTCCGCGGTTTTAGGTTTATCTTCTTCGGCGTGGTGGACTAATTACAGAATTGTAACGACAGCTAGGCTAACCGTTTTAACATGCTCCGGCAAATCAGACCATAAACAGCTTAGTAACCTTCAATACCTACACTTACTATCAGTTTTATACAAACTAGACCACAAAATAACGTACGAATATCTCAATAGGCAAGCTCCAGTTTTTATTCTTAAGATTTGGCCGTGCATTGCGCTCCCCATCTAAAAAGTCAGTTTTACATATTTCAGTATAGAGTGAAAAATACGTAGGACGGGCTTGGTCGTCTGTGGTTCAATGACCTTGGAATTACTTACCATGAAACATTCGACAAGTATTCGATGTGAACAGTATCAAGCATAACTAACACTCATTTGTTCGTCATGGTATATCATGTACTGACTTTTTCGCGTCGCTTTGAAGAACATTTGTTATCGTTTGCTTGTTTTTCTGCGCACACTTTAAATATTTTTGATCGACTGATTGATTGATTGATTGATTGATTCATTCATTCATTGATGATGGGGCAATTAGTTTGAATACTGATCATGATGTTCTATTGTCTTTTGTACAAATGACTTTACATTTTTTTATTTATTGATAAATGTGTCTTTTACCTTTTAACGGCAGTTAGTATTTTGCAGATGTTGAAAATGAGGATATTGATGATCGCCTCCGTCATTATTTTAGTGAAAAATTCCAGAATGGAGTCACTGATAAACACAAACCCGATTTACGGTACAGTATGCTTAATCAGATACGTATGCATCATGGTGTATTCAATATTTGACGAGAGAGAGAGAGAGAGAGAGAGAGAGAGAGAGAGAGAGAGAGAGAGAGAGAGAGAGAGAGAGAGAGAGAGAGAGAGAAGAGAGAGAGAGAGAGAGAGAGAGAGAAGAGAGAGAGAGAGAGAGAGAGAGAGAGAGAGAGAGAGCGAAGAGAGAGAGAGAGAGAGAGAGAGAGAGAGAGAGAGAGAGAGAGACAGACAGACAGACAGAGACAGAGAGGGAGTGAGAGACAGAGAGATGAAGAGAGATTGATACAGACAGACAGATAGACGGAAAGAGAAACAGGGAGAAAGAGATACAGACACAGAGACTGAGATGTATAGAAGACAGACAGACAGACAGACAGACAGACAGATAGACAGAGACACACAGACAGAGATGAAGACAGAGACAGGTAGACAGACAGAAAGATTGAGTCAGACCTACAGACAGTGTGACAGACAGACGGGTGTCTATACCTAGAGGCCATATTATGGTTAACAAGTCTTTGAATATCGCTACAGTCAAAAATTAACAGACATGCGTGACAGATAATTGACAGTAGTAATTTGTACCTAAACAGTCATGAAATAGTTGGTATGGTAACAGGTATTTTAGCATTCGAGAGAGTTTATCTATTTTATTTGTTTTGTAGATTGCAGTACAGATGAACTTCAAATTTTCACCGTATCGGCTCTAATGACGTCATTATCTTGTGCAAAAATGTGTTCTGCGCACACAGATTTCGGGATATTATGTAAGTTTTCTGTATTTTGTTTCTAATTCTAGCCACTATGCTCCTTTGTTGTTTTCGCAATGCCATTATGTGTTTCCAGATGATTTTTCCAACATCTCGAACGTACGCAGATTAAAGGTTTATTCAAAACATTGTAGCACTGGCTCAAATCAAATCAGTCTTTACAGATTTGTATAATCACATTTCTTGTCCTCAACTTGGCAATTTCTCAAATAATCGCCTGAGCACGGTTGATAGAATTTGTCTTCGAGATTTGCCTTTGAGAGATCGCTAGAAGAACTCTTATCATACGTCATATGCAAATTAAAACACTTTCAAATTGAAAAGATGACTGTTTGTTCGTATATCCTTGCCTATTGTTGAATGACTACTTTGTCAGACTATATTTTCATTTGCTCTGTCAGTTGTAGGATATTTCCTATATGCCTGTATTTAATTATTTTTCAGATTCAGATTCTGACACGACACTCGCTTTGTACCCTATGGACAGTGGTGTTATAACATTTATGTGTAGAGTGAAAGCAATACCTCCTGTGGTGGAAGTGTTGCTTAAAGTAGACGGAAATCGCTCTGAAAACATCGTTTTCCACAAGAGTGGAACATCCCACATGATCTTGCATCTGGATGACGACAAACCAGCCATTCTACGCAACATCTCAACCGCTCAGTATGGAATTAATCTAAATCCGAAAACCATGGTTGGACCAGTTTCTATGCAAATCTCTATTACATATGAAAGGGAACAAGTGAATAAAGCTTACAAGTTAAACATAACGAACAGTAAGTCAAGACACGCTCAGAAAATATATCTGACTTCTTTCTTTATCTAGCAAGATAAGGAATTTAAGCCGCTTTTTAAAGGGGCGCGTAGGCACTGATTGTGTCGATTGCCACCCGCATGCGGGCGCTCGCACTGATTCGTCAAATTTATCAGGGACGTGGCTGCCGCTGGCTTAAAGGTAGAATGCGTTACGGAGACAAACGTGAAGACTCTCGAACTTTTACTCTTCTTTTATGATCTACTACTTGTGGAGGCTCATTTTAAAGGCTTTGGACTAGGGAATGTGTTCATGGTCCAAGTTTTTCCGAAAATCGAAAATTTTATTTTTGTCATAGAGTTAACACAGGGATGGCGGCCATTTTGAATTTCAAATATTAGTTGATGTTATCTGTTTCTCTACTATCAATATTTTCAGGATGACCCTGATTTCTGTTATTGATTCGGTAAAAGAACGGTTGAAAATTTCATGGAGGAAAAGCAAACGTTTAAGTCTTTTCACTTTCAAGGCGCATACAACCTTGAACTATGTATATTAAGATTTCACCCTAGTAAAACGTAATAGTTTTTAACGTAAATGAGAGAAAATTTGATTTATCACAACATATAACCTCTTTGTTGACAATTGACAATTGCGTTAATCGACATCTCCGATTCTATCAATAAAATTAATTTGTCAAATATATCATATCTTTTTAATTTCATTAGCTTACGTTTTAAAAAGACTCGTTTAGAACATCATTTCGAATAATAACAGGGGTCATTAGCCTATTTGCAGAGCTTCACCCCTCTAATTAATCTCTTTCAATTTCAAACTCGTAAAGGTTTACTTTGGGAGAAACGAGTGGTCTTTGCATAATTCTGTTGAAATCTTTACAAAGGATTCAGAACTATATTAATTTCTATAGATTTAAAAGTTCAATTTCTGGAAAGACATGGGGAC
This sequence comes from Ptychodera flava, assembly GCF_041260155.1. Lineage (NCBI taxonomy): Eukaryota > Metazoa > Hemichordata > Enteropneusta > Ptychoderidae > Ptychodera > Ptychodera flava. The sequence goes on from NC_091929.1 coordinate 33,664,497, forward strand.
AGTCGCTTGTAAAATTTGCACTATGACCATTGACTCTTACGGATATCAACACTCAAATTTAGCAGCATGTGATATTTATATATGGCTGTTCATAAAATTATAATATAGTCCCTTTTTTTCCTTTCTGTAGAACCTTGGTTATCTTTGCGAGAAGACTGTAAGTGCACTGGCGACACAGGTTAGACATTAATTTCCTCGAAGTTTTACAAACATAAGCACATACTCACATACATAGAGACATACATAGATACATACACACATACATACATACATACATACATACACGCATACGATATAGACATAAATCTAAAAACATACATACATACATACATACATACATACATACATACATACATACATACATACATACATACATACATACATACATACATACATACATACATACATACATCCATCCATCCATCCATCCATCCATGCATGCATGCATGCATCCATACATACATACATACATACATACATACATACATACATACATACATACATACATACATACATACATACATACATACATACATACATACATACATACATACATACATGCATTAATGCCAGTCTTTACGTATATATTTTGTACGTTTTTCATATTCATCCTTGAAAGCAATCGAGCTGCACTTTATTTACTTTGTGAATTCCACATCTTGTATGTTTTGTAGTCTTCTGAAATAGATGATAATAGGTATAGTCTCGTTTTAGAGCGACAGATTTCAGCAGTAATCAAAATTGCAATATCAGTTTACACTGCTGTTTTTGTCTTCTATTTCAGGATCACAATTGAGTACAAAATGCTACGTTTCCCTCATAGGCTGCCTTATATGGTCCTGGTTGTTACCTTCTTCCTACTGATAAGAGAAACTGTTGACGATTCCTTGAACATCTGGTCAATGCAATACAGGCGCATACAACATGATTTATTTGTTCATGTTTATGTCAACTGAAAACACTTTATCGTGAGGAGAGCACCACCTTTTATGAAAATTGTTAGGTGAGAAAAAATTGAAAAAAGTTGTCTTGGGCGCTAATCAAGTTGAACATCATACAGACTTTTACATGTTCATTGTTAACTTTGTTTTGAAAAAACAATCTTGTAATGGAAGAATAAGGTTTTTGAAGCAACTCGAGAAGTAAGTTACATAAAAATCTTTATTTGTTTTGGTTGTAGACTATATATAGGCCGTCCACTCTGACACTTGCACGTACGGGGGCGCTGCATCATTATTGGTATGCGCATAGACCCTCGAGAAGTTTTTCTCGAGGGTCTATGGTATGCGTAGCTCTGTGTACAGTGGCAGGATAGTGCAATAAGTGCTTTCTGGCGTTTCGTAGAGTGTTTAACACCAACAAGCATTACCTGACAATACGATGTTTCAGGCCTGCAGTCCTAAGTTAGGTCAGATATATTAAAACTGTATAGAGTCATCTGCTGCCAGACCTAGAGCATAGGGCTGTGAGCACATCTCTGATGTAAGAAGGCTTGGTGCTGGCGCATTGTGTAGTCTGCCTTTGTATTTATTCCTGGCTGGGTAAGCTCTTTATAAGTTAGATAGGCACTTTGAACTTAAGGCTGCATTCACAAATACTAGGGGATGGGGGTAGAGGAATCGCGAGTTAAATGTTTATTCGTGGTAGATCCCCCTTCACAAATATTGGGGGGGTTTGAGGAATCGCGATTTAAATGTTTATTCGTGGTAGATTCCCCTTCAATACCCTCAAAACATTTCAACCAGATATACATTGTGAAAGTATTCAAATACCTCCAACTTATGGCCAAAATTTATTAAGCCAAAAATACCAAACCAAAATTTTTGATCTCTTTTTTCTTCAGTATTTTTGCTCTTCACATCAAATCCAATCTCTAGTTTTACACCGTAATATGTTGAATTTGTCAGTGTTTAGCATATCAACACAGTCTTTGTATGTATTTGCACACGTACATTGCTGGCAGGTTCATTTCAGTCAAGCCATAAATTGAAATGTCAGTATTGCAATATCACTGCTGCATATTCATACTCAGCCTGCTTTAACAAGGTTAAAGCGTTTTAAGATGATTTTGAAAATGTTTTAAGTAAAGGGAAATGATGTTGATACATGGGATAAAAATATTGAGAAAAATATCAGGTTTTAAAGTCTATGATTTGAATGATCAGTAGTAGTATTAAACCGTCATGGCGAAAATTTAAAAAAACAGGGAACCAAAATATTTTTAGATTCCCCCTTGTACCAAGAGTAAACCATTAAAATCCCCTCTCCTACCCCAAAACTTTCAAAATCGTTCTGTATTCATCAAGCCCCCTACCAGTATTTGTGAATGTCTGTCTTTGAAATGATAGCTTATGATAAACATGATAAACTACCTTATACTTTTAGTGAATAATGTTGATGTTTCATGTGATGATTGCCAACACAACTTAGTGTACTGCCCGTCAAGGTTTATTTTTCAATACGATAGCAGTCGGTTCCTCAGGGCATACTTTTGTGATGAATATCATAATTTATTTCACTGCGTTCTTTTCTGCCATGTCTGTAAGCCTGTATGAAAGTATGTTTTATAGGTAATTTTTTGATATGTCGATAACACTGCAAAACATCAAATATAGAAAGAATCAGAGCAAAATCCAACCAGATCGAGTCCGTCCCTCGTAGATTTGTTTAGCCGACAAGCACGAAGCGAAACACCGTCCTACTAATATGAAATAATCTCATACATACATATTTTCAAATTTGTATCTCCTGCTCTTCCGTTTAAAACATACAGAGTAACTCCGTATCCTTTGATAATATCTATTTGACCGGAGCATCTTGACATCCTCTAGTCTTAAACCACGCTTCTGACGTCACACTATTGTTCTATGCGGTACTTATTTTAACGAACTACCTGGTCCTGACAGAACCGCCAGGCGATTCTGACAGAATCGCCAGGCGATTCTGACAGAACCGCCAGGCGATTCTGACAGAACCGCCAGGCGATTCTGACAGAACCACCAGGCGATTCTGACAGAATCCTCAACACCTGGTAGTAATTAGCTCAATTGAGACACAAAACAGGTTAACATTTGCATATTTATTGTACTTGACTTCTTTCAGTCTAATCTTTATTTTACGAAATACACATCAATTTATTTCATAATGTTAATATTTATATGAATTCCTGGTATTCCTGGTACTGCATCAATATTTTCATTTTTTTCTGGTTCAACCGAATTCGTGCAACCACCTCCAAGTTTGATCTTCTTGGTGTTTTGCTGACCATCTCTTCCTGCAAAATAAGGCAAATTGTACCTGTTAGTCCCGCTAAATAAAGTCGCCTCTGAACAATTGCAAAATTATGGAGCATTTTTTGAGATATTCTAAAACTGTCTGTATATGCTGCCTGGTAATTACATTTGACGCGCCTTGATTAAAGTATACGTCATTTTAATAGAGCCGCGGAAAATGTTTGAATATATATCACTTGAAAACCGCATCTTACGGATGCATGTTGCAAGCACACGCATGCCATTTGAAAAAGTATGTACCTTGCACGATGTTGCTTACATATTCTTTCTGTACGTCAGCTGTCTTTTGTAGTTCCTTACGGCTAGACTTCTATGGCCAGTTTTCTCTTGGATCAGTTGCTCGTCGACACCACTTGCATACAATCTTGTCGCAGCTGTGGCACGAAGAGAGTGGTTAGACCGAAATCCCTCGAATCCTGCCTCCGCACGCATTCTTGCAACAACGGTGTTGAGTTAGTTGTGCCCGATTATCCTCGATGAAAACCATACGTCATTCGTTGGATTTTCAAGGGGTACAGATAGAAAGCGTCATCTGGTCTATCAGGAGGACTGCAAATGTGAATGAGACACCGTTAACAATACATGGCAATGGTGAAGGACGTCTTGTTCATTATGTGTACACAAAAATGCACATCAATGTGCTGGTGACAGAAAGGAAAAAAACTGCACTTACCATTTAGAATTGTAGAATTCGAAATGAGCGACAACACATCGACTTGGGTCGTCAGTATTTTCGTACGCCCGGATTGTTTTCGGCTGAATATGACGGTTTTTTCAAGCCACCCTGATTACACTTGCTTACATCTTCTACATATTCCAAATAACGGCGACCACTACTACACACTTTTAAAGATATTTGTGAATTTGTCCATCTAATGTTTCGATGTCCTGGCCTCCCCTCAACGCAAAGTTCAGTCCAATTAAATATACCATAGAATCCACGAGTCTCTGACCATTTTGTTTTCCTAGTATACCTTTTTCCCAAAGAATTTTTTTTCATCCAGTGTTATAATTTGCGCTTGTTTTTTTACTAAACCTAGCCCGGCCTTATTCCTTAGTTTCATGACGGCATCTAAGCTACCTTGCAATTCTCTGAAGATATCATCTTTCAATAAGCTCACAACACGACCATTGTCGTGCAGATGCTTCTTTCTTCTTGTATTTGGGGGTATATTACTTTTTATCAAATTTGCTATCTCCTCGACGCTTTTGATATCACCTAGTCGTTTGCCGTCACTTACATTTTTCTGCTGTCCTACCACTGGAAATTTTGCCAGAAATTCTTCAGCGTCAAACTCAAATTCGCTACAGCTAGCATTGTCTGAGGAAGCTTCTCTGACCTTATTTGTGTAATAAAGATTGAGTCGCTATCGCTGTCACTTGCCATATTTCACGGTCAGACAGTCGTGGCGAGACTGTTATTAATTGGTGTTTCTGTGTATTTTATATCACATTAGCAATTCAAATCAGTGCAATTTACCTCATCAGCCAATGAAACGCTGAATGTTTCCAATACACTGGTGGTGACCAGGTGAGAAGTTCGACCAGGTGGACAAGTTAATATGTAAATTATCATCGATTTTCGTATTCAAAATTTCACTTGGAAAACAAAGAGCGGTCAGTTCTCCAGAACCCTTTGGTATCGACCATTGTTCATTTAGGTATGTAGTGACAGTAATGGAGCGAACAGTTACTGTGGTTTAAGTCAGATAACCATCGCCCCCTCGGAGTTTCGGAAATAGAATCGCCTCGGCCTACGACCTCGGCGATTCCATTTCCGAAACTCCTCGGTGTTGGTGGTTATCTATTACATATTACCGATGACAGAGTCAGTCAGAATAGCGTGAAACTATCGGTCCCAAGGACAAAAACAATTCCCCTTATCACGGGGGAAAATGAACTGTAAAGGGTTGGCTAGGTTTCAAGTTGTCTCTTTGCATGCGCCAATCTTGTGATTTCCGAGAATTGTTGTGATCAATTTGCAGTCATTGTGCATTGCGACATTGAGTTTGACAAAATATGTAGAACGGACTGAGGAAGTTGTTTCAAACATAGACAGCAGAGGGGTTTTCCTTCTACTGTAGAAGTTTCAAGGAATAATAAAAAGATATTACAACTGTAACAGAAAGCGTGTCAGTGTCAATTGTCTTATTTCTTCGCCCTAAAATGTGTTTCAATACAAGTGAATAGCTTTTTACATCATGGATGAATAATCAAACGTTATCGTTAATTTATAGATTCTAGTCAAGTTCAGAAGTCTACAAGCACACAAGTTGACCAGCACATACATGCAGGATGTGTTGTCAAGTGGTAAAATAAGCAAATTGACGTGACCAGATACTGCATTTCACAGATTGAAGGAAATTGACAAATTTAAAAGACTAAGATGTTAGCATCTTGTCACCCTTGGAGGCGCCCCTGAACTTATAAGATCAGTCATATCATATGCATAGTAAAAACGCTCGGCCGACAGTGATCTGAACCTATTCTTTCTTTTACTAAATTCATCTTTGCAGCGAAACCACTTATTTCGCTTTTTACACATAGGACTGAACACGTCATTGCCATGGGCACTAGCTTTCTTGTAGCAATGTAGTATATTATTCTGGAGCTACCTATACAGAGTAGTTTTTATGGTTTGAGAAGTACAAACTGAGGAAGATGTGAGTTTTGACCACAGCCACTCCTGAAAAGACTTATATGTTGTGCCAGGGTAGTCCGCACACTATCTGCGGGAATAAGTCTCCCATCAAACTTCTTTGAACTTCCACAGACTTAAGTCTCTGACAAGCGTTCAAAGGCTGTGACGTTATATATGCTGCAGAGCAATCTGTAATTCCCACAAGAATGTTCCTGTTGTTTGTGATGGTGATGGCTCGTTTTGACGTTTATGTAATTACTCGTCATAGTACGATCATCCATGCTAGTCATACTAAAAAGAAAATAATAATGTCAAGAGTTCACCGAGCCAACGCACCTAACCCTTTGTGTTGTATTTTCTCATAGCTCACACATTTCTCCAACGCCGCATTAATTTGTTCAAAAGATGACGTTGTAGGTAAAGGTATACTGTCACCTGTTCCAATTTTGCTATAGTTACCATGGAAAGAGAAATCTAACCAATCACAGATTTTAAGTGGGTGACCGCTTTTTAAAAACAGCGCCCTAACATGGGCATTTTGAATACCAATGAACCATATATGGGCATATTTAGATTGCAGGTGACTGTATACCTATAACGCCAATGCGCTACCCGCCAGATAGAACATGAACATTACATTTCTGTAGTCAGATAACAACCTGTAATTGTGCAGTAAGTGCCCTTCGAATGTCATATCTCGCATCATAACTCCGTCAACGTTAAGACGTTGGGAATGTATTCATTATTCATTTACTTATTCAGAAATTCCCACTGAATCAAGTCCCATATACAGCTTCCTTAAAAACTCATAAGCACTATGACGATGCCATTAAAGATTCCATGTAAGACTAACAGTGTTAAACTACTGGGATAGAGACGTGTGGATTAATACTGAATTTCGAGGAATTGTGTTTTTCAAGCTACCGAGCATAAAGAAGGGCACTCCACTAAGACATAGACAAAGAAGGGTATTTGGAGTTGGTGTGAAAACGGTGAGTTTTATGTTTAACGTGACTTTGTAATATAATAATGAATTATATGTTACATGTATAAATAAGCAGGCATGTCAATTAAAATCAACCGATAAATGATTTACAGGAAAGAACTCTCCATACACCACGAGATTTTGACCGGGTGATGATATCACATGGCATTTTCCGTCGAACAGTTCTTTATCGGCGCGAATTTCCCACAATTCTTTGTGCTGACGCCAATAAGAGAATGTATAGCGTAGCGAATTTGAAGTGCGGTGGAGAATTATAACATGAGTGAACTGGGCAAATCCGAGTGGTATGGTCGTTTCTAAGCTTGTTCATTGCTATTTTATTACAATAATGTATATTGAAATTATAGCTTTAAGCCTTCAAACCGTTTTTGTTTCGAACCGAAAGCTTCGCTGCTCGTGTTCCGACTGCTATAACGCGAATACAAAGCTGTTTCTTTCACGGCTCGACCAATCAGATCACTGCATTTGCGCCATCAATAAACTGGCATGATAAAATGATATTCACATGCTGCATGTACATTAAGACCCAGATACATCTCGCAATCATAGGCTTGATGACTGTCCTTTTTATATTGTTTGACAAAATTGCCAAACGATTTCTACAATCAGAAACTGATAGCTGATACTTCCACTTAAAGTAGGATGCGACTCGGGGACAGACATTTGGACTCTTAAACTTTTTCAATTCCTTTTTGATGTACCACTTGTTGAGGTTCATTTTGATGCCCTTTAAGGAAGAACAACTTTCACCGGCTTAGTTTTTTGAAAATCGAAAATTGTATTTTTCTCCGAAGAGATAACACAGGGATTGCGGCTATTTTGAATTTTAAATATCGGTAAATTTTGTGTGATTTGTCTTTCTAGTACAAAAATTTGTCCCATGACCCCGATTTTTATTTTTTATTTTGAAAAAGAATGGCAGAAAGTTTCATTGAGGAAAGTTTGAGCAAAGGTTTAAGTCTTTCAGTTTCGAGGTGCACACTACCTTAAGTTCCAAGACAAGAAATTGACCATTTTAAACTAACAATTCTCTAGTGTTTAATAAGCTCAGAACCCCTGTAAATTGTATATTTTCAGAAAGCCTAGATATAGGGGAACACTTTGGTTACCATAGTGTCACCATTGTTTACATAACTATCACGTGACAGGTAATTTGCATAACCTTTCAAAAATCGGTTTTCCCTATGTTTTGTTTCAATGCTTTGAGATGTGTGGCTGAAATTCATGTGAGTGCAAGCTACCCTACAGGTCTTCAAAAGCGTGTCTCAGAATTTTTTAAACCTTCTAAAACAGTTTTTATGGCAGAAAAACTTCCAGAGCAGTGAATTTTACCATAGTTGATTTCTTTAAAATTGTGCTCCACAAAAACTAAGCAAGATATAAAAAATCTTAGACACACTTTGAAAGAGCATTGTGACAGCTTGCATCCCAGCACGTTTGAGTCAGATATTTTGAAGTATTGAGCCAAAACATAGGGAAAACGACTTTTGAAAGGTTATGCAAATTATCTTGTCACGTGATAGTTATGTAAACAATGGTGACATTGTGGTTATTAAAATGTTCCCATATATGTAGGCTTTCAGAAAATGTATACTTTACGGGGGTTCTGAGTTTATTAACCGTTAGAGAATTGTTAGATTAAAAAGGTCACATTTCTTGTCTTGGAACCTTAAACAGCTGTGTTAAATTAACGAAGTATACCTATTGCCGCTGACGATCCTTTAGAAAATAATTGGTATCAAGTTAGTTTTATTCTCAGCCCTGCAAGATGTTTGTTGCAGGAGCATCTTCCACTTCATGGACACATCCATCGAAGTTAGTAAAGCTGCTATACAAATGTGCTCTTCAGCTCATATTGATTCCCTCATATTCAGATGTAGGGTGCAGTATTATCCAGGAATAAATGTATGAGCAAAATCATTTGTTAGGATATTTGCTGACAGACTCTCCTCGTCTTACCAAACTGAAGATGTCTAAATCCCAACTTCGCAGCATATTTCATGATCAAAGGCACTATGAGGATTTCATGAAATCATTTGCTGGGACATTGTTAAACTACGGTGGTAGAGAAGTGGACCAAATACCGTGTTGCGAAAGTGTGCCCCCCCCCCCCCCGGCGAAGTCGTGAAAATAACAAATAAAAAATAAAAAACGGAAAATGTTTTGCACAAAAATAACCTTTCCATGCAAAAGATATATGCAAATTTTCATGGGAATACATATTTGACATTATAAAAATGTAAGTCGTCAGAGTTATTACTTAACACTCTACGATTAACTAAACTACTTAGGGTGAAGCTGCACGTTGCCAACACATTTTTTCAAAGGAATATTTCTCCTCTACGATAACAAGGAAACTCCTCATACTATATATAGTTTCAAAAAGCAGAGAATCTAAATTAGTATGATAAGTAAATTTTACTCTGAGGATGAAAGGGTGTATATTTGGGGTAAAAAAATCTCACTTTGGTATCAATAAAAAAATCAATTTAAGTAAAAACAACTTGTATATTTTTTATATGTAATATTTCACTCGAAAGAAGTGTATATGTAGAAAAAAAGCTATTTTATTTACCTTCATTCTAAAATGGCATGGGTTGACAGACTGTCACTCAAAAAGTGATTTAAAACATGATTAGCAAATGAAAATGCCTCTCATTCGAAATGAACCCAGCCAGAATCGAGTTAAATTCTTCGAAATTTTGAAATTTGGAGACAAGAGAGGACAGGAAATCGGGTGATTTGCATACATTGGCATTAATTAATACTTCTTTATCGCACAACTTATGACTGCTTGACCAGCTCTGGATGAAACCAATCAATACTTTAATCTTGGGTTAACAAATTAATTAAATGAATGAATATTTGCGAAAAAAATGATTTTTGAGCAAAAAAGGGATTTTTGGATGCATCTCCCTCATAAATGAAGTAATGTCACAAAAGAGGAATAGGGTGCGTTCATTTGTCTTTTCTGAATAAAAAGAATCAAAGAAATAATCACACCCGTGAAGTTCTGTGAACGTATATTTTTACATTACTTCAAATAGAGTTGTCAGAATATGTTTATTATCTACGTGACTCACTTTATTCATGATATGTCATGATATCGCAAAGGACATGAATGAATTAATTACATGTTTGTTTGGCTCCACGAAACACCTGTTATAGGAGGAGTACTAGTGCGACATGAAAATCTTTTCAGGCCCCTTTTCTCACTGTTTTCCTCAGGCAATTCACCTGTACTATAAACGGCCATTTGCAGTACGTTACAAACCATATACCCAGTCGGCTTAAGTGCTGAGCAACGTACACCGAATTGCCGCTGTTTTGAACACACTGAAGGGCGACCTCAACACTTTGAGAGAAGCCCTGAAGAAATTACAGTCGTAGAGGGCGCAATCGGGTTCAATAATTACCGAAATACTTTTTGTGCGGTAAAAGATCCAAAGACCAAACGCTTTCAGAGGCACGACTCTATACTGAAAACAGCCGATTTGGTCTCCAATTTCTTTAATTTTCATAATATATTCCTAGCTATCTCTCTGTCAATCAAGTACGCTACTTGCAAAGTGAGTAAATATCTGTACATAGTAAACACTAAGTACATGTGCCTTGCACATGCCTATTGTATATGCCAACTTAAAAACTAATGAAAATGATAACTCTCAGAGAAAAGTGGTTTCTTAAAGTACTCAGTAAAAATTAAGCTATATTAGTACAACCAAAATCAGATCTTGTTAAAGCTCAACTCTCCGAAGTGTGGCAAGTATTATAATTTATAACTTTAAACAAAGCTTCAGCAGAGTGAATGTGAAGCGGGTGTTGTTGCTTAAATATATCTCGAAATTATTTTCACCGTATCTTTTCCCTAGGTATGTTCAAGAAATATAAGCAAAATGTTTATTTTCGTGGGTAATATTCTTCCACCGTTTTCGACTGGTGTGAATTCAATTAAAGATTATCTGGCTCTTCCAGGGAGTAGCTTACTGCTTTTCATTTCTTGTCAACTTTATGTTACGTGTAAATTATAAAATCATTTGCCACGAGTATATTGTAAGATGTTTTTACGATTTATTTCCTGATGGAAAGATATAGGTCGGTACTTCACGTGAATTTAAAATAACAAATTCGTTATTGGTACAATTACTACTTTGACAAAATTGAAATGCTAAATACAACAGTTAAGGCGTTGGAGAATTGAAACTTCCCAGATTTGAGCCTTTTAATCGTACGTTATGACTAGCACAAGAACATGCTTTTCACAGTGACTATATGGCTGGAACAGCGAATAAGACACTAATAATGATACAATCAGACATCACAATGCAACCAATTGAATCACAAGTGATAACCAATCTGCACGTAAAATAATATCTTTTAATATGCTATCATAAAAAAGCGATCATTGTACGTTTATTAATCATTTTAAGGGGGCGCGGCACCCGATACAGCTTATTTTGCTCAAAAATTTTTTTTGCAAATATTTACTAAATTCTAATTAATTTGTTAACCAAAGATTAATATATTAGTTGAGTTCACCTTGTAGCTTGTCAAGCAGTCGAAAGTTGTGTGATAAAGAAGTGTTAATTTATGTAAATGTATGCAAATCATCTAATTTTCTGGCTTATTTTTCCACCCAAGTTTGAAATTTCAAAGAATTTAACTCCAATCTGGCCGGGTCAAATTTTCTGAAATTTTCACATATGTCTCTAAAATGCTATTTAACAAAGCGATTAGTTGTTTGGCAATAAAATTCTTACATTTTGAATAAGAGGCATTTTAATTTTGCTTATCATGATTTTAATCAATTTTTTTGAGTGTCAATCTTTAAACCCTTGCCATTTTAGAATGAGGATAGATAATGCAAAATAAAATAGTCGTTTTTTTCTACATATACTTTTCTTTCAAGTGAAATATTACATTTCAGAAAATAGCATCAAGTTTTTGACTTAAATTAATTTTTATCATTAATACCAAAATTGAGGTTTTTTACCCCAAATATACACCCACTTCATCCTTTGAGTAAACTATTGCTACCATACTAAATTTAAGATTCTCCGCTTTTTAAAAATATATGGTATTAGGGGGTTTTCTCGTCATATTTGATGAGAAATATTGCTTTGAAAAGTCTCTGCTGGCAACGGACACACATATTAAGAGAAAGGGCTGTGTCCAAATCAAAATGGAATTTTCAAAACAAGTTCGTAACGTATTTGCGTAGAACGATAGAGGGCGCCAAAGCCGTTTCACCGCAAACTTTTAGTTTACTTTGCCTTGTTGTTGAAATCTTGGCATGCCGTACGGCTCTCTTATTTACCGTCTTCTCTAAAATATTAAGTACGAGGTAACACTGAAATTATGTAGAAACTGATAATTAGTTAACCATGAGTAGGTTGAAGTGGTGTCTTTTAATTGACATTCGGTGGTTTCAGGGGTACTGGATGGTACTAATGTTTAAGCCACTTCTATAAGTAATGCGACTTCCGAAGAACTGAATGCGTTCTGATCCTGGAAAAATATGAAAGAGAAAATAATGGAACATTCATATTTACCAATTTCATCTCTTTTCTGATAAAAAAGGAGTGTTCAGCCATGTATCACTTGTAAGACTCTAGGACCAATTCAGTATCTCCAGGCTCCGGGGTTGAAGTGGTTTATACTTCTTTACTTTGTAAGAGCGACTTGTGCTTATAGAATTTTACATTTAACGGTACTGCGGGATTAGACATCTTATAGAAGTTTATTTTATTGCTGTGCCATTGAAAAGATATCACGCTCCTCAACAATTTTATGAGGGGCGAACACTTTTGTGAACACAAATTGGCAGTCAGTGCCAAGTCATAGCAAGCGTCAAAATACAGTGGTAATCCTAGACACGTCATTGTCTAATGTATCTGAGGAACAATAAGCTTTCTCAACAAAAAGAAACCACGATTGTTGTGATTATCAGTTCCTTGTATTTAATGTACAGCTCGAAGGTATTAAAAACATAAACTGAACGGCCGTCTGGCAACATTTATGAAAGACTCTTGTAATTCTCGTTCCTAGTTCAAACTACTACATCTTGAGTACAATGATGCTTTGTCACCGAAACGAATGACTCATTGATCGGTGATTCCTGGTCTTTGATCTACGGCTGTGCAGTTCTAATAACACCGTAAATTGTACGCCTACGTGACAACGCCAGTGTGATGAACGAAACACTACTTCCCATTGTGTCAGTTTTCAAACGGTACTGACAGCACGTTAGTTGTTGTAAGCGTTGGATCCACTGCGGCTTGTGTTGATCTGTATATAATAATTGAGTCCATCGGCTAGACAGACTCTCGTTTTCGCTCTTCTTCTTGTTTTATCACAGTGAAAAACTAATTGAATACAATTTCCTGCTCTGTGTTTTTTTAACTCTATCTACTCTCAAACCTTGTTTTATTACCGGCTTATCATGAATATAAGCTGTAAGAATTGGTAATCTCTGGATAAAAATGACGGTTTACATAAATAAATCTTCACCGGGAATACATGTAATGTTGCATCTTCAGAAGGTCTACTATGGCGTTCTCTATACAATCCGATAGGCCTCCGTGAAGGAATGGAGTGCTGATATGGGTAAAGAGATTAAACAGATCCTACCCAGTACATGCACCGTGTATCTCCAGACTACATAAAAGTTGCAACGATGGCAGAAGTCAAATCGTCGAACGGACGATTGCGTGGTGTGATGTTTCTTCAGCACTATGTCGTGGCAATCACCATGTAATATGGTCAATATAGTAAAATAATATTTCTGCCAGAGGATCTTCAGGCTAGTGAACATAATAACGTTGAAACTTCACCTAATTCAAATAGACCATCCCTTTTTCAGCTATGTGGTCTGTAAAGTTGTATACTGCAATTTAATCGGTAAGGGAGCGTTCAGTTATTATGGCCGGAGTTGGGCCGGCAAATTCTTCCTGTGCATCAGTCAAAATAAGTGATCCCCTACCCATTGCACCAAAAAGTTGATGACCTCCCTTTTAGGATGACAAAAATTTCATGAACACTTCCGTTACTTGAGTAAAGCTGCACACATATACACCTCTGGAGGGGAGCAAAAGAATCCAAAAACAATTCTCAGATTTTTAAAAATAACCCCCTAACAAACTCACAATGCATTCAGATCTCCACTTCTCATAACTCTGAAATCTACCTCGAAGGGATTGGTAAGAAATTACACCTGGGTCGCAATTTTTTGGCGCAAGCATATTTTGAAGGGTCATGAAATTTCGCGCATGTCTTTTGGTGAGGGTGCATGTGTGTACAAACATATGATATTCGGATTAAATTAATAATTTTGATTCACTATACATTGCAATCTATGACAAAATTATGTAATACTTTTTCTATGCGAAACTACCAATATCTATGCATGTATAGATGTTTGATAATTGACACAAATGTACTTGATTGGAATAGGGTGGTTAAAACTCGTATGTGTCAAACAATTTGAGTTTGGAATTTCACCAAAAATGTTGATTCGCTATACATGGTTGTCTGTGAAAGAACTATGGACATTTTTTCCAATATAAAACTATAATATTATTCTGTGCATTTATGCATTTAAATGATTGATATGCATGTACTTATTTAGACTAGGTTAGATACAAGTGGATGTGTGTGCAAGAAATTTCATTTTTTAATTTCACCAAAATGTCAATTCGCTATACATGGTAGTCTATGAGGAAACTGGTAATATTTTTCCTATACTAAACTAACTAAATTGTGCTTTTGTAAGTGTTTGACAATTGATACAAATGTACTTGATTTAAATACGGTGTTTGAAAGTTAAGATGTAGACAACAATTATGATATTGGAATTTCACCTCAAAGTATTACTTAACTTTTCATGGTAGTCTAAGGGAATTGTTTGTTGCCCCCAGTGGGCCCGATGTACAATAAGACAAACCTCGGAGTTACCAAGGCAAGAAGGATGTTAATGTGACAGACAATAATACTTTTATTCAGATTTATAGTTACATGACTTCAGAGGATGAAATCATATAGTGAATCAATTCTCATTTTCTGGAATATTTTGAACCATAAAACTGCGTTTTGGCGGGACAGGTACTTATGAAAATTACGTGACCCCTCTCTGGTCCGTTTAACAAAATGACCCCCACTTTGCAGTTTCTAATTTTTTAAGGTGACCCCCTAATTTTACCGGCCCGCTCCCTGTCTTTATAACTGAACGCTCCATAATGTGTCATTGAGTGTTATTTTTTAACCCGTTATTTGACTTATTTATGGGGAAATATTGTGTATCATGCTGAATGTATAGTTATCCCTTTTATAAATTAGAAAATTCGCATTGGCAGAAACAGAATATTATTGACTACAATATGTGTATTTATAGTTATTGCATTTCTGGAATATATGAATATAAATGCAGGATGACTCAATTCAAAGATAAAATATATAATATATGTGAGTAAAAATGATTCAAAATGTTCGGTTGGTCATGCATGGTAGACCTAAAAAGCCTGGAAAAATATTACCATATAAATCGACTCGACAAGGTTTAAATACTAGATGCATGAACGAGGGTAGAACGACCCAAGGTCAAGGCAAAAGATGGTGCAGGCGCGTTGTGCGCGGGTCGCATATTGCATGTCGTGACCGGTTTTCCATACAAATTACAAGTACTTTCTCTGAAACGTTTCCAGACTTACCATAGGGATTATCGTAAAAATCTGTCCAATGGGATGGAGACAGTTGTAGGGGTGGCTTGGTCTCAGCATAGGTTTCTTGTTGCTAGTGTTTATTTTATTTAAATACGTTCGACTATGAAATTACCAATAGTGATTTGTACTGCAAACCTTAGGTGTCCTGATAGTATCTTTGCACTGGTTTTGTAAAGATTCTTTTCTCCCCCTCACTGTTTCAAGTATTTGCCCTGCGATAATCTTACGCTTAAGGTTTATCTCTATGTCGAATTTATTATCTGATGCGTTTGATTGAATAATGCGCCAAAGCAAGCGATGGTAACTTACTAATCTGTGGACGCTAGCACCATATTATCACGTATATAATTTGAGAAAGTCAACGACGAATGCACCAGCAAAGGTATTGTGTTATATTATTAAAACCTAACAGGCCAAAATGTTTCTGGTCCTTGACATTCATCAAAAGTGATGCGACTACGCGATTTTATAATTACTTTTTCGTTTTACTTTTTTCTTTCTTTTTTTAATTCCTAACAATGCTGGTTTGGCACTATTTATGCAACAGTTATTGTCTTTTATTAATGGCTGCATAATACTTCCGTTTTCTTTTTAGCATGCTTGGACATACAAACAGGGATATCTTGAATAGCTGTACTGATGAGTATGTAACAAAAAAAAACGACATGACGCGCAGGTTCTGAAATAATGCGCGCGATAACTAGAAACAATTTTTGCCATATATAGATATACATGGCAGCAGCAGTTGGTATGACAGTGTTAGAAACAATACTCAACGCAATAGCATTTACAGGATACTCAATTCTCAGTAAAATGTTATCCGGTGATGGTGGCAAACGAATCAGGAAATGGAAGGCCTGACCTAGCCTTTAAGAAAGTTAAGTAAAAGACTGAAAAATCTCGTGAAGAACAGCAAACGATTTATAAATGGAAAGAAACGAAATTTAAACCACGTAGATTTATAAGAGGGAATGTGTGACAAACGACAACATTGAACTTGATGTAGTCAGTCTCCACACTGGCAGAGCCACTTGCATAATATAAACCAGATGTGAACTGAAAGAGCTCCCGTAATTTAGTTTATGTTGGTATTTTTCTCTATATTTACACTTTTCTCAGACGAAGTTGATACGAGTTTAATTTACAACTTCAGTAGAATTGTTATAATAAACATCACGAGAAATATTCATCCTGTATAGTTTCAAATGAATATATAATTAGGTAAATTCATCAAATATGCAAATTAGCAATTAACTTTCAAGTTACCCTTTTATGTCTTTCGCGGCTGATAAGTCCTGGTGTGATCAACATTTCTAAGAAATATTATCAGTGTCCGGGCGGCCGTTCTCAATGTATTTCTGGGGTTTTTTTGTCCTAAGTCAACTAATTATGCAAATGAGCACGAAATATGCAGGCCACGCCCACCAAAATCTAATCAGTTCTTGTCTTTCTCAAACACAATCTATATACCCGATTTGTTTCTGGTTTTATCAGTCGTATTTGAGTTATCGGGCCTAGAGACAGACAGACAGACATGGCTGTGACATAAGCTCAAATTTCTGAACACGTGAGCTAAAAACCAGTGTGCTGACTATCATATCCCCTCCAACAATAAGATGAAATGGAACCCATTCGCATGACTAGTGGAGTAGCTATAGCTGTTGGTGGAATTTTGATGGTGGCTTTTTTTAGCGAACAATATGTATATCCTTACGCAGTGATGCTCGGCGAGAAGAGTATATCGAAGTTTGTGAAAAATTGTAGCAATAATTTGGCTTCAGTATTGAACTACATGGTGCAGCCTAGAAAGAACAAACAAGCATATCCTTAAGGGAATTCCTGGACACTGGTTGCGTGAAAATAACTAGTGTCGGAATATCCTTGACAAGGTCAAATAATACCATGAATTCAACTTTTTAAAAGAATGGATATCATTGGTGTGTTTGATGGACACACATGATGATGAAAAGGAACATAACCTGCAAGAATATTGGCTATTTTAGTTGATCCGTGGTACACTTAGGATTTCTTTTAAGAAGCAGGAAATATGCATGATAAAATGTAACAATATGGCAAACCTTAGTTTTAAATCTCAGCAGACGCTAGTCACAATTATGCTGAAAAAGCGTTTTCTTATTACTCTTGGCACTGGCATATTAGGACACGATCGGTCAGCTTGTTTATCATCAGTCATCGATCGCCAATTCACGGTATTTGATATATGATTAACAGAGCGATTTAAAATGTCAATAGTGTACCCTCCTGACCGGCTTTAAAACCATTTGTTATCTAATAGATGCTATAGTTTAATATGTCAAAGTTTAAAAGTTCGTGAACTTTCACAACATCTTTTTGGTGGTTTTAAAATTGTTGCTAAATGTCAAAACCAGGCAAACCACCTAGAAACCATTTAAAAACCAGCATTAACAAGTACACAGTAACGCAACTCACAAAGAAAGCAGTAGAAACCACCCAGCAAGATAGATCATGGCAAAAATCCTATATATGGCATCCTATGTAAGGGGCCTACTTATCTCATTCAAATACAGGATAGTGTTCATTAGGGCCTGATCAGTTTCTTCAGTCTTTGGGGGTTTTCACCCTATTTTTGAATTTGTTGACGGGGGTGTTATCGTGTTTTTGAAATGCTGAATAGCGGGGGCAGTATGTTTTTGATTTACAACACTGGCCCAGACTTGCCAAAAATACCATAGCCATACTAGCCACAAATTGCATCATTCAGTGTCAGTTTTCGGCGGCCTTCGAGATTATGACTTTATATATCAGCAAAATCTGAATGTTTGCAAACGGAAAGTGTTTTCCAAAGTGTACTTACCATTATGAAATATATAGTTCACATGGAAAGCTTGGCAAATTTCTTGTCCTGTTCTGTTTAAATTTCTCTTTGAGAATTCAGTATTGGGAAGCAACATGCACTAATATTTCACAATACATTTGATACAATGACATATTTTACAACTAGAAAAATGACAAGATAATTTTCGTTCTCATTGATGCAACTATTTTCTTTCACGTCACAAGTTTTCAAGTAAAAGTGTTTTTTTATGAGTAAAATGAAAGTTAATATAAGGCAGTTTTGTCACTCTTAGCTGTGGTATTCTGAAAAGCTTCTCTCAGATACTGTGCACATCATATTTGGCTACAACTCATAAAAACTAGGCTCTCTATGGCTTCTCATTAGACTGGCAACAGTTCAATTATCAACAGAAATTTATGGTTTAAAGCTGTTCTTTCTTTGATATTATATGTAGGTCATTTTTCCCCATCATGACCTGAGTTTAATTAATCTAGAACATTCTTAAGGTCACTGTCCTTCATGACCTTGAAGTCAATTAGTCATGTTTACAACTTTCTAGAAATTCAATTAGTCACAAGTGGAGATATTTTAGAGCAGTAATTAGCATATCAATAGAAGTTCTAGATTGTTCTTATATTCTGTTATATAACCATTTGAGTATAAATAGGGAACGGCACAGTTTTCAGTCAGACATTTGGGATCGTGTCTCTGACGTGTTACTTCAAGACTTTGGAAACTCCAGCAGTATTAATTTCAAGACTTTTCAAGACCTTCACAGCAACACTGGATTTAATCTGTGGACTTTGTGCAATCCCAAGCCTGTAAGCTAAGGACTGCAACTTTGAAGTCCCTATCTTACACCTGACACGTCAACAATTTGAAGCCAAGAATGACTGAATGTTTAAAATACACCCAAATGTTTTTATATTTAATTTATATGTCATCTTTTGTTATACCTTTTTTGGGGTTCACCATGTTTTTGGAAGTTGAAAAGGGTTAGTCACTTGTTGACGTCCGCAGAATAATCCACCGACACCCCTCTCCCCCAAGATCGAATAAACTCACCAGTTCCTTATTGTATTTGTTGTTACAGCTGCAAAAGTAACATATCAGTGGATAGTCTCTCTGAGTAGCAAGGTGAAAATGTAAGTCATACAGCCGAGTCAACAAACAACACAAATAGTGTTGACTGAGTAGATGATTCTGAAACTGATAAAATGTTGGCTGACTATCACGATGAAGTGTGCGTATATTGTCTAACATTTCCTTGCAGTATTTGTCTTGATAGATGGTCAAGGTCGAATGATCTTACACAACTTCAAAACTGTCGAAAAGGTATGCAATAATTCACGTTTTACAGTCTTTTCTAGTATTGTCTGATGTATATTAATAATTGTCGAGTTTTCAGCAGTCATCGTAAAGGCTTGATTAAGTTTGTAATTCTGTTTAAAAAGTTATTAAATATATTGCTAAAGTCAGTTGCATATGCAGTCAGTCAGTCAGTAATGTGTCGATAACAGCTCAAGTTGATCAATCGTGAAAATAATGAAAAGTTTCTAGTAAATATACTGGGCATCCAACACTCTGCCCTCCTTGAATACTTGTCGTCTCAAACATTTGCCAAAAAGAAGCAAAACGTAATATACTTTTCAATTATGTAAGTCCTCTGAGCAGTTGTTTGAAATTAGTTTTTAACCACTGGCAAGCAGATTAGGGAGCCGTCATTATTTATGGCCCGTGGGGTCAAAAGAATTTCATTTGAAACGCCAAAACCAATATCCAACCATAAGTATTGTTTAATTTGAATCATGACAGGGTTTTCACTAGGATATTTGACAGGAAAGACTTTGAAAGAACGGGGTGGGGGCATGCGAAGGGCGAGGAGGAGTTCCAGAGGTGGTTCCACTTGAAACTTGTTTGAACTTATTTAGAAATTGATGTGTGCAATAGTGCATGTTACGGTCAAAATCAACATTCCATTATTTGACCATAGAGTTTACAAAGTCTATTGTCACTATCAGCCAGAGTTCGTTACCCAAATGACTCACACTTTATTTCCGCTACCAATGTTTACCTTATGTATTATGCAATACGTGTATATAGCCACATGAAGCGTGATTTCATTCATTTAGCGGGTGAATGGCAATGAGACACATCGTTCACAAGGACAAGCACATAGTTATCATCGGAAATGCTTGTAACAACCCTTTTGAGGAACAGACTTCAACCTGTTTTGATGCATAGTCGTATACACTCTACATTTAATCGTTAAGCCATTTGTATTTTATGTAAACCTATTGCGGAATGAACTCTTGAAGGAACCTTGAATAGCCTTGATTCATTGTGAGACTTATTCACGTGTTTGCTGAACAATGGCTACTGCCATTAATGAACTTTTATGGACAATGGACATCTTACGGACTCAGATTACATTTATAGTATCTTTATTTGAGACTTCTCAGTTAAGGTAGTCTTTAGTAATTGTATTTTTTATGCAACTTCAAGTTAATTAGACTGTTCTTAAGCGACCAATTGTTTTCAGTCGGTAAGTCAAAGTTGTGTTACGGAAATGAGATATTGTAAATAAAGGTAAACGTTCAGTCGGTAAGTCAAAGTTGTGTTACGGAAATGAGATATTGTAAATAAAGGTAAACGTTCAGTCACCAATAGATGACGTTTACGGAGATGAGTGCCATGAATCCCCTCACCAAATTGACCTTTGACCCATGAGTCATCTCTGACTTCCTGTTCTTTACTTCCTGTTCCTCACTTCCTGTACCTTAGTGTGAACCTAACTAAGTTCTCACTTCCTATATCCTTTAGTTTGATTTTCAGTTAATCGTTCTCAACACGTGAACGTTCTCAATACAACGTTCTCGTCGCTCTCAGAGAGTTAGTTTCTCTAAGTTTGGAAGGTATTGTTATATTCGAATAAACCACGTGAGACATAGATGGGATATTTTATTCATCTTGTTTAAGAGGGAACACATTACGGAATATCAGCTGTAGACGACTATTGCTCAGTAGTTGCAGACATTTTTTTAGTCTTAAGGAATTTGTTAGTGCGCTACAGTGCAGTTTGGGCTAATCTGAAAGGTGTTTCATTATTTTCACTAACTGTTAGAAAAAGACATAGGACACCCCAAAGGGGAGAGCACAAGAAGGGGTGCCCCCATCTTGCATTGAAAAATTAATAAACCTGTGTCAAAGGGGGGGGGGGGCAGAGAAAAGATATGAGACTACGAAAGCAAAAATTAAATGTAGAGATTAAATTTACATTTCGTTGAAAGATACAAGAATTCACTATCGCTTAGGTATTGGTAGACTATGACAAAGTATTTTCTGGCAATAAAAGATGATGAGGCAGTCCGATGTTTTGTATATTTTGTATAATTAAATTTCTTTACACATTCTCCCAAATAATCAGTGTCCTACAGAATGGAGAGTAAATGTTTCTCATGCTTGATTGGGCAAGTATAATTTTTTTATCAGGAAATATTAAAAATTGCCAAATACTTCAGGTTGGCATACATACACTGCATACATACCATATTGTAACATGTTTTTTTATGAAATTTTGCCACTTTACAAGGTTTCTGTTGTTTCTTTTTTTTATGAATCATTTAATAACCGCACTTAATGCTTCAGTACATTTCCGAAAAAATTGAATAGATCCGCTTCTTTCTCTCCACATTTTGAGCAATTCTCTTTTAGCTTTCAATTTTTTGAGTCGCTTCCCCCTCGGATTCTTCCGACCCCCTGGCCGTAAATAATGACGTCTCCCTTACAGCTGGCGTGTCTCGCCAAGGCTTATTAGTTCCATGCACAACACAGCAAAAACGTAAACATGTGTACGGAATGTCCCTGTTTCAGGTGGCTTACTTCTTGTAATTGGTTGTTTTTGCTGGTTTATGCTGGTTTACTTTGTTTTCAGATGGTTTCTATGTTGTTTGCTGGTTTCGACATTTAGCAACCGACCTCGCCTTCCCATTATAACTAGCTAGTCCTCAATATAGTTATGAGCAGTCCCTGAAAATCAGCGCAAACCAGTGGCTGATTTAGATTAATACATGTCAACATTAGGCATATCAGAAAGAATGTAGGTCTCCGTGCATGAAGTGTTCGCAGGCGCCTATGATTCGATCAGATAATTTATATGGGGATATAACGGGTCAAGGTCGGCAACCTTTGGCATAACATGATTCCTGAGATATCACTCACCTGGCTACCGTTGATAACTTCTGACCTGCCTTTTATTCGGCTACAATAATCAGTGACGTATGTACAGTTACATGGGCAATGAGTCAACTTTCAAGAGGCGTTGTTCTGCTGCATTGTTCGATGTAATTTTTTGGCAAAATAGTGGCCAACACCTGAATATATACTAGATTTCTTCTTTAGTGAATTCCTACATTTACTGTGGCGGGAAACTTAATTACAAATATTTTTCTACTTTGTGATTTGGCTTGGCCCTATGGATGAGTCATCGGTCAAATGGCATCATCAGTCTGCTTTACTGTGCGGCAGGTCTATGTCAGGAGCGCAGCCGGAGGCTTCAAATGGTGAGTCCAATTTTGCTGATTTACCATGTCTGTTTTTTCTTGGTGTATATCTAAACTTTATCGGATAAAGTTGTTAGTCGCACCGATAAAGTTTGTCCCGCCGTATACGGTCAGTCTTCGGATAACACAATAAATAAGGATTTCAAGATTTCACTCCTACTAGAATCTTGATTTGGTCATTCATATTAGCATCTCGATTTGGAAGTTTTCCAATTGCATTCCTGCCCTTTGATGTAACTCTTTCAAAACAACACCTCGCATTGTCGCTCAAAGTTAGACCAAAAAAACTGAAATGTAATGCCACTGAAATGTGTAAAATTAAAGTTTTGGATTTTCGAAAAACAAAGCCGGTCAAAAGTTTCCTTGTAACAAGAACTTTAAAATTACCCCAACAAGTGTAGATCAGGGGGAAAAATGTAGAAATTTGAGAGTCGGAATATCTGTCCCCGAGGCGCGTTCTACCTTAAGTCTTAAATTATCACGCCAGTTTCACAGATATACTCATAGAATTCGCCACGAAGATTCGATCATTTCTGGACAACCTATAAATTTTCCTTATTAATTCTAGGGCACGGAGTGCTTATTAGTCGTAACTAGGATGGAACATTTTCCCATTGTAATGAAATACAAGAAGAAAGATTACCGAGCTAACGGACGAAGAATTACAATGTAATGAGGGATATTTGCCTGCTGTTCTTACCTAGTATTATACCAGTGAAAGACGAGTGATTTTTGTGCAGAAAAACTGATGTCCTTCAAAATACAATACACATGCTAAATGTCAAAGTTTTGACCATAGTTCGGTCTACAGATGCCACCGGAAGCCTGGTAAATAACCCCCTCCCACGGTAAACATTATTGCCATTTTTTGTACAATGTGTAGTGGCTGTAGATTATCACGGCCGATTAGATCATTGTTCCCTAGAATCCGTGATTGATTGACCTTTGAGCGGCTGCTGTATGTTTATCTAATCTGGCCCTATTACAGACCAATCAGTCACGCTAATCTGATAACAGAGATTGACAACGTATTGTTATGTCTAAAGTTCGTGCCAAGCCCTTACAAACTAACAAATACTCTTAAGGCAGACAAATGCAGACAAATAAATCAATGTTTTTTATCGCTCATTTATTGTCGGTATTTCCACAGAAGCTGTAGGAATTACAAAAAAACTTACAGCTGGTGAGTCTTATAATGGGACGATTAGATGTGCCAAAGCTGAAATTTTGTTATCATGCACGACCTAATGTTGTTATGTTCAGCAGCGGTAAACAGTCGAAGGCTTCGATCGACATTTGATCCCCGGTGTACTGTCCTGGTATTTAGGCCAAAGTTGCTTACCTTTAAATTGTACGCCTGTACTTTTAACTGTACGCCCACCTAATAAGTGTTAGAGGGCAACAGTTCATTAGAGTGATCTGTAACGGTGTAATCTGTCAAACTTCAAACGTTGGTATCGACACATTGTTTGCTTCGGTAAGTTCGAAAATACTTCAGCTTGGCGATCAATATATCACTGTTTAATCGATCTGGGAAAAAAGCCAAGCTAAGATAACAGTATGTATCCATTTGATTGCCAATTTAAATGCCATCCTAATCAAACCATACGCTAATGAGCTAAGCAACAAGTAGTTTTCTTTAGGAAAGAAGCATCAAGCATTTCACGATGCCACCACTGTTATTTATTTATAGGAGCAGACTTCATTTTGACACTGCAGAGAGAAAGAGAGAGAGAGAGAGAGAGAGAGAGAGAGAGAGAGAGAGAGAGAGAGAGAGAGAGAGAGAGAGAGGGGGGGGGCAGACAGACAGACAGACAGACATTGATTCTTCGAACTCCCTTCCATCTTTGACACAACCCAACAGTGAATTAAATGGCTTTTTAC